>NC_067473.1:67188658-67541783 GCF_947179515.1 Apodemus sylvaticus | reverse complement strand
GATCAAAAGCAAGTAGGGAAGAAAAAGGATTTACGTATGCTACAATGTCCCTTTATTGTTTGCCCAAAGGTGATCCTACATTAGGCCAGTTCTCATTTTCTTAGAAGTTTTATTATCTATCAATAGGATCAAGTTAAGACCTACATCTTCAACTCATGAGTCTTTAGAAAACATTCAAGGTCCAAATGATTGATAACTTCTAGCAGCAACATACAAAAACCTAAAATTATGTTAGGGAAATCAGGAATTCATGTACAGTCCACTAAAAGGTATTACAGTAAGTAAGGTCAGAAGACTATAGGAAATGTCTCTTTCCTATATAATTGGTGTATATTATATATACCAAATATACTTTTCTGACGTTTTATTTGGAGTCATTGGCATTAGTCTGATGATGTTGCTTTTGTTATATGAGAAATATAAACCTTATCTCAAATTATGTTAATAAAGGGGTAAACTATTAGTTAGGAATTATTGATGTGGTTCCTTTGAATGAGATTGGAAAGAGCTGTTATGAGGTGGCACTTTCTGTACACAGTTACCAGCATAAAGTTTGTATGATACTATTTCTTTCCTTGGAGTATGTTAGAGAAAGATGATGTATTATGAAATAACTTGATTAGTTTAGGTCTTGGCTATCCAGTTTCTGCAAAAGAAAGACATGTTGTGCAAATTTTTCAAGGAGATACATTGAAATTTATAGACCAATGATAGGCTAAGCAAACAATCTTAACAAGTCTACTTTGGTGAACAAATAAGATTGCTGGATTTACTTATAAGTGCATTGTTGCCTCCTGGGTATCCTCATCACTGAAAAGCTCACCCCAGCATAGGTAATGACTCATAAAAACTGAATAGTTTTCTGTGCAACTTGCTAAAAAATCTCCTTTCTCCCTATAATTTTCACTACTACTCTAATCTCAGGACAGACAGAGCATTGTGAGTCTTGTAAATTCCTTGTGAGTTAGAATAAAATTCTGGAAAGTTTTGTGAGCTGCTTCTCTTCTCCCCATCAGGGCATGGTTCAATCTGGAAGAAATTGCTTTCTCTTGGAAGTGTATATTTGAGGAACAGAACCTTGGCTCCTGGCAAAAATATCTCAAATTGAGTTTTTGAGATTTGTGTTAATATGTTATACTAATCCTAGGTTATGATAATGAGGATTATGATAATACTGGGATATTGGCCAAATTCTGCCAAAAGTTTGAATTACTTGTTTAGTATCAGAGGTCCTTCGTCACTATGACATTTAGACAGTAATTCCCAAGAACAAGTAATCTTTCTAAGAGTATTTTACTGACTTTAGCAGCTATGCTCTGTAACATAGAAAAACTTCCACTGAAATGGGAAACCACAAAAATGACTAATAGCACATTTATCATACTTCTACAGCCACAGAAGCTGAAGGAAATTACTTTCCTTGGAGGAATTATTTCTCAGGCTGACAGTTGAATGACCCTTCACATGCCTCTTTAGGAAATGGGTTCCAATGACAGGGCTATCCTATTGGGTTATCATATTAGTGTTAGACTGGGTCAGTCTGTGTGTAGAGGAAAGAAGAGAAGAGAAAAAGAATGTCGGTGTTGTTTCCCACAGTTGGTACATTAGTTTCTTCACTTCAACAGCACAGAAGGATTCTCTTTCTTCCATTTGCTCAACAGTATTAGTTTAAATTTGTTTGTTTGCTTTCTTTTCTTTTTTATATTGAAAACATATTCTTCTCTCATACAATACATCCCTACCACAAACTTCCCTCCCTCCACATCCCCCAGCTCCCTCCTCTCCTCTGTACCAGATCTACTCCCCATCTGTTTGTCTTCAGGAAAAAAAAGTAGGTTGCCAAGAGACAACAGTTAAACAAGACATTTGTTTTATTTTTAATTAATTAATTAACTTTACATCTTGCCTGCAGATCTATACCTACCCTTACCTCTCTGGATCTTTCAGTCATTCCTCTCTCTTCTACAGGATTTTCCAAGCTCCATCAGTGTCTATCTATGGGTCTCTGCATCTGTTTTCATCATCTCTGGGGTGAAGTCTCCCTGCTGACAGTTATGCTAGGCCTTTGTCTGCAATTATAGCAGAATGTCATTAACTGTGTTGGAGATGGGCCCTTTCTCCTGGCATGGGTGTTAAGTTTGGTCAATCATTCATTGGCTATTCCCTCAATTTCTCCCCAGTCTTTATGGCTGCATATTTTGTAAGAAGAACAAATTGTAGGTTGAGAGTTTTGTGGCTGCTTTGGTCTCTTTATCTCTCCATTGGAAGTTTTGCTTGGTTACAGCAGGTGCACATTTAAGATTGCATATCCCCCATTGCTGGGAGTTTTGGTTAGATTCCTCATAGATTCCTAGGAATTTCAATTGTTCTAGATTAAAACTCAAAAGATAGCTCATGCTGGCAAGGATATGAAGCAAGAGGAACACTTGTCTATTGGTGGTGGGAGGGAAAATTTGTACAATCCTTTTGGAAACCAATTTGCTAAATTTTCAGAAAATTGGTAATACGTCTCTCTGAAAACCCAGCTATACCACTCCTAGGCATAGACCCAAAAGATACTCCACCATACCACAAGGACAGTTGTTCAACTATGTTCATAGCAGCTTTGTTTGTAATAGCCATAAACTGGAAATAACCTACATGATCCTCAAGCAAAGAATGAATAAATGAAATGTAGTATATTTTCATGATGGAATATTACTCAGCCATTGAAAACTATGACATCCATGAAATTTGCAGGATGGAGGGAACTAGAAAAGATCATCCTGAATGAGGTAACCCAGACTCAGAAGGACAACCAAGCAAGGTACTCACTTATAAGTGTATATTAGCCACAGACTCAAAGAAGTTAAGTAACAAGGAGAGCCCAATAGGGGGATGGTTGAATCTCACTGAGAAGTGGAAATAGAATAGACATCAGGGGTGGATGTTTGAAGGGAACTGTGTAGGAGAAGGGGTCGGGAGGGGAATAGGAGGAATCAGATGTGGGAGGTTTAAGGGAAAGAGAAATGGAATTGCTGTGTTGGGGGCGTCTCTGCAATGTGCCAGGCATTTGTTTTCTTAATGGCCATCACTCTGACTGGAGTAAGACAAACATTTTTTGGCATATTGGATCTGCATTTTCCTGATGACCAAAAATGCTGAATGTTTTTTCTATATTCTTATGGCTGTTTATATTTCATCTCTTGAGAATTTCTACATAGCTATTGCCTTTTTAGGTTTCTGAATTCTCAATGTGTTTATGTAGTAATCCTCAGTACCATATGCATAGCTAGTAGATATTTACTCCCATTCTATGGGAGTAAAGAATTGTTTCCTTTGGTGAGCAGAAGAGTTTGACTTTCATGGAATTCTTTTTTCAGTTCTTGGTTTTATTTCTTGAACTATTAGGATCTGTAAGTTATTACCAATACCTTCAAACTGAAGAAAACACAATATGGTTTTGATCAACTTTTCAATTGATTTTTGTAAAAGGGTAAGAAATATGTCTAGTACCCAGCTGTCCCAGCATTATTTGTTGATGGTGCTGTCTGTTCTTCAATGTGTGCTTTGACAACTTGTCAAACATCATGTAACTGTAGATTTTCAGGTCTGTTTCTGGGTTCTCTGTTCTCTCCCATTATCTTATACATGTGTTGTTGCCCGGGTACTACATTGCTTCAGCTAGTATGGGTAGGTAGTAATAACTTGAAATCAAGCATTGTGATACCCCCTGCATTGTTCCATTTCTCACAACTGCATTAACTATTCTATGAAAAATGTTGTTGGAATTATGGTCTAATTTGCATTGAATTTATGAATTGCTTTTGGTAAAAGGTCTAGTTTCCTAATATTAATTCTGTTATTGCTTAAACATGGAATGTCTTTCCATCTTCTAATACTTTTTCTTAAATTCTTGAATTTTTTAATTATAGAAGTATTTTATTTCTTTTATTATGTTTTATTTCGAGGTATTTTTTTACTTTTGTGAGTGGAAAACTAAGCATTCTGGGAATTTAATTAGCCTTCTATAGAATAAGAATGCACACAAGGAGGCCATAATAATCCATTTGTGACCTATAATGCTTTAACAATGCCTACAATTGCTCTCATTTGAGAAGGTAACCACTAGCAAAAGGAACTATCTGTTATCTATGATATCTAATCAGCCATGACAAGTCTCCCTGTTCCTAAATAAGTCCTGACTTGTTCCTATGTATTTCTTGAACAAAAATAAGTTGGCTATTTATTCTTTCAGCAAGACAACCTTTCAGTAAGAGGTCTAGGCAGAATCTTCTTTGTCTCCACAGGCATGTTTTCAGATTTTTCTGTTCAGTGTTTACTTATAGTTGGATATAAGTTAGGTAATTTATATAATGCAAAATGAAGACATATGGATGTACTTTCCTTTGTATATTAGAAATCCCCTTAACTGACTTTTAGTTTGAGAGAAAGGCACTATGTCACAAGAATGATTGGGTACTAAGATTAGTTCTTGTTTAGACACAGGAGGCCTTTAAAACTTTGAAGAAAGAGTTTCTGCAGCATGTGCAGCTTTTGTATTGGGGAATCTTTCTGAGAAGATGAATCTCAACAGTGAGTCATCTGTCTATTTTACCAGAACAATCCCCTCTGAAAAAGTTGAATCAACCTTTAGACCTTGGGAGATATACATAGAATCTCAACTAGCCTTTTGCCTTAATGGTCAGGTATCTTGTTGAGTTTTGCATATAAATATAAAAGAGTTAGTACCTGTGAAAGGCAGAATCAGAAGATCTAATTGTCAAAGTAGGTGGTTTAGGAATACAGGGCAGCTAAGTGTGAGTATATGTGGCCCATAAGCCTTGAAAAAGATTCTGTTCCCCTATATGTATTTTCTATCCAGGGACAGTAGGTGTTATTATGAAAACTGCTATAGGAAATAGTAAACCCAGGATTTACACAATCACTAACAATAGGCATCTTTCTGTTATCTTCTGTATTTAGAGGATCATGTTAAATGTTGAATGAGGTCCTGATTTAACTAGCCTTGTGTTTCTAAAATGGCATGGAATGATTTTTTTTCTGAGCTAAATGAATGTGACCAATGTTCATGTTATTTTTAGATTTAGATTTTGTAAAGAATATATTTATGTTGAATTTGACGATTGGTTTGAATGTAAATATCTTTCCTCCTTTTAGTTTGAGGTTAAAGAATGTCAATAAATTATATTCCAGTGCAGGTGCCATGCCCAGAAGTTGATGGTCAACACAAAATAAAGATCATGCTTCTTTTGGTGGATTTTTTGTTCTGTGCTGGTTTCTTTTAGAACTTTTTTTTGTTCATTTTGATTTTTGTTTTGTGGGGTTGTTAGGAAGGTAGAAAGGATCTAGAGGAATGGGGAGAGGGGAACATGAGAATATGAAAGAAATTTAAAAATATTCTAACAAATTATAGGTTAAAAGTAAACCACGAATGAATTCATCAATAGGTCCTACCTACAAAAGAATTGGTTAGGAATTCAAAATGAATTTTTGACTATAGTGAAGCCCCTATCACTGGAATGTCCTTTATCCAGGGGAAGGGGGATATGGAAGCTGTTAGAGAACTGAAGAAGAAAAGTCTTATGTCCGTTAGGGTCTTGGTAACTTCACAAGTTGAGTGAGTTGTTAATATCAATAAAACCCTCCTTAGTATATCAGAGCTATAACACTGAGATGAAAGTATCAAATGATATGGAGTGAGACTATAATTTAAATTCCACTAGAGAGAAAAATGCTAAGCATTTAATATCAAGAGCCAGATAGGAGTAATAGAAGAGAAAAAGAATATTGGAAGTATCATTTTTTAAAGAGAGGCAGACCTCAACATAAGCTGATCTGGACAGTCTTTTGACTTATCTATACAAAGAAACAATACCTAATTAATTGATTTGTAGATATTTAATGAGAAAATATATGTGCTGCTGAAGCACAGACAATATATCTCTGTCCCAATTCCTATAACAACTAGTGACATGGGATAAAGGTTAAAGGAAACCTGCCTGAGAATTGTGGCTTAAGCAAAACAAGCACTTTCTTACACATTTGCAAAGGGAGCAGAACAGCATAGAGATGCTGCTATGGTAAGAAGTGAAAGACATGCTGTGGAATCAGGTGGGGATCAGAACACACAGGACACTCAGATCATTATTACAAATGAGATCAAGATGCTGGGCACTTAGTTCATTGTAGCAAATGAGATTATGTCTGCTAATAGGTGGGCACCATTAAAATATTTAAGTCAGAGTGAAAAATATACGGCATGCAATTATATATTGGCAAATCATTAGAATATGGATGATAGCTGAAGATAAGTAAGTTTTACAAACTTATTTTTCTGTAAGAAAGAAAATCAGGGTCTGGAGAGAGCTCTCTGAGGTAAGAGAACTTGCTGTTCTTGCAAAGGAGCCAGGCTTGGCTCCCAGTGGCCACGTGGCAGTTCGTAGCCACTTACAACTCTAGTTTCAGGAGATCTGATGGCTTCTTCTGACTTATCCAGGAATCAGGCACACAGGCATACAGGCAATACACTCATACACATGTAGATAGATAGATAGATAGATAGATAGATAGATAGATAGATAGATAGATAGATAGATATAGATACAGAGAGGGATGGATGGATGGATGGATGGATAGATGGATGGGTGGGTGGGTAGGTAGATAGATGATAGATAGAGAGATAGATAAAACATCTGCAAAAGAACAAGTAAAAGAAAGTATACTGAGTAATTGCTGCCCTTCAAGTCCAGAATCCTCCATGCTTGCTAATGTGTTTGTAAAAAGATAGAGAAGATATGTTTTTGTGGATGTGTGGTAAGGTGTGGGGAAGGAGGTGCCTCAGTGGGCCCATGTGAAGGCATCCCTTCCCCCTGAAGGACCAGCCACAGGGCAGTATAGTATAGAATAGTTTATTAAGGGCATGGGGAGGGGAGTTAAAAGGGTAGTAGAGGCAGAGAAAGGGAGAGAGAGAGAGAGAAAGAGAGAGAGAGAGAAGGAGGAGGAGGAAGAGAAGAAAAGGAGGAGGAGAAGAAGAAGAGGAGGAGGAGGAGAAGAAGAGGAGGAGGAGGAGGAGAGGAGGAGGAGGAGGAGGAGGAGGAGGAGGATGCCTCTCTCTAGAGGAGGGTGCAAACAGTACCTTTTATAGTGGTTTTTGCCATGTAATGGTGCGAAAGAACATACCTGAATATTGTCAGGTAATTGTGGGGCAGAGCTTAGACAAAATGCTTACAGTTGCCTTACTACTGGAGTCTTTGATTGAAGAAAAACAAGTGTCAGAACAGTGTTGAAACAATCTTCTGGGTGATTAAGCCATATTTCCTGTGCATCAAACCTTTGTCTTCTTATTAGCAATAAAATAAGATAATGAAATGACATATCTAGGAAACAGAGACTGTGCAAGCTATCTCTGTGTTTTTATGCAATTGAGAAAGTCACAATGACTCAAATGATAACTCATTGACTTGCAAAAATAATATCTTCTTTTTCCAAATATTAAATATTTCCTCCTATTACACAGAATTTAGATTTCTTTAAAGATTTCAGTTGGTTTTAATAGCACTTAATACTTAAATACAAACAGCTGTATATCATAATACTATCTGACATCATTTTCTAATAAAAATTTATATACTGTACTATGAAAACCCTTTTAATGAAATATTTTCTTATTTTATTAGATATTTCCTTTATTTAAGTTTCAAATGGTATTCACGTTCCTTGCTACTCCTCTGATAATCCCTTATCCCATCCTCCCTCCCCTGCTCACCCCCCCCCCCCCACTTTCCTGACTGGCATTCCCCTATTCTGGGGAATTGAGTCTTCACAGGACCGATGGCCTCTCCTCTCATTGATGTCTGAAATGGCCATCTTCTGCTACATATGCAGCTGGAACCATGGGTTCCTCCATGTGTTCTCTTAGGTAATATTTGGAAAAAGTACCTGAGAACTCTGGGGGTACTTGTTGGTATACATTATTGTTCCTCCTGCAGGGCTGCAAACCTCTTCAACTCCTTAGGTCCTTTCTCTAGTGGCTCCACTGGGGACCCAATGCTCAGTCTATTGGTTGGCTATGAGCTATGGGTATTTTGATCCACCTTCCAATAAGGATCAAATTATTCACACTTTGGTCTACCTTCTTGAGCTTCATGTGGTCTGTGAGTTGTATCTTGGGTATTACAAACTGCTTTCATTGTGTCCTATGAGTTTGGGTATGTTGTGGTTCATTTACATTAAATTCTAAAAAGTCTTTAATTGTAACTGGCTGCAGTTGCATCAAACAGGTTACCTTGAAGGGAAGCTGGGGATGTATTAGAAGGCAGCAAAAAAGAGATGGAGACCAAGATAACACCTGCTATTCAAGGTCTCAAAGTTTAATGAAGAACTCCCAATATATATAGACAGGGGAAAAGTCTGGGAAGCTTCTCAGCAGAATCAGTTCAATTGCTCCACAGGTGGCTTGTGTTTTTCAGGAAACTGCAGGTCCTTGAAGAACAATAGGCTTCATCTTTGTCTGGGCACCCTACTCTAGGTGGGGGGATTATGGTAGACACAGGAGTTCTCACTCAAAGGCAGGGAGGGAGAGGAACTTCACATATGGTCGATATCAAGTTCCTGCCACGGCGTGGCATGGCACCTCAATAAGGCTCTCTACATTTAATTTTTTTTCTTTATTTCTTCCTTGACCAAGTTTTCATTGAGTAGAATATTGTTTGGTTTCCATGTGTATGTGGGATTTCTGTTGTTTTTGTTGTTATTGAAGACCAGCCTTAGTCTGTGGTGATCTGATAGGGTACGTGGAATTATTTCAATATTCTTATATCTGCTGAGGTCTGCTTTGTAACCCATTGTATGGACAATTTTGGAGAAGGTACCATGAGGTGCTGTGTAGAAGGTATGTATATTCTTTTGTTTTAGGATGAAATATTCTCTAGATATCTGTTAAGTCCATTTGCTTCACAACTTCTTTTAGTTTTACAATGTCTCTGTTCATTTTCTGTTTCCATGATCTGTCCATTGATGAGAGTGGGGTGTTGAATTCTCTGTATGTCTGTAGGACATATGCCCAGGATTTTCTGGCTTTCAAAGTCTCTGGCGAGAAGTCTGGTGTAATTCTGACAGACCTACCTTTAGATGTATTTGACCTTTTTCCCTTACTGCTTTTAATATTCTTTCATGGTTTAATGCATTTGTTTTTTAATTATTATGTAACGGGAGGAATTCCTTTCCCTTCCAATCTATTTGGAGTTCTTTGGGCTTCTTCTTTAGTTGAGGGAAGTTTTCTTCTATAATTTTGTTGAAGACATTTACTGGCCCTTTAAGTTGTAAATCTGCTCTGTCCTCTATACCTATAATCCTTAGGTTTGGTCTTCTCATTTTGTCCTGGATCTCCTAGATGTTTTGAATTAGGAGCTTTTTGCCTTTTGCATTTTCTTTAACTGTAGTGTCAATGCTTTCTATGATATTTTCTGCATCTGAGATTCTCTCTTCTATCTCTTGTATTCTATTGTTGATGCTTGCATCTATGATTCCTGACTTCTTTCCTAGGTTTTCTATGTTAAGAGTTGTTTCCCTTTGTGGTTTATTTATTGTTTCTACTTCCATTTTTAGATCCTGGATAGTTTTGTTCAATTCCTTTACCTGTTTGTGTTTTCCTGTAATTCCTTAAGGGCTTCTACCTGTTTAACTGTGCTCTCCTCTATTTCTTTAAGGGAGTTATTTATGTCCTTCTTGAAGCCCTCTATCAGCCTCATGAGCTGTTATTTCAAATCCAAATATTATTTTTTAGCCATGTTGGGGTATTCAGGACTTGCTGTTGTGGGACAATTGAATTCAGATGGTGCCATGTTGCCTTGATTTCTGTTGGTCATGTTCCTATGTTTGCCTTTCATTATCTGGTTATCTCTGATATTAGTTAGTCCTGCTGTCTCTGGCTGGTGCTTGTCCCTCCTGTGGGCCTGCAAGCCTGTCTCAGCACCCCTGGGTAACTAGCTCTTCCATGGCACAGAGTTCTGTGGCTCAGCCCAGCTGCTGGGTGTGCAGATGGAGTCTGGAAGGACCCTGTCTCAGCTGCTCTGCCACTCCTGTGTTCCCTGTGCTCCTGACTGTACCTGCTTGCTCAGTCACTGGAGAGAAAATGGCTATCTCACCTCCAAACCCAGGAGTCAAATCACCCCCCCCCCCACCAGTTCTCCCCTGGCAGGATCAGTGCACAGATGGATATGTCACTGCCCAACTCCTGGGTGCAATTGAAGCCTGGACAGACCCTGTTCCTGCTGCTCTGCCACTCCTGTGATCCCTGTGCTCCTGGCTGTATAGGCCTGCTCTGTTACTGGAGAGAAAATGGCCTTAACAATATATTTCCATTCACTCTTTTAGAATTTCATATACTTATACATTTGATCATATTTCCTCTTTTAACTCCTTTCACATCTATCTTCACTCTTTTCTTCCTCTAAATTTGTGTTCGCTTTAAAAAAAAATAATGAAGCTACTTTTAAATACTCATTTAATATGTGTGCATACATATGAATATCTGTGTGAGAGTGTGTGAATTCATGTGGGGTCATTGATGAAGTCAGTTTTCTCCTTTCATCATAAGGTTTTAAATGGTAAGAAGCCTTGGTGGCAAGTACCTTCTTCTATTTCTGATTATCATGGAGTCATTAACCTTGTAGAAAGGAAGGAAGGACATAAAAATATGTACACTATTATTTAATCTAGCCTTTCACCCACAGCAACCATCAACACTCATGGAGGTTTATATCTGCTGGCAGCTTGAGGCCAAAAGATGAGGGAATGTCTATGTCTCAGCAAAATGGTAGAATGCTGTGACCTTCAGGACAGGACAGGGCTGGCTCCCATACAGCTAACTATCCTATTGTCTATGCTTGAGCTTGCTGTCTCTTTCTAAGGTTCAAGCTGCTGGGTTTATAGAATGCTAATTCATAGCATATAAATGAAAGGAACTGGGCAAAGACTGAGGAAATATGTAAAATAAAAGACTGCGCTTTTGTTTTGCAAAAGATGAGCTATCCAAAGAGGTTTTTAGAATTGAAAAAATTTTTTTCTCAAGTAGGGAGCTGTCTAGAGGTCTCTAGAGAAAACAGAACATAGAGAGAACATTCTGCAAAGCTGTGTTGAGCAGATCATAGGCTATCAACATAGACCCAGGATTTGACTTCAAGTCGTTTGTTTTGCCACCCCTAGATACCCCTTTTCTCAGAAATCCCTCTCCAAGCCGAGGCTGGTCTTCGGCATGCCCGAGAATGTTCAGGCTTCAAGAAAGATTTCTTTTTTTAATGCTTTTTTTGTGTTTATTTTATTTTATTTATTTATTTATTTTAAATTAGCTATTCATTTTTTTATTCGATATATTTTTTATTTACATTTCAAATGATTTCCCCTTTTCTGGCTCCCACTACCCAAAAGTCCCACAAGCCCTCTTCCCTCCCCCCTTTTCTCCCATCCACCCTTTCCCACTTCCCTGTTCTGGTTTTGCCCTATACTGCTACACTGAGTCTTTCCAAAACAAGGAGCCACTCCTCCATTCGTCTTGTACATCATTTGATGTGTGGATTATGTTTTCGGTATTCCAGTTTTCCAGGCTAATATCCACTTAGTAGTGAGTGCATACTATGATTGATCTTTTGAGACTGGGTTACCTCACTTAGTATGATGTTCTCCAGCTCCATCCATTTGTCTAAGAAGTTCATGAATTCACTGTTTTAATGGCTGAATAGTACTCCATTGTATATATATATACCACATTTTTTGCATCCATTCTTCCGTTGAGAGATACCTGGGTTCTTTCCAGCTTCTGGCTATTATAAATAGGGCTGCTATGAACATAGTGGAACACATATCCTTATTCCATGCTAGGGAATTCTCTGGGTATATGCAGGATCCTCCGGAAGTGATGTGCCCAGTTTTCTGAGGAACCACCAGACTGATTTCCAAAGTGGTTTTACCAATTTGCAAAACCACCAGCAGTGGAGAAGTGTTCCTCTTTCTCCACATCCTTGCCAACACCTGCTGTCTCCTGAATTTTTAATCTTAGCCATTCTGACTGATGTAAGGTGAAATCTCAGGGTTGTTTTAATTTGCATTTCCCTAATGACTAATGAAGTTGAGTATTTTTTAAGATGCTTCTCAGCCATCTGAAGTTCTTTGGGTGAAAATTCTTTGTTTAGCTCTGTACCCCATTTTTAATAGGGTTATTTGGTTTTCTGGGGTCTAACTTCTTGAGTTCTTTGTATATATTGGATATTAGCCCTCTATCTGATGTAGGTTTGGTGAAGATCTTTTCCCAATTTGTTGGTTGCCGATTTGTCCTTTTGATGGTGTCCTTTGCCTTTTTTAACATGAAAGATTTCTAATTGAAAAATTCTAGAGAGCCCACTCCATTCTTACAAGAAGTGAAGCTATCAAAATGAAAGAAAAGTCATACATTTATACGGTTTATTTATAATTGATGTAAAAATTTCTCCTTTGACAAGAATCATCAGAGCTTAGACCACATCTCAAAATTTCCAACTGATTGTACCTATAACTTCAGAGGTGAAACAGAATGATTTGTTTTGTATTCGTAAAGTGAGTTATGTGTTTGAGTTAGCCGAGAACTTAGAAGACTTAAAGGAGGGAGAAAGTGAACATTTCCTCTATTGATGATGGTGAGCATTTAATATAAATTATTGCTAATTCATACAGCCACTCTGGAAGCTTATAATTTTTCTCTATTTACAAAACAGCATATTTCTGGCATAAAATAGTTCAGAAACTGACCAGAGAGCAGAGTTAATGAAAGGCAGAACAAGGATCCAAGGCCAATTGTATTTGGAAAAGCTAAAGCTCATTCCCTTCTCACTAACAGACTGACAAGATCAAGAGTTGGAAGAAGAAGCCTACAAATCACTGCATGTTAGAGGAAGAGTATCTCAAGGGGGCATCTCATAGATGACTCAGTTGGCCTGGGTTGTTCTGTATGACAACATCATTAAATAGGTGTAGAAACTTCTTTGATCACACTATGTGATCACAATGATCATTTTTTCCTGTTGAAGTACAAGAGCTCTGCCTACATTTTTCTGATTTCTGGTTTGGTTCTGAAGACAATTGGCACAGGCATCTGGAGATCTTTATCTTTTACCTTAATTTTTCAACAAGTTTCCTAAGAGCAGCCATAACTTCTTTATTCCTCAAGCTGTAGATCACAGGGTTTAACATGGGTGCCACCACAGCATAGAAAAGAGCAACCATTTTCTCCTTGTCCTCAGATGAGGCAGAACGTGGCCCTAGGTAAGTGAAGATGGTGGCTCCAAAGCACATACAAACCACAGTGAGGTGAGAGGCACAAGTCCCAAAGGCCTTGTGACGTCCCTGGGTAGAACGAATGTGCAGAATGGCAATGACTATCCGAGTATAAGAAAATAGAACTAGGCAACAGGGAAGCATGATCACCAGAAACCCTGAGATGGCCACCATGACTTTGTTGAAAGAGATGTCTACACAGGCTAGCCGAAGCACTGCAAGGGTCTCACAGGCAAAGTGATTAATGACATTGCGACACAGAGGAAGACGGAAGGTGATTACTGTCTCCATCAGTGAATTCAAGAAACCAGCCACCAAGCAACTGGCAGCCAGTCCCAGGCACAGTCCTCTATCCATGATGACAGTATAGTGCAATGGATAGCATACTGCCACATAGCGGTCATAGGACATAGCTCCCAGAAGGAAGAACTCAGATCCACCCAAGGCCAAGGAGACACAGAGCTGGAGTACACAGCAGTCAAAAGGGATGAGCTTTTGGGCTGAAACCAAGTGAGCCAACATTTGTGGGGCAATACTATTCCCATAGCAAAGATCCACTATGGACAGAACACTGAGGAAGAAGTACATGGGAGTATGAAGTCTGCTGTCCAGTCTGATGAGGAGTAGAATCAGAGAATTCCCCACAACAGTTATGATGTACATGACAAGGATCAAGACAAAGAGAAAGACCTGAGTGTTCCAGTCACTGGAAAGCCCCAAGAGGATGAAATCATTCACCCACGTCTGGTTGACAAATTCCTGACCCATGAACTTCACAACTGGACAGGTATTTTTTCAAACCATGCTGCAAGCTGACACTTGTGAGTTTCAAGACATCCTCACTGAAGATCACAGTAACATGTAACGGTGCTTCTGAAATTAAAATGAAAAGAAGTGAGATCTTCATGATTTAAATTATTGGCACATCATTTCTTTTCCAAACCCCTAACCTTATTTAAATGGCAAGAAAATTAGGTAATTTTAGATTCAAAGTCTTATTTGACTTAGTATTTAGGGGATTGTGCCTCTCTTTGTGTTAAGAAAGGTTTTGTGACTAGTAAGTCTCTGTATTCTAGATGATAGTTTAGATAAATGTCCAGTTTCATTTAACATTTTTGTTACTAGATTTCTCCTGTAGAGATCTAATATTAAGCCTCCATAGTAAAATACATCCATGAAACATGAAATACTTTGAAGGATCTTTATATATATTCCATCACTAAGAAATGTTAATCTTATTTTGTATAACTTTGGCTTTTGTGAGTGTGTGTTTAAAAGCACAAATTTATTGGGGGGCTATAATTTCAATTAATTGGTATTACTTAGTTACTTGTGGATAATAATGATAATGGCAGGTTTACAGTGTCAAATAGAGGGCGTCCACATCACCCACATTATACCACTGAACCAGGTATCCCACTGCAATTCAAAATGTCAATTTAAGACTTTGTGTTACATAATAGCAAAAAATAATCCTACATGCCTTTAAGGTAGATTTAATGAAGTGTACAATAATGTTATGTTCCTACTGAGTACTAATATTTTCTCAGTGGTGACACCTCACATTTCCACTGGAAAAGAGATTCATCCTTTTGAGTAAAGAGAGAAGAGTACAAGATACAGCACTAACCATAGAACGTATATAATAGTGATATTGCTTGCCAGCTGTGATGATTTATGCTTGTAATATAAACACTTTGAAGGCTGAGATAGAAGCAAGAATTCAATAAATTACATCCTAGCCTGGGTTGTTTGATGAGTCCCAGGCATCCTGGTGGTACAATATGAGATTCTGTCTAAAAATACAGGAAGAAAAGCAAACAAAAAAGATAGTAGTGTCACTTGTTGGATGGCTAGATTTAGCAGCTTATTTAAGTTCTGTAAAGCAAAGGAGAGAGCAAGTGAAATGTGAACTCAATTAGCAGAGCAGAATGGGCAAAAACACAAGCAAAGCATCCCTGATTAGGTCAGTGTTCATGACCAGAAAGTCCTCCAGGAAATATCTGCAACTCAAAAAATAAAAGAAAACATAAAATAATCCAAGCTTATAACCAAATGATCACTAGAACATCAAATGGTCAACAGGACTGTGAAAACCAGTACCACTGCTAATAAAGTGCTACCCAAAATGACAACAATGCTTCACTGTTAGCAACTTTTGACTCCATGAGGTTATTTTCTTCCCACTTCCTCAGTCTCAGAAGGATGAAAGTAACCTACTACTCCAGAATGAAGATCATATTCCATGACTTGAAGGGAGTCCTGCAACAATACACTAGATTGACTATTCCAACAGGTTCTACGACAGTAACTACGAGGGGTATTCAACACTGTTGTCTCTTCTGATGGGTTCTCCTATGAGCTTTTGGAATGTTCATTAGACATCACATCATTTATGTTGCTAAGGTACCTAAGATTAATGCCCAGTGTCATGAAAAAAGCAATGTCACTCCTTTATAAATTTCTGTTATACTACCTCTTTACTTTTAAACTTATTTTTTTTCGGATTTTTTTGAGACAGGGCTTCTCTGGGTAGCCCTGGCCATCCTGGAACTCACTCTGTGGGCCAGGCTGGCCTTGAACTCAGAAATCCACTTGCCTCTGCTTCCCAAGTGCTGGGATCAAATGTGTGTGCCACCACTGCCTGGCTTAAACTTATTTTTGTTCCACCACATTTTACACAAGATAAAAGATGATTTGTTCTAGAATCATTATGCTAGCTAGAGATTTTCTTCATTCTCCTTCAAAAAAATTGAAGGCTGTTGGTGTTTACACTGTTTTTGTATGAAGATATAAGCCCATTTCTGCCACTCTAACACCTTTAAGTGAGAAATCAGTAGCTGAAGAAACCACACTGCAAAATATAGCTTAATAGAAAACTTGTCCATCCTTCCTTGTCTTTTTCTAAGAGAAAGGAACAAATAGTTCCTTTCTCTTAGAAAATATGTGTTCTGAAGTCATTTTTTAGTAATTTGACGACAAGGAGGACTTTTCAAAAAAGATAATTATAACTAACCTATCTGGGGACATTGGTTTTCATCCTGAACTTGTGAAATTAAAGATTTGAAATTTATTTCTTTAGAGTAGGAAATTTTCCCCTTTTCCCTTTTTTGTTATCTCTTTCTCATGAGAGACTGGCTACAGACATCTGTAATTCTGCCATTCAATCTTTTTCACTCTCTTAAATAGAAATATGTGACCATATATTGCTAACAACATGGAGTTAAAATAATATTTTTTTGCTTACTGTTTTGCATAGGGTTGAAAAAATTTAAAACACAAATATATCAGTATACAATAAATGACTCTAAAATGTTTATATTGTGAATTATTCTTTAAAGCAAAAGCAATAATTCTTTCTATATTATGTGTTAGACATTAACAAAACACCCAGAAGCTAGAAAGAAACCAGATGTTCCTCAATGGAGGAATGGATACAGAAAATGTGATATATTTACACAATGGAATACTACTCAGCAATTAAAAATGAATTCATGAAATTCTTAGGCAAATGGTTGGAACTAGAAAATATCATCCTAAGTGAGGTAACCTATTCACAAAAGAACACACATGGAATGCAGTCACTCATAAGTGGATATTAGGCCAGAAGCTCTGAATACCCAAGACACAATTAACATATCAAATGATTCCCAAGAAGGACAGAGAGGGCCCTGGTCCTGGAAAGGCTTGATGCAGAAATGTAGGGGAATACCAGGAGAGAGAAGTCGGAAGGGGTTGATCGGGGAATGGGCAGAGGGAAGAGGGATTATGGGACTTATGGGGAGGGGGGAAGCGGGAATGGGGTAATCATTTGGAATGTAAACAAAGAATGTAGAAAAAAAGATAGCAGCCCTGTCTCCCAAGTCTTCATATGTAACTGAGGCAGCAATGCTCCCAAGTGTAAACAGAACAGTATGCATGCATACACACACACACACACACACACACACACACAGATGGAGAGAGAGAGAGAGAGAGAAAGAGAGAGAGAGAGAGAGAGAGAGAGAGAGAGAGAGAGATGGATCTGAGGGCCATTCCATGAGAGAGAACTCATGCTTTGTACTTTAAACCTGACCAGCAACCCATAACTAAGGAAGTCATAGGTCCTAGAAAGAGTAGTGAGTTTATACGGCATCAAAGCACCTTCAGTATCTGTGTTTATATGAAAGACAAAGGCTTCTTGCTGCCTTAATCAGAGAAGCTATTTAATTTTTGCAGTGAATGGAGGTGAATTCAGAGCCTTAGCTGCACAAGATGCTGAAAATAAAGCCCCATTGAGGATGCAGCTCTACAAGTGACACTTATGCCACCATTTTAAGGCTTGGGAATGCTGCAAAATGTGGTACAGAGAAAAAAATAAAATCTGAAAGATAAGAAGAAGGTCTACAAATGCTATTTTCTAAGTGAAACATGGGCATAATAGCCAAGAACTTACAGTAAAACTCAAAAACTGCACCTAGTGTGACTGGGTTTACAAAGTCAGCTCTATCTTTAGTCAGGTATGTGTGCAGAGGAGGCTGAAGAGCCCTACTGCATAAAACTGAATTACTTACAACTAACAGAATCTGTGTGTTAGGGAGTATAGCACCTACTGATAAGCCTTCAAACTTCAATGAATAATTCCAAACTCATGGCCACACAGAGGTCCCTAATTAAACTCCATGGGACACAAAATGAAACCCAAAGTCATGATCATGGGAACCAGGTCTGTTGGGGAAAGGGGGCTGAAGGGGCTGGAGGGAGCAAAGAGATTGAGTAGAGACAGTGCTCAGAATGTTTTTTATACTTGTATGAATTTGTCAAAAATATATTAATATATTAATAAAAATGTAAAAATGAATTGTTAGTTGTTTATACTGTTTATGCTTTTACAACTTAAAATTAAAATGATTAAACCATAACAGCCACCAAACAAGTGATGTTTCCCTGGCTGTCTCAAAAACAATCTTGAAAGAAGAAAAGTTGTATTTGAAGCTATGTTGTCTTTGTTTAATAGTAGAATCGTAAAAGTATATTTCAAAGGACTTAGTACTGCTATAAGTAATTTTATGTTTGACCAAATTAAAAATACTTTGCATTTTCATTTCATACTCATTTAAAATGAGTATGAAAATCAAAGAAGACATGTTTCTGCAAATAATAGAACTTATTGATAAGCTATGAGAGGAATCAAAAACAATTTTTCTGTAATAGAATTTTTAAAAAATATTTATGGATGTCATTGAATATATAGTGAGCAGTTTATTTACTGTTAAAGTTGAATTTTATAAATTAGCACTTCTGATAATTTTAATTTTGTTATTTACTGTTGCACACTAATTTTAGTCCTTCTTATGAAAGTTTTCTAGAATTTAAGTTTATCATGCTGAAAATTCTGTTCAAAATAGTGAGCATGGAGATAAAAGATCCTCAGTTTTAGACAGTGGAAATTTTAGAATCAACTGCACACATGGAATTCTTTTTTCCACCATCCTTACAGAAAACCTAAAAGATAGAACTCATCAGATGCTGGAGAGATGGCTCTGAGGTTAAAAGCACTTGATGTTCTTACAGAGGACTGAGTTTGGATCTCAGTACCACATGCTAGCTCTGAACTGCAGATAGCTACAGCTCCAGCAGAGTTTCCCATACTCTCTCTAGCTCCTGAGGGCACTGTACCATATATGTATATCCTTCTGACCCTATCCTTTAGAACAGATTTGTAAAAAGCTAAACTGATAAAAGCAGAAAGACTGAGTAAAACACACAGAGAGCATAAGGCAACAGACATAGGGGGTAAGCAGATAATAAGCTAGATTCCTCTGACTCTGTGAGCATGGCTCCTACTACCTTGATCACACTTGGCCAGTTGTTGCATTGTCATTTTGTTTCAGAACATTTTTAGGGTAATATCTGGTTTTGTATAAGTCATCAATCCAATTGAAAGAGTAGTTTTAAATGAAGAGAAAGACACAAATCCTGTCATGTTAACATTAAAATCATGAACCACAAAGGCATTATCATTTGTCCCAGAATATTTAGTGAGCATTAAGAAGAATCCAGTCAAAATGGTGGATAAACAACACTTTATTTCAAATAGAAATAAAACATTCAAATAGTTCTTACATGTATGTGGACATGTGTGAATGTTGGTGTGCTTACATGTTTCGGGAGGCCAGAGGCAGCTTCAATTTTTGGTCCTCCAGTGCAGCCCCGCTTGCCTCTGGTTTCCCTGCAATAGGAATGCAAGTGTGGAATGTGAAACAAGCTTAAAAAATATGTAGGTTTTGGGACTAAAACTCGTATCTTTATTCTTGATTGGTAGGATACTTTAAGTAGTAGTTTCCATGATTTTCATGTTACCATGACAGTCTTTGTGTCTTTCTCTTTACTTAAAAATACTCTTTTTATTGGATTGATGTCTTATGCAAAACCAGATATTATTCTAAAATGATAAGAGATCTACTTTCACACATATGAAATCAAGATTTGATGAAAAATGATCTTTCTCCCAAAGTGTAAGCATATGTTCAGCAATATTATGAAGTGAACTTACAAGTGAAGATACCATTAAAACTGTAATAATATTTTAAAATATGTGCCACCTAAGTATCACTTTTTACATACAAGGGTAGATACTGTTTGTAGAGATGGATGGCGTTCTGCCCAGCACTAGATGGGACAGTTGTAGGAAACAAAAGAGAGATGGATGACTCTTAGGAAGCTCAAACCCATCAAAGTCTGGAACCCCATAAATCACATGCAAAGTGTGGCTTTCTGTCTTGAGGAACTAGAATCCAGGTTCTGAGGACCAACTTTGACAGGACAACTTTTGTATCAAGCCACCACCCTTTGAGGCTCAAGTAGAGAGGATGTGGGGTTCAGCAAACTAGTTTTTTGAGTTATATTAATAAATGAGTTTAAAGAAATAAAAATTCTGACTCACCTTTGGAGAGCTCAACAGGGCACCCTATACCTTTGAAAGGTGGCAAAGCTGAGAATGTTTGGAATTTGAAGACAGTGACTTTGGAATAGGTAACTTTCTCAAACTTTAGAAAGGAAATCTCTAGGGGCCAATTATGCTTTGTTTGTTAGACAGACCTTCTTTTCTTTCCCTACATATCTGGCTACTTCTGTATTCTAACACCCTAAGCATTTTAACTTTGCAAATAGAAGTTTGTTGTCCTTGTCCCTGGAGCAAGGCAAGGAAATTGCCAAAATTTAATTTATCAAGGGACTAACTTCTGTTCTTACATGTTTACTTTGAATCCCAAATGATAAGGATGCAGATATGAGTAAGCCTCTACTTTCTAAGTCCAGTCTCACCATCTCCAGTTTCTTTGTCCAGCAGGTCCAGTCCAGGGAACCCAGGAGGACTTCTAGATATTTCCTGTACATGACTCAATGGTGTGAAAACATATCATGGATCATTATCTCTTAACCTTAATTCTATATTCTTGGTCTATGTTTGGGGTTCTATACCACATCATCAGCTTCCTTAGGATCCTGGTGTTTGCCTGTTTTCTGAAGAAGATAGACCATAGACTATTTCATGGTTGAAAAATTAGAGAGTCTACTTAGCTAAGTTTTCAATAAAAGTGAAACAAACTATTGCATACTCTAGTGAATATGATAAACTCTATGAGCAACGAAATCCCCAGAACTAAGTGTGTTGTCCATCTTCTTCCCTTGAAGAGGAAGGCTTCTTCTCTGCATAGGCACTCCTGTTCTAATTCTCTGCTCTGCAAACTAGGACTGCACTAGGAAGTCTGACATCTTGTTTCTTCTCCTTAAAAGTGAGAACAAGGCCATTCACTCTTGGCCAGTGGTTCAGGAATCATGTTCTAAAGACAAGATAAATCTGAACAGAGAGAATATCATATTAGTGCTGGATCTGGAAAAAGAGAGAGATAATACCCTATTGGTCAGCCCAGGGTTATGAAAAGAGAAGAAAGGATAGGAGGCCAAAGAGAAGGAAAAGAGATATGGGGATGGGGTGGAGAAAAAGATCTTTGTATTCCAAAGTATCACTGACATCTCTCCTAAAGTACTTTCATTTTATTTATAATTCTCTCTACTGTTTGAATTTATCATCTCATCTCTTATTCTTTCACCAAAATTTAATGGTGGTAGAAGGAAATCCTCCAGTCACACTGAAGGCCAGTAGTTCCAGAGAAAAGGGGCCTCATGAATTTACAAAGCTTCCATATGGAAAAGCAAACCATTAATCAGTAAAGTGAGAGTTCACAAAGTGGGATTAAAAATAAGTGCTTGTTATATATTGCATCTAGGATTAATAATGAGTTTATACAAAAAAATTAAAAAGATAAAAATGAAATCAAAGAATGTAATCAATAATGGGCTGATGTAATTAAGATAGTTCTCATAAGATGGGATACAAATAGCCAACAACATACAAAAACTAGCCAACTTTATTCTCCATCAGAAAATCAAAACAAAACTATGTTGATATTATGTCTCACCCTAGTTATAATAACATATATATATGTTATTATATAATAATATATATATATATTATATAATTAGGATGTGGATAGAGAAATGTAACACGCTGGTGATAGGAATCTGCGATAATGCAGGCATTATGAAACCATAGGTTTCTCAAAAAATTATCAAGAGACATCCTACATGATATCCTAGGTATTTTCTGAGAGACTCCAAATCAACATATAATAGAAAAACTTGTACGTCAATTTTTATTGCAGCACCAGACATGATTACAAAGCTATGGAATTAACCTAAGTGTTCATCAACACAGACATGGACAAGCTGAGTGTGATAGGTTTGCAGAATGTAATTTTTCACCCATTAAATTTTAACCATTTGCAAGAAGTGGATGCAACAGGAGACTGCCATATTAGCAAACTAACCCTGAAGGACAGGCTCAGAAAGACAAACATTGTATGTTTTCTCTCACGTGTAACTCCTAGAGTTCATACTAATAAATAATATCATGTATGTATATAGAAGATGTATATGTAGAAGTAAAACTGTCTAAAAGCTAAAGAGCACAAAAGGAGAACAGGAATGGGGAGAGATGAGCAGAATATGCTCAATGTGCTATTTTTATTTAAATCTTGTTTTAATGAGCAAAACACTTTATGACTTGTTCAATAGTGGTAACTAAGGTTTCCAGAGGAAAAGCCTTACCTGTGTTAGCAATACTATAATGATGAATAGCTTATCAGAAGTGTGGCAGATAGGAAGGTAGGTTAAAGGAGGGAACACAGAATGGATTAACTTACACTAAAGACCATTTTAAAGATTTTTATGAAAAGCTACTACTATAGAAGCTTCCTAAAATGTACACATATACATATAAAAATTATATGCAATGGAGCTAATCTATATGGAGAGACAATATTCTAACTGTACAACTCATGCTAGAAAACAAAAATCTTAGTAACAAGAATAGGTAGCCACTTTGTTTGCTGTTGTATGATGGAGTCACAGAGAACCCAATCACCATAAGCAATTGTGTTCTTGACTATTCTTCAGAACTTGATAGTAAGACTATATTGCTAAATAAACAACGTACTTGAGTCACAGAACATGAAGAAATCAAGTTAGTACGCATGTGAAAATATCATCTCTTTAGCTAGCTCTCATACTGCTGGAATGTGCCATTTCCTTCTTCCAGAGGAGAAAACTAATCTTCTCTTTCATCTATATAATAACCACAGGCCTGATAAACCCGGTCCTTTGGTGCAATAGTGGAATAGACATAATATAAATAATCAGCCATTTTTCTGATTGTATCTAAGGTCCATTCAATGAAATGCAAACCATACCTGACACTACTAAATAAACCAAGAACTTATTGCCAGACATGTCATAGACCTAAGCAAAAACCAACTTACTACTATTATTCTACAAAATGGATCTATTATTAAAATGATTCATAATGAATCATTGCTTAACCAATACATCAGTCTTAATCAGAGAATCTCCTTGCCATTAACAGCAGTTATTACAGAGACTCTTAACAGGTCAACATACAGAAAAAGAAACTTTATTCAGTCCTGAATGAAACATGCTTACCATACAACTTCTTCAAAGGTCCTGGAATCTTCATGGAATAGAGAGAAGAAATAGAAAGATTATTAGAACTACGAGTGGTGGCAAATCTCAAGAAAACATTGTCTTAGATACAACAGGGAGGGTAGTAGTAGCACATATGAACTCGTATGTGCCAGCATTGCACAATACCTACACAAGCTTCAGCTAGACAAGATACCAGCAGAGAGGGGGAAAAGTGGACATGAAGTTCTACCATTAGGTGAGGAGCCGTTGAAATTTGATAGTTTCTTGGAGGAGTAAACTACATTTTCTTCTACCATATGACCCCTGGTAGACTGACCACACATTAGGGCAGGTACCACTCCCAAGACTAGCAAGGAAGGATACACTAGATTCAATGGGGGGGAAATCTCAAAAGCTGAGTATGAGGGATGGGAGGATGGCGAGAGTAGTAAAGATCTTATGAGATCTAGAATATTGCTCATCCAGTTTAAAATTATTTTGGGTTTCTTTAACCTCCTTAAGAGAGGTTCATTGCACATTCCTGGATCTGTCCTATCATCTTTGTGGCTAATAAGTTTTGGGTTTAGATTTTATTATCAGACAACTAGCTTTCATTAATCCAAGAGATAATATCATTGGCTAGCACAAACCTGTGAGGCAGAGTTTGCCAGTTTGTTGTAACCTATGTACCTGACATGTTCACAACTGTATTTTAAAGTGCCTAGATTAAGGACTTTCTTCTTGTGTATAAGTGGACAATTTAATGAAATAATTTCCACATTGGAACTTGTTATTTAGCCTAACCTAAATTTATGTTCCGGTCCATGGTCACTCATATTTAGTTGAAGAATAAATTATCTGCCCTTCCATATTATTTGAGAAAATTTTGCATCAGCAATAGTTTTCCATTCATAAAAATGTTAAAATCAGCTAAATGGGTATAGCTTTTAAAGATGTGTACTAGGACCAGTAAGATCAAGCAGAAAACAATAGTTCTTGCCACACAAGACTAACAACTGAAGCTTGATCCCAAAACCCATGAAAACAGATGCAGAAACTTGGACCTATAACCCAAGCCCTTCTGCACAGAGATGAAAAACAGGCAGAGAATCTCACTGAATCTCATAGACCAAAAGTCACGGAATATTCAGTGATGTATAGAGAGCTTATTGAAATGAGGTGGCTGAAGATAATCAGCTCCCAAAAGTTTTCTCTAGCCTCCACATGCATCAGATATCCATGTACAAACACACACACATATATGCACACACACACACGCACACACATGCAGTATTAGGATTGAAATTGCCTTGAATTTAAATAAACGTTTGTGGAAATCTGACTTTTATGTTATTAACTGTTCTTTATGCAAAATAAATAAGTCTCCTTTTTTTCTTTTATCTTATTTAATTGAGGTTTTTTAATTGAAATTAGTGTTTTCTCACTATAGTCATATATTTGGGTCATTAGACTTATTTCTCAGTTCATGTTATTGTTGTAAATGGGAATTCATTATTCATATTTTCAGTTCATAGTTGATAGAGTATGAAAATACTATTGATTTTATTATTACAAGACACCATCTTGGTTTTCATTATTAACATTGTTTATTAATGTTTTAGTTATCTTAAAATATTTAGGCATGGAAGTCATGCTCTATGTCATAGACTATTTTCAAAGTATAAAAGTAATATACTAATTGTTGGCTAGTAGTAAAAAATAAAATAACCTCATGCTTTTTGGAATTATAAAAGTTCAAAACAAATGACTGAAGAAATGGTTCGGTGGATTAAGTGCACTTGCTGCTTTTACAGAAGTCTCAGGTTCAGTTTTCAGCTTTCAACACTACATTTATCCAAAGTTCCAGGAGATCCAATTCCCTCTTCTGGTCTGTATGGCCATCAAGCATGCACATGGTGCACAGACACACATGTGGGCATTACTCATAAATAATTAACTATGTTTTGAGTTTGAATATGTATTTTTGAGCACATCATACATGAGCACTGGATGTACATAATTTCCCTTTCTTCTCCACCCTGTACCTTATTCCATGTTCACCCTTCTCAAATCCATGATCTCATCTTAAAGTATAATTATTACATGTATACACACACACACACACACACACACACACACACACACACACACACACATATATATATATATATATATATATATAATGTGTATGAGTGAGTGTATGTTATCTGATTCCATTTAGTTTTTAGAGTTTGTACATGTGCTCAGGGTTGACCAGTTGATACTGGACAACCTACCCATGACTTTGTCTCTTGAGGTTACTGACCCTCACTCTCATAGTAGGCATTGACCACGGGTAGCTATTTGTCTGGGGAAGGAATGGGAAACAGCCATTGAAGTTGTTGGTCAGGGGAAAAAAGAGACTCCAAAATTGCAAAGAATATTGCTATTGCATTTGGTTGCCTCTGGAACCAGAATGTAAGAATCTATTGTAGAAGGTGCCGCACACTCCAGACTCAGATCTTAGAAGTGTCCATCTGAAAGTGACTTATGTTCCTTCTCCCTGAGGACTGGCTCTCCTAAAGGTAGGAGGTGCCATTCAAATTTCCAAGTGGTATATCTACACAATGGAGTACTATTCAGCCATTAGAAACAATGAATTCATGAAATTCTTAGGCAAATGGATGGAGCTGGAGAATATCATACCCAGATTCAAAAGATGAATCATGGTATGCACTCACTAATAAGTGGATATTAACCTAGAAACTGGAATACCCAAAACATAATCCACACATCAAATGAGGTACAAGAAGAATGGAGGAGTGGCCCCCTTGTTCTGAAAAGACTCAGTGAAGCAGTATAGAGCAAAATCAGAACAGGGAAGTGGGAAGGGTTGGGTGGGAAAACATGGGGAGGGAAGGGGACTGATGGGACTTTCGGGGAGTGGGGGTCCAGAAAAGGGGAAATCATTTGAAATGTAAATAAATATATCAATAAATTAAAAAAAATTTTAAAAAAAGGAATAAAATCAGCAGGTTCTCTTCCATGGGGGGGGGGGAAGAAGCAACTAGTAATATATTTTTTTAAGTTCTTAATATGCCCAGTGTTGGTGAGATTGTGCATGTATAAAAAAATATTTGTGTAGCCTAGGCTGACCTCGAACTCGTGATCTCCCTTCCTCTGCCTCCTTCAGCAAATCCTACCGGTAGATGTGTGCCACCACAACTGGTAATGGTGGCACATGCCTGTAATCCCAGCACTCTGGGAGGCAGAGGCAGGTGGATTTCTGAGTTCGAGGCCAGCCTGGTCTACAAAGTGAATTCCAAGATAGTCAGAGCTATACAGAGAAACCCTGTCTTGAAAAAACCAAATCCAAAAAACCAAAAAAAAAAAAAAAAAAAAAAAAAAAAATTGTGTTCCAAAGCAAGGGTGTAGACATAAATCCAATTCTGGATAGCATTATCCAGGTTCAAACAACTTAATAACTGTATGTGTGCCCCAAGCAAAGTTTTATGCATGAAATTAAGTGCAGAATGTTACAGTGTTAGTTAGTTGAGTGGTATTACCACGAGTGAGAGCTGAAACATTAGCAAATCCATGGGTTAGCCTAAATAGTTATAGTATTTGACTAGAACTTTGTATAAATTGTAAAATATAAAGCTAATTGTTGGAAAACTACAGAATGAAATATATATTTATATACACATATACATATACATATGTACATATTCTATATAAATAAATGTATATATGCACTTCCAGACACAATTACTCACAGTAGATGTACATAATAATAGTTTTCTAAATAGCAAGAGATAAATGAAAATAAAGAATGCAATGAAAACATTTTGTTAACTCCTAAAAATTAACAAAGGGCTTGTACATACGAAGCTATCTCTAGAATTGAGGTGTTTTAACTATTAACTATGCACCTGAGTCTTATTATTTTTATTGGTTCACTAAGAATTGTTTGCAATGTGTTTGAATCACATCTACCCCTCCCCTAAGTCTTCCCAGATCCATCCCCTCTCTCTTGCCAACACAATTTCATGCTGTCTTTTCTTTCTATCATACTCATCAAGTCCAATTGTGCTGCCCATTTACTCTCAGACATGCGGTTTTCCACTGGAGCATGTTTTATTTACCAGGGGCTGAATCCTTAGAGAAAACTGCTTCTCTCTCACCCAGCATACCCCCAGTTCCTATTAACTTCTTTGTTAAAGGAGGGGCTTCATGCTAACTTTCTCCCCAAGAATTTGATAAACAGCTTATTTTACAATTCCCCAAAACTGAAGATTTCCCTTCATGTATGTTCAGAAAATACAACTAACATAATTTTTAAAAAAGTGTTAAATGATGAGTTATGTAACCAGCAGGAAGTCAATGTCATTTCTAATGTTCAGGTAATGTATGCAGTAAAGTCTACATACCCTTTTGTTCAAGAAGCTTACACTCTACTTTTGAATAGAGGCAGAATCTAGACCAGCCATGAAGGTCTAGATTCAGTTGTTTCTTATTTTGTTTTTGACTTAGTGCACGGTTAAACATATAATGAAAAAGCTTATACTCTATTTGTTGAATAGAGCCAGAATCTAAACCAACTATGAAGGTTTTCAGTTCTTATTTTGTTTTTGATTTATCACTGCGTAGTTAAACATATAAAGGGTTACAAAAAATATAATCCTTCTTGGTAAAAAATTTAAGAAGAATGTGCATATCCATCAATTCCTATTTATTTAAAGTGTGGGTGGGGTTTTTTGAATGTTAGCACAAGAAATTATACTCATCTATTTTTTTCCTTAAGTTTCTCCAAAGTTCTTTTCAAAGCTCCAATCACATCATTGTTCCTCAAGCTGTAGATGAGGGGATTGAGCATTGGGGTCACAACAGCATAGAAGAGAGCAACCATCTTCTCCTGTCCTGCTGAAGATCTGCCCACAGGCCTCATGTATGTAAATATGGCTGTTCCAAAGCACATAGAAACCACTGTGAGGTGGGAGGCACAAGTCCCAAAGGCTTTGCGCCGTCCCTGGGAAGAGCGAATGCGTAAAATGGCAGCAACAATGTGAGCATAGGAAAATAGCACAAGAATACAAGGAAGCATGATCACCAGAAATCCTGAGATGGCTACCATGACCTTGTTGAGGGAGATGTCCACACAACTCAGCCTCAGCACAGCCAACATCTCACAGGCAAAATGATTGATGATCTTATGACAGAAGGGTAATTGGAAAATCATGAGTGTCTGCATTAGTGAATTTGTGAGACCAGCAGTCAGACAGGCTGAAGCCAGCCCCAGGCACAGCCCTCCATGCATGATGACCATGTAGTGCAGAGGGTGGCATACTGCCACATAGCGGTCATAAGCCATAGCACCTAGCAAGAAGAACTCTGTGCTGCCCATGGCTAGGGAGATATACAGCTGCATCACACAACTGTGAAACGGGATGGACTTCCTGGCTGACAGGAAGTGGATGAGCATCTGGGGGACAGTGCTGTTGGTGTAACAGATGTCCACAAATGACAGGATGCTGAGGAAGAAGTACATGGGTGTGTGGAGCTTGCTGTCCAGTGTGATGAGGAGAATGATGAGGAGGTTCCCCAGGACAGTCAGCAAGTACATGGCCAGGAACAGTACAAACAAGGAGACCTGAGTCCCCCAGTCACTGGACAAACCCAGCAACAAGAATTCACTCACCCATGTCTGATTTTCCTTGCCCATTAGCTTCCTGAGAACTAAGCCGAAGTTATATATCAATAAATAAAATATTGGTCAGCACCAAAATTCTTCTGAAAGTCTTCCTTAAGTGAAGAATTTACTAAAATGCTTGGATGTCTCAATTAAAAAGTGTGACCATTAAGCCTCACTCTCTTCTTTACATCTAATTTTTAGCCATAGAATTTGTGATTTTGTTGAATGCCTATTTCCTCCTTATTACTATCCCAGAACCCACAGTGATATAACATAACAGTTATGAACACTCTTCTATTAATTTACCTTTTGTAATCACTGAATTCTCCAGCTGTAAAAATATCTTGTTCTTTTTTTCTTTTTGTCTACTCAAGGACTTTGAGTTTCAGTTTAGAAAAATAGAAAGTGAAAATAGATTTTTGAGTTTCGAGGAAATGTCAAAAACTCCATTTCAGAGTCAGTAAACTTTTAAAAGTAAAACCTATGTAACCATATTTCATCTTAAAAATCTTCCCGTGATTGTCTCTTGGGCTTAGAATCCATGATGGAATGATCCCCCATGCTATGTTCTTCTTCCCAAAAAGTAGCAAAGAAGGGGTTAACAGGAGACTCTATCTGTGAAGACACAAGTCAAATTCAGAGATGCATTAGATTCTCGCCTAAGTGTAATAACCAATACTACCACAGATATTATCTACAACCATGAGACCACAGAAGTCTGGTATTTTCTCCCCGATTGTGTTTGTGTTTCCTCACTAAAAGGCAGAATTTAGACGCGAACCAGGAACAGATGAACAATAACTCACTTGAATTAGCTTATTGATATAACTGTTGATTATATATCTGCTTCTTAACATCCCTTTCTTCTTTCTCTCTCTCTTCACCCCTTCTCACTTCTCTCTCCCACATTGATAGCTATACATAATTATCATACAGTAATGCTTAGTCAGATGTAACTTATTCAGATACAGAGTTCCTATGCAAAGCCCATGGACATTTTCTCTGCCCCCCAAGTTAAATTTTCAAACTTATGTATCTGCAGTTCACAACACTAACTGTCATGACCACAATTGGCACACAGTACGATATTTATTTTCTGTGGCATCACCTTATTACACATGGCAAGCAGGTAACACACACACATGTGTACATATATATTATATATATTCACACACTATATATGTATATATATATACATATGTGTATATATATCCAAGGATAGAATCAAACTCCCTTTTCTAATCTCTGTATAACCAGAGATGATTGTAGACATTCTTCAGGACACCCAGATCCTTTGCTCTCATTTTCTTCTAAAACAACCAGGTGTTCTAGTGCCCTGGAAACATGTCCTTTCTCAAGCTTTCCTCTTCTGTTTTGATTGTAACTGAGGCAGCCGGAAGATAACAATGTAACTGCCTTGATACAGCCCGAAAACTTCCAATCTTGATGTATTTTTGAAGCCTTAAGATCCTGTGTTTAGAAATGCCCTTAGGAGCTCTTAGCAACCTTGTGTTTACACTTCATTAAACACACAAGTAGTTTCCAAAAGTCTCATGAACTGAGAAAAATGCTTTTAATCTCTCATTTTACTCGACCTCTTCAGAAGGAAATGTGAAACACACACACACTTTTCTCTATCTTGGTTATCTGCTTGCCTAAGTTATCCATCTTTACTTCCTTATGCACACATGTACAGATATGCTCTGCCACTACAACTACTAAACATGGAGTCCATGTTTCTTCTTCAGCTGAAGCGGCCTCTAGAGAATCACTGTGGAATATTGAGATGTCTCAAACCTGTGCTGGCACCCTATGCCACAAGTCACCACAAGTCCTCAGAAACTGTTAGAGTCATATTATCCTGCCTCTGTTCTTTGCTAAGGACATCTTGGACCAAATGAAACCCCATCTTTCCTTCCTCCAAAGCTATTACTCTTTTTCACAAATAAAACAGAACAGACTTGAACCTGTGCTCCTTTGGGGCAGATCCCAACACCTTCCAGGACAGCAGAATCTACTATTTCCTGTGTAAATGCTCAAAGTCATATGCCTAGTGGTCTCAGACATCTGAAAGGACTTGTTTCTCAGTTTGGTTACACAAATGTGTGTTTTTCCTAGATTAGGACCTCAGAAATTAACCTGTTGCTCTTTAGTAACCAGTTTCAGTCCACCTGTCAGAAGCTTTCGGCAAGCGAAGAGAGGCTGTGTGGTTCTGAGACCCTGTCTTCAGCTGTGTGGTTCTGAGACCCTAGCTTCAGCTGTGTGGTACTGAGCCCCTGGCTTCAGCTGTGTGGTACTGAGCCCCTGGCTTCATGCCGCTGTTCCCATCTATACTCACTCATCTCTGAGAAGGAGTCTGGCGTTGTCCAGGTGCAGATGAGGACTTCCAGAGATGTGGGATTTGGAAGAAGAAACTCTCCTCCTCAGGGATGAAATCTCTATAGGCCAATTATGAGGCTTCTGTTACTTTTGTTCTTCACTTTTCTCTGTCTTAAAAAGCCAAGCAATTCAACTTTGTCCCCCTTCTTGGGAATTTTTTAAAAGTCATTTTAGTTCTTGAATTCTTGTCTACATTTCAGACTTGCAAATGGCAATTTAGGCTTCACTAAGTGGGAACAAGAGAAGAGAATCTAAAGTCCCATTTCCCCCTGGAGACATCTGTCTGATTTTGTTAAAAGTGTACTTTAACGACTTTGTAGCTTGCCCATCCTTTAAGCAGTGAGTTAACTTCCTTATGACTGGAATGCTTAATCCAGTATGTCCAGTCATGCAAGACACATTCAGGCAAGTGCTCTGTACCATGGCAATTCAGCTCTATAGGACACACTTCCCAATATTCTCTTCATAACCAATGAAAACATTCTGAGGAACCTTTAACCCTTTGGAGCCACTACTCAAAGACTTCTATTTAAACAGATACTATGGAGTTATTTTCCTTTTTTTTAAATCTAGAAGTCTACCTTTGTGTTCTACCAATACTCTAGAAAAATATTACTTATAAAAAGCAATGCTGAAATAAAGACAGACACACAGAAAGAGAGAGAGAGAGAGAGAGAGAGAGAGAGAGAGAGGGAGGGAGAGAGTTTTCCCATGTATCTCCCACATTTTAATCATATAGTGTTAAAATTACTACGTTGGGAACTAGAGAGATGGCCTAGTGGCCCAGTGACCCCGTGGTTAAAAGCACTGACTTCTCTTCTAGAAGATCTTGGTTTAATTTCCAGCATACACATGGCAGCTGACAGCTATCTACATAATTTCAGTCCCAGGGTAATTGATTCCCCTCTTATGACCTCAATAGGCTCTATATGCACATGATACACATGGATAGATGCAAACAAACACTCATAAAAATAAAATAAATATTTAAAATAAAACAAAATAAACCTTAAATAAAAAATAATTAAAACAGATGTGACTGCTGTGCTAAATGTGCATCAGTAGGTGGCAGAGAGGAGAGGAATATGTCTATGTTCCATGTTCTGACCTATGAACATGTAAATTATTAGGATCCTAACATTTCCTGAAAACAGCAAGCCTGAGACAACCACGAGTCCTGCACCAGGGAGCTTGGACAGGGAGGAAGCCTGGTGTTGAGAAGGCCCTGATGGCTCCCAGCACCAGGAGGAAGCTTGAAACTAGAAGAGCCTTGCCAGGGACTGAGGGCCCCAGTTGGTAGTGAGCCCAAGACAGATGACCCCCACAAGGGGCCACTTGGGAGAACAGAGCAAGAACTGAATTCTAGACAACTACCAGACCAGCGCCATGGAGTCTGGACAGGGAGCTAATCTAGGACAACCATCAGCCAGGTGCTGTGCAGGCCTGGAAGAAAAGACCAGGCCCAAGATGACCACTTCCTGGCAACATAATGCATGAGCAGGGCATAGCACTCCTGAGACCACTCCTGAGAAGATCCATGACACTCAAAGACCAGAAGTGCTCAAAAAGGAGCAGGAAAATGGCAAAGAAATGGAAGAGAAACAGAAACAGAAGGACGTGGACACAATAAAGAGAGGCAGAACTGGAGACTTGGGTGGGGGGAGGATGATGAGAAACAGCCTGATGTGAGTAGCCAGTAATGCCATGTGGGACCATGGTGGGGTTCTGTCCTGTGCTACAAGGGGAGGACCACATCTGGTTCCATGGCTCAGAAGCAGAGGTTTGTTACCACCAAAGTCCAGGAAGACATCACTGATTAAGGTAATTGCCCGACAATGTGTTGAAGCCTGAGGGCTGTGCAGAACTGGCACCGCCCTGATCTGTGCATTGGAGGAGAGCTGGCCCTGGGGGCATGAAACCAGGAGAGCTGACCCTCCCTTTAGACAGCTGAAGTACTGGGGAGAGTGTCCCACATATTGCTGGAATTGCAGGTGTGCGGCCCCAAGGATATGAGTGGGCAAGACCTGGCCCTATCCCTCATCTCCAGTGCAATGGCATGGACAAGGAAGAGATGCGCTCTCCTTCCCCTCCCCCCTCACTACCTAAAGCACACAGGAGACCTGGCCCTGGGGTTGTGAGAGAAGAGCTAACCCTGTCTCTCTCCAGCTGCAACCCTCAGGTGCAGGCCATGCACCTCACCTGGGCAGAACAGTAGAGCTGACCCAGGTGGCATGGGTGAACTGGTCCTGAGGGTGTAAACACAGGACACCTGACCCCTACACTTGTCTGCCATCAAGTACCATGGTGGAGGGAAAGATGATCCCCTCCCCCATACCCTTGACCACCCACAGCAGGCAGGGGTGCTGGTCCTGAGGTCATCAGCGAGGGAACGCTGGCCCTGTTCCTCACCTGATATAACACTAGAAAAGAGCAGGCCCTGCACCTCACTTGGGCAGCACAGAAGAACTGATTCTGATCGTGGGGGCTCAGATGATCTGGCACGAGAGTGTAAGCATGGAAGAGCTGGCCCACAACTTCTCTTCTGTGCATTTATATGAGCAAGAGACAAATGGCCCATCCTCATCCCTTGTCACCAACGGCAGGCAAGTGATCTGGCCCTGAGTCATCAGGGTAGAAAAGATGTCCCTGACCCTCACTTGCTGCAGTACTCATGTTCAAGTCATACACAGTAGAGCACAGCCTGGATAGAGCACGGCCTGGATGTGGGAGCTGCAGCTGAGCCAGCTCCGAGGGCATGAGTGAGAGAGAGATATCCATGCCTATTATTGTCTGCTGGGTGGGAGCACTGACCAGGGAGAGACACCCTCCTCCCCTTCCCCATCCTTCATCATGCTGCCTATTGCAGTCGGGAGAGTTGTCCCCACGATCGTGAGAGTGGGAGAACTGGCTATGTCCCTCTCTAGCTGCAACACTTGGGAGAGGGGACCCTGCACCCTGCCTGGGCAACAGGGTAAAGCTGGCCCTGGTAGTAGGGGTTTCTAATGAGCTGGCCGAAGGCATGAGAATGGGAAAGTCTGTGGTCTGACCAGCTCAGATACATCTCAGGCTCATATTCAGGGCTTTGAATTTGCCTACCCCAATATCTACTCCATCCATAAATTGCTTGAGTGCATAAAGGGGCCAGTCTTACAAATCCAAAACTACAAGATCTCCATGACCTGGGGCAACAACAGGATATCTGAGAAGAGTCCCAGTGATGTTTCTGTATCCAGTACTTCCAGAGTTCCCAGGGAGTAAACCACCAACCAAAGAGTGCACGTGGAGGGACCTGTGGCTCAAGATGCATATGCAGCAGAGGATGGCCTTGTGGGACATCAATGAGAGGAAAGACTCATTGTCCCAGTGTAGGGAAATGCCAGGACAGAGAAGCAGGAGTGGATGGGTTAGTGAGCAGGAGGAGCGGGGTTGAGATAGGGGGTTTTTCAGAGGGGAATCCAGAAAACATATGAAATGTAAATAAAGAAAATAGCTAACTCTGCCTCCCACCAGTCACGAGAGACTCACTTCCATCTTGGTTCTCGGACTCCAGAGAGATCAGACAGACTGAGGTACGCAAATATAACCCGAGGCCAACATCACGGGGGTCTAAGCCCGATGGGCATTGGCCTGCACCCAGGCCCTAGGCTGTTCGGGGGGGGGGGCATCGGGGTGCCAAGCCAGCCAGGATGTTTTTTGCCCAGGCTGGTGCACTCGCCGCTATTTTGCCTACCAGACACCAGAGAGTTCGAGCAGGCAAAGCCAGCTAACAGGCATAGCCCGAGGCTAACATAGTGGGGGTTCTAGACCCCAACAGGCCCGGGACTGACCCCAAGAACTGGGCTGCTCGGTGGGCCATCTGTGTATCAACCGGGCCAGGAGGTTGTTAGCCCAGCAGACTCTTCCAGCACTTTCAGGGAGCACGTGCACCCACCATCCTGGCCACCTGACAGACCCAATTAACAGTCATAGCCCGAGGGGAACTTTGCTTGGACCTTGGCCTTCCAGGCTTTTGCCTAGACTCAGGACCTGAGCAGCTAGGCTAGCCTTGTGTACACCAACCCAGCTGGGAGATCGGCTGCCCAGCAGAGTGATCAGCTGAAAGCCCTGGAACAAAAAGAAACCAATTCCCCCAGGAGGAGTAGAAGACAAGAAATCATCAAACACAGGGCTGAAATCAATCAAGTGGAAACAAAGAGAACCATACAAAGAATCAACAAATCCAGGAGCTGGTTCTTTGAGAAAATCAACAAGATAGATAAACCCTTAGCCAGACTGACCAAAGGGCACAGAAAAGGTAACCAAATTAACAAAATTAGAAATGAAAGGGGGATATAACAACAGAAACTGAGAAAATCCAAAAAATCATCAGATCCTACTACAAAAGCCTATACTCAACACAACTGCAGAATCTGGAGGAAATGGATAATTTCCTTGACAGATACCAAATACCAAAATTAAATCAGGACCAAATAGATCGTCTAAACAGTCCCATAACCCCTAAAGAAATAGAAGGGGGTCATAGAAAGTCTTCCAACCATAAAAAGCACAGGACCAGATGGTCTCAGTGCAGAATTCTATCAAACCTTTAAAGAAGACCTAACACCAATACTCTTCAAACTATTCCACAAAATAGAAACAGAAGGAACACTACCCAATTCCTTCTACAAAGCCACAATTACACTGATACCAAAACCACACAAAGATCCAACAAAGAAAGAGAACTTCAGACCAATTACCCTTATGAGCATCGATGCAAAAATACTCAATAAAATTCTTGCCAACCGAATCCAAGAACACATCAAAACGATCGCCCACCATGATCAAGTAGGCTTTTTCCCAGGATTGCAGGGTTGGTTCAATATACAGAAATCCATCAATGCAATCCACTACATAAACAAACTCAAAGAAAAAAAACCACATGGTCATTTCATTGGATGCTGAAAAAGCATTTGACAAAATTCAGCATCCTTTCATGCTTAAAGTCTTGGAAAGAACAGGAATTCAAGGCCCATACCTAAACATAGTAAAAGCAATATACAGCAAATTGATAGGCAGCATCAAACTAAATGGAGAGAAACTTGAAGCAATCCCACTAAAGTCAGGGAATAGACAGGGCTGCCCCCTTTCTCCTTATCTTTTCAATATTGTACTAAAGGTACTAGCTCGGGCAATTAGACAACATAAGGAGGTCAAAGGGATACAAATTGGAAAGGAAGATGTCAAACTATCATTATTTGCAGATGATATGATAGTCTACCTAAGTGACCCAAAAAACTCCACTAAAGAACTCCTACAGCTGATAAACAACTTTAGCAAAGGGGCAGGTTATAAAATCACCTCAAGCAAATCAGTGGCCTTCCTATACTCAAAGGATAAGCAGGCTGAGAAAGAAATTAAGGAAATGACCCCCTTCACAATAGCCACAAACAGTATAAAGTATCTTGGGGGTGACTCTTACCAAACATGTGAAAGATCTGTATGACAAGAACTTCAAGACTATGAAGAAGGAAATGGAAGAAGACCTCAAAAAATGGGAAAACCTCCCATGCTCATGGATTGGTAGAATCAATATAATTAAAATGGCCATTTTGCCAAAAGCAATATACAGATTCAATGCAATACCCATCAAAATCCCAACTCAATTCTTCACAGAGTTAGAAAGAGCAATTATCAAATTCATCTGGAATAACAAAAAACCCAGGATAGCTAAAACTATTCTCAGCAACAAAAGAAATTCTGGGGGAATCAGTATCCCTGACCTCAAGCAATACTACAGAGCAATAGTGTTAAAAACTGCATGGTATTGTTACAGTGACAGGCAGGAGGATCAATGGAACAGGATTGAAGATCCAGAAATGAACCCACACACCTATGGCCACTTGATCCTCGACAAAGAGGCTGAAAACATCCAATGGAAAAAAGATAGCCTTTTCAACAAATGGTGCTGTTTCAACTAGAGGTCAGCATGCAGAAGAATGCGAATTGATCCATCCTTCTGCTTGTACTAAGCTCAAATCCAAATGGATCAAGGACCTCTACATAAAGCCAGACACTCTGAAGCTAATAGAAAAGAAACTGGGGAAGACCCTTGAAGACATCGGTACAGGGAGAAAGTTTCTGAACAGAACACCACTAGCGTATGCTCTAAGAGCAAGAATTGACAAATGGGACCTCATAAAATTACAAAGTTTCTGTAAGGCAAAGGACACCATCAAGAGGACAAATCAGCAACCAACAAATTGGAAAAAGATCTTCACCAGTCCTACATCAGATAGAGGGCTAATATCCAATATATATAAAGAACTCAAGAAGTTAGACTACAGAAAACCAAACAACCCTATTAAAAAATGGGGTACAGAGTTAAACAAAGAATTCTCACCTGAAGAACTTGAGATGGAGGAGAAGCATCTTAAAAAATGCTCAACTTCATTAGTCATTAGGGAAATGCAAATCAAAACAACCCTGAGATTACACCTTACACCAGAATGGCTAAGATTAAAAATTCAGGAGACAGCAGGTGTTGGAGAGGGTGTGGAGAAAAAGGAACACTCCTCCACTGCTGGTGGGGTTGCAAATTGGTACAACCACTCTGGAAATCAGTCTGGCGGTTCCTCCGAAAACTGGGCACCTCACTTCCAGAAGATCCTGCTATACCACTCCTGGGCATATACCCAGAGGATTCCCCAGCATGTAATAAGGACACATGCTCTACTATGTTCATAGCAGCCCTATTTATAATTGCCAGATGCTGGAAAGAACCCAGGTATCCCTCAACAGAAGAGTGGATGCAAAAAATGTGGTATATCTACACAATGGAGTACTATTCAGCCATTAGAAACAATGAATTCATGAAATTCTTAGGCAAATGGATGGAGCTAGAGAACATCATACTAAGTGAGGTAACCCAGACTCAAAAGGTGAATCATGATATGCACTCACTAATAAGTGGATATTAACCTAGAAAACTGGAATACCCAAAACATAATCCACCCATCAAATGAGGTACAAGAAGAAAGGAGGAGTGGCCCCTTGTTCTGGAAAGACTCAGTGAAGCATTATTCAGCAAAACCAGAACAGGGAAGTGGGAAGGGGTGGGTGGGAGGACAGGGGGAGATAAGGGGGCTTACGGGACTTTCGGGGAGTGGGCAGCTAGAAAAGGAGAAATCATTTGAAATGTAAATAAAAATATATCGAATTTAAAAAAAAGAATGGGAAGAAATTGTAGATTTGAGGAAGGTTTGGAGAAAAGAACTGTCTTGAAAAAAAATCAACTCAAGCAAATCAGTAGCCTTCCTATACTCAAAGGATAAGCAGACTGAGAAAGAAATTAGGGAAATGACCCCCTTCAAAATAGCCACCAACAGTATAAAGTACTTTTGGGTGACTCTTACCAAACATGTGAAAGATCTGTATGACAAGAACTTCAAGACTTTGAAGAAGGAAATGGAAGAAGACCTCAAAAAAAAAAAAAAAAAAAAAAAAAAAAAGGAAAAACCTCCCATGCTCATGGATCGGTAGGATTAATGTAGTTAAAATGGCCATTTTGCCAAAAGCAATATACAGATTCAACGCAATACTCATCAAAATCCCAACTCAATTCTTCACAGAGTTAGAAAGAGCAATCTTCAAATTCATCTAGAATAACAAAAAAAACCCAGGATAGCTAAAACTATTCTCAACAATAATAGAAATTCTGGGGGTATCAATATCCCTGACCTCAAGCAATACTACAGAGCAATAGTGTTAAAACCTGCATGGTATTGCTACAGTGACAGGCAGGCAGATCAATGGAACAGGATTGAAGTTCCAGAAATGAACCCACACACCTATGGCCATTTGATCCTCGACAAAGGGGCTGAAAACATCCAATGGAAAAAAGATAGCCTTTTCAACAAATGGTGCTGGTTCAACTGGAGGTCAGCATGCAGAAGAATGCGAATTGATCCATCTTTGTCTCCTTGTTTTAAGCTCAACCCCTAATGGATCAAGGACCTTCACATAAAGCCAGACACTCTGAAGCTAATAGAAAAGAAACTGGGGAAGACCCTTGAGGACATCGGTACAGGGGGAAAGTTCCTGAACACAACACCAATAGCGTATGCTCTAAGATCAAGAATTGACAAATGGGACCTCATAAAATTACAAAGTTTCTGTAAGGCAAAGGACACCATCAAAAGTGCAAATCAGCAACCAACAAATTGGGAAAAGATCTTCACCAACCCTACATCAGATAGAGGGCTAATATCCAATATATATAAAGAACTCAAGAAGTTAGACTCCAGAAAACCAAATAACCCTATTAAAAAAATGGAGTACAGAGTTAAACAAAGAATTTTCACCTGAAGAACTTCAGATGGCGGAGAAGCATCTTAAAAAATGCTCAACTTCATTAGTCATTAGGGAAATGCAAATCAAAACAACCCTGAGATTTCACCTTACACCAGAATGGCTAAGATTAAAAATTCAGGAGACAGCAGGTGTTGGCAAGGATGTGGAGAAAGAGGAACACTCCTCCACTGTTGGTCGGGTTGCAAATTGGTACAACCACTCTGGAAATCAGTCTGGCGGTTCCTCCGAAAACTGGGCACCTCAGTTCCAGAAGATCCTGCTATACCACTCCTGGGCATATACCCAGAAGATTCCCCAGCATGTAATAAGGATACATGTTCCACTATATTCATAGCAGCTGTATTTATAATAGCCAGATGCTGGAAAGAACCCAGGTATCCCTCAACAGAAGAGTGGATGCAAAAAATGTGGTATATCTACACAATGGAGTACTATTCAGCCATTAGAAACAATGAATTCATGAAATTCTTAGGCAAATGGATGGAGCTAGAGAACATCATACTAAGTGAGGTAACCCAGACTCAAAAGGTGAATCATGATATGCACTCACTAATAAGTGGATATTAACCTAGAAAACTGGAATACCCAAAACATAATCCACCCATCAAATGAGGTACAAGAAGAAAGGAGGAGTGGCCCCTTGTTCTGGAAAGACTCAGTGAAGCATTATTCAGCAAAACCAGAACAGGGAAGTGGGAAGGGGTGGGTGGGAGGACAGGGGGAGATAAGGGGGCTTACGGGACTTTCGGGGAGTGGGCAGCTAGAAAAGGAGAAATCATTTGAAATGTAAATAAAAATATATCGAATTTAAAAAAAAGAATGGGAAGAAATTGTAGATTTGAGGAAGGTTTGGAGAAAAGAACTGTCTTGAAAAAAAATCAACTCAAGCAAATCAGTAGCCTTCCTATACTCAAAGGATAAGCAGACTGAGAAAGAAATTAGGGAAATGACCCCCTTCAAAATAGCCACCAACAGTATAAAGTACTTTTGGGTGACTCTTACCAAACATGTGAAAGATCTGTATGACAAGAACTTCAAGACTTTGAAGAAGGAAATGGAAGAAGACCTCAAAAAAAAAAAAAAAAAAAAAAAAAAAAAAAAAAAAAAAAGGAAAAACCTCCCATGCTCATGGATCGGTAGGATTAATGTAGTTAAAATGGCCATTTTGCCAAAAGCAATATACAGATTCAACGCAATACTCATCAAAATCCCAACTCAATTCTTCACAGAGTTAGAAAGAGCAATCTTCAAATTCATCTAGAATAACAAAAAAAACCCAGGATAGCTAAAACTATTCTCAACAATAATAGAAATTCTGGGGGTATCAATATCCCTGACCTCAAGCAATACTACAGAGCAATAGTGTTAAAACCTGCATGGTATTGCTACAGTGACAGGCAGGCAGATCAATGGAACAGGATTGAAGTTCCAGAAATGAACCCACACACCTATGGCCATTTGATCCTCGACAAAGGGGCTGAAAACATCCAATGGAAAAAAGATAGCCTTTTCAACAAATGGTGCTGGTTCAACTGGAGGTCAGCATGCAGAAGAATGCGAATTGATCCATCTTTGTCTCCTTGTTTTAAGCTCAACCCCTAATGGATCAAGGACCTTCACATAAAGCCAGACACTCTGAAGCTAATAGAAAAGAAACTGGGGAAGACCCTTGAGGACATCGGTACAGGGGGAAAGTTCCTGAACACAACACCAATAGCGTATGCTCTAAGATCAAGAATTGACAAATGGGACCTCATAAAATTACAAAGTTTCTGTAAGGCAAAGGACACCATCAAAAGTGCAAATCAGCAACCAACAAATTGGGAAAAGATCTTCACCAACCCTACATCAGATAGAGGGCTAATATCCAATATATATAAAGAACTCAAGAAGTTAGACTCCAGAAAACCAAATAACCCTATTAAAAAAATGGAGTACAGAGTTAAACAAAGAATTTTCACCTGAAGAACTTCAGATGGCGGAGAAGCATCTTAAAAAATGCTCAACTTCATTAGTCATTAGGGAAATGCAAATCAAAACAACCCTGAGATTTCACCTTACACCAGAATGGCTAAGATTAAAAATTCAGGAGACAGCAGGTGTTGGCAAGGATGTGGAGAAAGAGGAACACTCCTCCACTGTTGGTCGGGTTGCAAATTGGTACAACCACTCTGGAAATCAGTCTGGCGGTTCCTCCGAAAACTGGGCACCTCAGTTCCAGAAGATCCTGCTATACCACTCCTGGGCATATACCCAGAAGATTCCCCAGCATGTAATAAGGATACATGTTCCACTATATTCATAGCAGCTGTATTTATAATAGCCAGATGCTGGAAAGAACCCAGGTATCCCTCAACAGAAGAGTGGATGCAAAAAATGTGGTATATCTACACAATGGAGTACTATTCAGCCATTAGAAACAATGAATTCATGAAATTCTTAGGCAAATGGATGGAGCTGGAGAACATCATACTAAGTGAGGTAATCCAGACTCAAAAGATGAATCATGGTATGCACTCACTAATAAGTGGATATTAACCTAGAAAACTGGAATACCCAAAACATAATCCACACATCAAATGAGGTACAAGAAGAACGGAGGAGTGGCCCCTTGTTCTGGAAAGACTCAGTGAAGCAATATAGGGCAAAACCATAATGGGGAATTGGGAAGGGTTGGGTGGGAAAACAGGGGGAGGGAAGGGGCCTATGGGACTTTTGGGGAGTGGGGGGTCTAGAAAAGGGGTAATCATTTGAAATGTAAATAAAAATATATCGAATAAAAAAAAAGAAAAAAAAGAAATATCAAATTTAAATTTAAAAAAAAGAAAAGAAAATAGCTAATAAAAAAAAAAGAAAATAGAGTAGCAGAAGCCAAAGTCCTCATACCAGACCAATGCGTCACTGTAATGAACACTGTAAAGTCCATACTTACAAGCAAGTAAGTATGGACTGAAGGGCATACTGTGGGACCTGCTTTGACACACTAAAGCTTCTATGTTAGATGTTTTTTCTCTGATGAGGGAGGAGTTGCAAGGGTGGAGGGAGGTTATGAGTGGGAAGGGGAGATGAATGGGATTGGGGTGCCTGATGTGATATTCACAAAGTATCAATAAACTGTTAAAAAGAACTTCTGCATTGCCTCTTAAGTTCATGACTAACCTTGACTACTTGTGATATTTTTCTAAAACATTTATTTTTCTAATTAAATCCCCATCAACTATGTATGAGGATTTCTTTCACCTCAGGCTTTCTCTGGTATTGTCATTGTCAAACCGTTCCATTTTAGTCACTCTGTTGGACCCACCATATGGTTATATTGTGATATGTCATATATTTCTCGTACTCAAATGACTTGCATGTTTTCTAGTACTTATTTGCCATTTGGGGATTCCATTTTCTAGAATATATGTTTCTTATTTCCATGTATTTTATATTGTTCTCTTCTCTCTCTCTCTCCCTCTCTCCCCCCTCTCTCTCTCTCTCTCTCTCTCTCTCTCTCTCTCTCTCTCTCTCTCTCTCTCTCTTGCTGAATTTAGTTATTCAGATATCTCAACCAGTTTTGTTGCTTTAAGTAGAAAAACATTTTCTCCTACACTCTGACTTCCTTTGTATATCATATGTGTCTTCGATCAAATGGCACTTAACTTTTATGCAGCTCTGTGCATTGCTCCGGGGAAGGAACTACTGATTTCTGCATCTGCTCTTTGATATCTTTATCTACCTTCAGTCATGAACTTGACCTTCAACGTGACCCTTTTGAAATTTGGCTGTTTTACAGTCCTTGATTAGATAACTAAACTACATCTATATTGAAAGTTTAATTTATTGGAGGCCCAGATTTGTTTTTGTGAGTGTGAATAACAATTTGACCTAGTGCACATCATCGGGATTGGATGTAAATACTTTCTGAGAAGGATGCCTACGTCCAGTGCCATTGAGATAACTGGGAAGGTAATGCATTTGCTACCAAGCCTTATGACATAAATGTGAGCCCTGGGACCATATAGTGGAAGGAGAAAAACAAGTTGTAGTCTCATCTCCACACATTTGCTCTATCATGTACACATGTGCCTCAGTAATTCAAACAAGTTATGTAAATCTGTCATCCTTGAAAGAATAATTGTTGTGTTTGAAAACCACCTTATGCCCCTAGTCTCAAGTTTATTTTATGTTGCAAATTTCAGTGCACTCTCTTTAGTGATTTGGCGGTCAGTTGTCTGTTTGAAACTTCCTATGCCTGGAGCTTTAAAAGAGTATGGGAGGGGTGGGGAGGTGCCCACTGTGTGCTCCTCTTGTAAGTCAGACAGACTGTGAAAGTGACTTCTGTCATAAACTTCCTGTGATCCCATATAGTTCCGCCATGTGATGGCCATAGTGGAAGTGAGGGTGGGAGTTGCGAAGAATCCATCAGCTTCAGACTCTCTTCTCACACTTCTGCCTTGCTCTCTTCCATCCATGCTGCTTACAGTTTATTCCGACCAGAATGCTATCCTGTACTTGCAATCTTCAGCACAGATGTTCTTAACATTTCGGGTTAACATTTCTCCTGGTTCGTCTATGCAAGCAGTATTGAGCATTCATGCGAAAGTCTCCTCTTAGTGTTTTTTGGATCAGGTAGTTTGTCAACATTTTGTTATCGACAATCTTGCCCGTGGTTCTTGTGAGCACCTGTTTAACCTTCCCTAAAAGATCTATGTTCCTGTGTTTTAATTCTTTACTCTGAGCTGCGGTAGCTTTGATTGACATGTCTCTGTCTTGTGAATTATAGTAAATTATCACCCATTCACTGGCACCAACACATGAAGAATACTTCTCTGCTATTTATCATAGCAGCATTCACAACAGTTACATGTGTTTCTGTAACAAAATTTTAGGACTAGATTAACTTTAAGGTAAACTATAAATGCCAGTATGAGGACTATGTAACCCTTGATCATTTATAGTTTTTTATATATTTTGATTTTCAGACATTTTTTGTGTTACCCTTTTGCTGGCATGAATGAATATGTAGCACCATGGAGGCTGAGAGAGTGCAAAGAACCTCTGGAACTGGAAATATAGACAGCTGTGAACTGCTTTGTGCTTTAGGGGAATTGAACCCAGGTTCTCAGCAAGGGAAGTAAATGCTTTTAAGAGCTGGACCATCTCTGCAGCCCCCAAACCCTCAATTTTGAAGCCAGAGCTTCTGTGACATATTCACAAATGGAAGAATCTCACTTGTCTGAGCTGATGAAGGCAGAAAGGCAGGGAAGGTAGGTCCTGCTCTATGTTCTCTTGAAATGAGAAGGCTCACTTCTGTTTCCTCTCCTCCTTCTCCTTCCCTATACCCTGTTCAGTCATTTCATTCACCTCTTTTAACATGCACGTGTTTATCTAAAAGGCAACGTGTGTGACCAGAATAACCCAATCCTCTGAAATAGTAAAGAAAAAATAAACCTAAATCATCTGCTCTTAAGATGAAATTGCACAAAGATGTTAAGTGGGGCCTAGGGTACTTTTTGTACTGCACAGTAACTCTTCTGCTTTCTTAAAATCCATATTAAAGCAAAAATCTCTACGGTCATGTTCAAAGAATATTCTTTATAAGGTCGGATCTGGCTTTGATGCTTTTCCTAGTCAGTTAGTTGTTTCCCTTTGGTTATTTGCATTCCAGTTTTTCAGAACATAAATTGTTTTCTGAAATTAGATTGCTCCAATGTTTTTGATGAGACTCCATACATACATAATAATTTTCCTATCAAATTGTTCAGGTTTATAAAAAATGTTGGCTTTTTCATTGATTTTAATGCCGCTGTGTATAAATAGCTTGTGACTAGATCTCAGTAAATATTTTAGTTGATGCTTCTCTACCCAGTTCTCTCAAAATGCACAATTTGCTAGATCTTATACACAAAAATGCTGAATCTGCTTGGATAGAAGTATTCTCATATTACATCAGAAAATTATGCATCAGAAATGTTCTAGAAGAGGCTACATATACCGTGTATCACTGAGAAAAGCTTCAAGTATGAAATGTATTTGACTCCATAGTACTACTATTTGATTACCAATGCTGCACCATGGTTTTTTCCAAAATACAAATAGTTTTTCAGTATAAGATTTTAAAATGTTAATTTTAATAACATTTAATAAGAAGTAAAATGTTTATAATAAGAGTGTACCTAAAACAGCAATAAAATGTTCATTTTGCATCAATTACACATTCTCACTCTCAGCCTCTCATTAGGAGTCATCTAAGGTTAGAAATATCATTAGGAAATAATGCATCTAATATATGCAGCATAGTGGATGTCTAAGCTTATCCATACAGGACACAGGAGATGACCTTGTAAAAGCCAGCTGGATATGAATCACGTCCCTCTACTCCAGCCCTCTCAGAGTATCATGCCACTTAATGCTAGCTCCGGAAGATGGCCAAACTCAAAACTGAAAGCACAAATTGAATTTAATGAGCATAGCTTTTGAAATATCAGGAAGTGAAAAACTGGGTGTTGATGAGGAACCTGAACTGTAAGAATGGGGCTGAGTAATGATGACAGCGCTGCTGAATTCCGCTGAACACAGTGCTGTGGGATGAAAATACACCCACGTCACACACCCACCATAACCACTGAGATACCCGCATGACACCGTAAACACGTTATTCCAGCACCTTCCCTGTTGCCATGGAGATACCTATTCTAGCTGAGTTGGAGGAGAACAAAAGCCATCTTCTCATCAATGCTCAGGAGTTATCAACTTGTCAGTTTTGATGTGAGCCCAGAGAATTTTCCTAATAGTTTCTGCCAAGCCCCTTTTACCTCCTTATTCCTTAGACTGTAAATCATGGGGTTCAGCATGGGCATCAGTATGGCATAGAAAAGCGAAATCAACTTCTCCTGCAGGACAGAGGGGCTGGAGTGGGGCTGGATGTAGGTAAAAATGGTGGTACCATAGCAGAGTGTTACCACAGTGAGGTGGGAGGCACAGGTGTGGAAGGCCTTTCTCCTTCCCTCTGTGGACTGGATTTTCAGAATGGTGGAAATGATTTGGATGTAGGACAAGAGAACCAGAAAGAAAGGTGTCATAAGCAAGACAATGCTAGAAACCATGATCACAATCTCATTGGATGACGTGTCCACACAAGCCAATCTGACCACAGCTAGAATTTCACAGGAAATGTGATCAATATACTTATTTGTGCACATGGGCAGCTGGAAGGTGATGGCAGTGTGCACAAGAGAGTTGATGGAGCCACTGACCCACGATGCAGTGACCAGCCTTGTGCATAGCCCTGCATGCATGACAACTGAATACCTCAGAGGGTCACACACTGCCACATAGCGGTCATAGGCCATCACTGCCAGCAGAAGGAACTCAATCCCGCCCAAGCCCAGGGAAAAAAATAACTGGGCTGCACAGCTCAGAAATGGAATTGCCTTGTGTATGACAAGAAAGTGAGCCAGCAGCTGGGGGACTATGCTTGTGGCGTAAGACACATCCACCACGGACAGGTTGGAGAGAAAGAAATACATGGGAGTGTGGAGTCTGCTGTCCAGTCTGATCAGAGCAATGATGAGGAAGTTTCCCAATACTGTCACCAGGTACATCAGCAAGAACAGGATGAAGAGGGAGACTTGAGTGTCCCGGTCACCAGAAAGTCCAAGAAGGATGAATTCATGCATCCATGTCTGGTTGTCTCGTTCCATTAAAAAAACGTGATGATTATTAATCTGCACATAAAGTAGGAAAAAGAGTAAGTGATCAAGCAACCGTCGAGTTTCAAGTAAAATTGCCCAGCATGTGTGACCCTCCAGCAATCTTATCCATTTTCAGCTCATTCAGGAGACTATGGCAGCATGCTTTTTATCAACTACTTCAGAGAAACAGTCCAGTATCTTAAGGACAGTGTCTTAGAGCATATAGTTATATCCCTTGAACGATAGTGTCTTAGAGGAGCAGTTGTAGCCTGGGTGTGAGACAACACAGTTTTACGTACTATATTTTTTACACATTGGGGGGGAGGGACAAAAAAGAGCATAATGACTGGCTCTTGTCTGTAGAATGATAAATGATGTAGAGACCCAAAATTTTAAAACCACCTAAAATTTGTTACCTAACTTAATCTTAGTGAAATTCAAAACTCAATTACAAAAAAAATAAATAAATTATTCTGAAGATTTAAGGGCTTGTGGCAAGATCTAGAATCAGAAAATATAGTTTTAGATCCAAATTTTCTCTAGCAGACATCTCATTTACATGTCATGGTAAGTTCTCACACACAAAACAGGCTCACATTTCGTAAAATTCCCAAGTGCATCAAGCATGGGAAGTACATGGGTAGCATTGCTGTAATATTACTAAAATGCTATGTGTACTTGCAGCAACCTAATTCTCATCTTGTGGCACATAAAAAAATACCAAATGTGATTTCCTTCCTATATTCTCGACAAACTAGACAAATACTGTAATCCCTTTAAAGGAAACTTTTGCTCTTACTAATAGGCTGTAGTGTCTCCTGTTGTTCATAGTCTGAACAAGGGAGCCATGATGGTGCCCCGCTCTTGGCGGTTTTCTCTTTTACCTTTTTGTGGTTAGGGACCTCATCTTTGGGTGTCAGGTGAAAAGAAAGCAACAGGGATATGGAAGCTTAGCTATGCACATCAAAATGACAGGAGGAAAGCAGATGCTTAAGGATTTATCATCTGTGTTCAATAGAATATGGTAGGAAATCTTACATGTCTGCTGGAGTGTGAATTCCCTTAAGATTTCTTGTGCAGTGTAAGGGATTTTTTCCCCAGTAAACGGAATAAAACATAATGTCATTTGTAAGCATTGAAGAGAAACAGATGTTGTCTCGAAAAGTCTTCTAAGACAGACATGCTATTTCTCCTCTATATCTGCTTGGTCACCAAAGCCACAGCTTCAAGCGTGCATAAAGTGAGGAAAAAAATCACAGAAAGATCAGATGGAAGTAACCAAGTGAAGCAGTGGACATTGTCCATTTCTAAAGCCTAAAGGAAGAGGGCTGCCACACTTCAACTCTCTTCTTTGATAAAGAACAAAACTAAGCAAATGGTTCCAGTACTGCCCAATTCCCATTGTAGTGCCCTTTCTCCCCTATCACAATTCTACATCTCTGAGATTAGTTCACCACTGTTTGTTGTCTTCAGTTAGCTCTACTATAAAAAGCTGTGCAAACCAATACAGTTCTACTACTTTTATTTTACTGATGATAGCAATTATTATCAATTGTATGTTTTACAAAGTACATTAATAATTAAGTGCACTTTCTAAATGATCACATATTGTTATGTTAAATGACTAGTATTAGGATTGTTTTTGTTGTGAAATGTCTAAAAAATAAAATAATGTCAAACAGAATCTTCATACTGTCGAGGACCCAATGGAAGATGGTACACTGCACACATATATGTTACATTGTTTTGATGGCATGCAACATGTTGGGTCCAAGGAGAAAATGGAGCTTTCATTATCAAACAGTAAAATTGCACAAAGAATAGAATATGAGGTATTTATGGTAAAGATCAGTTTTTTCAGCTAAAATGATGTCAATGTTTCATCCTAGGAAAAAGCAGCTCCATGTGTTTCAAACTTTATTAGGCAATTATTGACCACAGCAAAAAGCAGGACCCTAATGTCTCTCAAATAGCTAATGAACCTATAATGTCCAATAGCTCTAAAAGTCAAACATATACATTCAAATTCCTCTCTTGACTTTTTGCATTCTACAGTATATGCAATCTTATTTAAAGATTGAATTTTAGTCTGTTTTTTAAAAAAATAAAGTAAATCTGAATAGAAGATACTGAGTACATAGATGCTTAAAGTTTTGCTATCTCAAATTTTAGCCTACAATTTAATAATTAATAAATTATTGTTTTATCCCTATTAAACATTGATGAATATTCCCAACATTGTACAAGGTTTTGTTCTGTTTAATATTGCTGTCTTAGACCTCTGATTGTTAAAAATATATTACACAAAGAAGACAAAAGTAGAGATTCACACAAGTAGGCTAGGGATGAATTAATTTTTATCTGGATGAATTTGGCTTTAGATATCCTGCCTTGCTCTTAAGTTTGTCTTCTGGCCTTTTATCTAAAAGTTAATTAACTTCATGCCTCCTATCTCCATCAGACAAATGTGGAGCCCACTGAGAATTTTCTATGCTCTACTAGTGCTTTAAAATAAAAGCTTTTGGTATTCAAGATCTACTTAAGCAAATAAATGATTAATGGCAGCTTCTCGAACAGTGATTTGGTGATGTTGGCTACTAACATTAGTATCTAAAACTATCGAGTTGGACATCATTTAGCTAGTATATTTTAATTTACTTAAATTTGAACAGTTGGTTGCTCAAGTAGGATACCACATTCATGAACACCTGATTTTACAGACTGCCTGAGTGGAAAAAACTACATCTAAATAAGTATAGGATTTCTAAAAAATAAGATAGTCCGTTACATTTTCATCTAATATACCCTCTACATATTTTGGACGTAATAGAAATGATTCATTAGAGAAAGTGTTTATCAGACTTGAAAAGACCACAGTTTTATCAGAATAGTCATGAGAAGAATGACCCATCGAAATTCATCTGAACAGCAGAACCACTCACTCTTCTGGTGCTACAGAGCCGCCACATCACAATAAGATCTGGATATGGCTTTTCACATGTCTGCTCACATTGCTTTCTCGTGTCTTAACAGAGCTTAGTTGTCCTTATTGCTCTGTGAACCAGTGCTTCACAACTTTTATTGATCCTTTCAAGGAAGAGGAAGGCAGGATGTGGCCCTGAGGAACTATTTCTCTTCGCAGTGATCACCCTTACAGTATCATGTCCTGTTAAATGTTTTATACCTTTAAGACCATGGAAAATCACTTTAATTCAATTAGATGATTGGTGTCAGTAACTTACATTCTCTCCTCTCAAGAATAGGAGCATTAAAGAAGAAACTCATGCTAGGTGTGCACAATATAAAAGCATTTCCAAGAATCTCATTCTTCAGGAAAAAAATTTTGTCCAAATTCATCTCATTATAAATAAGTATAGTGATCAACTTTATATCAATCTTGAAATGTCTAATATCAATAATATTGGCTGTCAGTCACTATCCCATCACCCATATTGCAGAGATGACCCCTATACTTTTCTATTGTTGCTGCCCTAACACACATGGATAAAATTCAACCTTTATTCCCAGAAAAAATACTTGGGCATTATCATCATTTTGCTCCATTGAGTCTGAATCATATTTGGCCTCCTTCGAATATGCTATGGTCTTAGTTGCAAAAAAATTAGTCCGGAATGCAAGCACACAATATATGTGCTACAGGTAATTTTCTCTCATGCTGGCCTATATAAAGCAGAAACTTACCTTTGTACGACTGGTTTGTCTGTGGAAATCATTCTTTCCTCCAGAGAAGTGTTCACATTCATGTGCGTGTCTGAACAGCTGGATTCTGCACATATACTACATTCATTGTAAGCGAGGGAACTTTTATCATTCTTAAATTTGGACACAGAGAACCCCAGGGACAGTATGGTAGATGAAATGCCAAAAAATGACTTTATTCCTGAGAGCACTGTTGATTTTTCTTATTGGAGTCTTGTTATATACATCATCTCCAGGTTTGTTCACTGACTTTTCCTAGAATATGATTCTAATTTACTGATACACTGTCTAGAACATCACAGTCTTGAAATTCACATTAAGTGTTCTGTTTTGTTTTGCTTATATTATGCAAAGTCCATTGTTTTTTATCTCTTGCTCCATGTGTCTAGGATATTCTTCACAGTATTCTGTTCTTGATTCTGTAATACTTTCCTGCAGATGATTCAAGGACAAAACCTGATAATACAGTCAGGGAGCTTCAAATGTAAGTCCAGTTTATATTTTCAGGTTTTATTAATTTGATAATCAATTTCATATTTCTATATTTGAAGTACTTCTTTTGAGAAAAAGTAAAAGGTTATCATATGTACACAGCCAGAGAAAAATTGAGACAAGACACTTCAAAGACATTGCAAAATTATCTTTCCACGAAATATAATATTCTTCTACACAATCATGGATGTCCATGCCTAAGTACACATTTTATTAACCTAGACTTTGTCTCATGTCCGTACAAAATTGATGTAGGATTCATTTATCAGGTTTCCAGTTTTAATTAAAGCTACACTTTCCTCAACCTCCCTCTCCAGAACTAAAGTCTTTAATGGCAAGCTCATATGGTGACCATGTCTCTCAGCCTTGGGCCTCTGAAAAGGTAAGTGGTTTCATTTTAAGCCCTGTAATCCTAGGTTGAGAAGAGTCCAGTGTTCACACATCATATATACCACACAGCCCGGATCAGTATTTCTTCTCTTTGTCTTGGGGCTTCTGTTTACATCCATCTTCTGTTGACATTTTTATTAAAATTTCACATGTATTAGTCAGTACTTGGTGATAGGGACAACTCTCCTTCAATCCAGAATTGTATTGCAAAGGATGCTTCTTCTATTCAGAGATGGGCTGTGGAAATGTCCTAGTTGTCCTAAGGTCCACGACTCTAAAGTTTTCTGAGATTACTTTACAAAACCTAATTGGAGGAAGCTCACAGGTGGTCCCACATGAGCTCACATATAGCACTAATAAATATGAGACATAGCCTGCCCTGATAACCTGGAGCCAGCAGAGTCCCTCAGGAGCTTTTTACATTGGAGCATTAATTGCTGTCACCACTCCCAAGTCTCAGTGACTGGGTCACCATTCTGCCCTTCTTCTCCCTGTGGACAGCTGTTCTTCATCCCTCTTACTCAAGCTGCAGTGACTCCTTAGCTTTATCTTTAATAAACAAGAAAAATTACATAAACCGGCTCTATTACATTTTATCATGCTTTCTTATACTATAAATTACCCCTCAGTGCTATGTTCCAAGGAGTTTGGCTGTTCCTGCACCCAAATCAGGTGAGAAAACAGCTGTTCTTTTAGATCCAGCAGCCCCTTGCTCCTCTTCCTAGAGATAAAAGTGCTATGCTCTTTATTAGGTTACATTCAAAGAATATAGTGAGATGCTATGACTCTACAAGTATTAGTAGACATCCAGTGCATGCCTCACAGTAGGATTTAAGTCCCAAAATGATGACATTGCTTGGAAATATTTAAAACTCCAAATAAATAGACAAAATACTCATGATTTACAGGGCAAATGTCTAGACTAAGTGTTATTCAAACAATGTGAAAAAGCTTAAGTTTGTAGACCTCTTCAAAAGTTTCAACATGTGTAAAGAGATACAGTGCAATTTTGAAGTCAGGATCACACTACCCATGTCTGGCATGCTATTTTTCTCTCTTAAAGCCCCCAAGGAATCATGTATTGATTCCTCATTCTTAAAAGTTCTTCTGCTCCTCAACTACATGTCTACTGTTACTCAACTGATGATCACTGTATCAACAGTCACACTTTCATTAACTTACCTACCCACTAACCCACCACAAGAACTCTTCCATTTTCTTCTAACTTATTTCCCTACAGTAAATTTATTGTCAAATTATCTATACTCATTGATACCATTAGAATGTGAAACTCCATCAAATTGGCTTACATGTTTGAAAACAAAGCTTCCAAATGTTTGGGGATGTTGTAAAGCCTTTAGAAGGTAAAGCCTTGCTAGAGTAAGTTGGTCACTAGCCCCACCAGTTCCTCTCCATTCTGGATCCTCATTGTTTATATAGTGGGACCAGTTGTCTCATGTTCCTACTGCTGTATCTTCATTACTAGGGTAGACTTTATCCATTTTTAAACTATAATCTAAAGCCCTTTCTCCATGAAGTTACTTTTTGCCAGGTATTTGGTCACAACAATGAAAAAAAGTAACTATTACAGAAAATTAGTATTGAGAATGGGGGCTATTACTGTGATAAACTTGACCATGTGGTTCTTAAATCTTTAGAACTGGTTTCCATAGAGAATGAGGGGGAGTAAGAAAGGGTATGTGGGAGGATTTGTTGGGATGAAAGGGAAAGGAGAAATAATGTGATTAAAATATAATCTCAAAAATAAACAACAACAAAAGGTATAAAATGCTATAAGTAGAGACTGATGGGTCATATGGTTGGGTGTTGGAAGACCATAATGCTAAGAGAAAAATGGAAGAGGTAGAAAAGAGAAAAATGGTAGAGGGAACCAGGACTCCTTGGAAACTGGATCAGAGGCTATTTGTTTTATACTCTGACAAAGAATCTGGGCATATTTTGTGTGTATCCTGAGAACTTTGTGAGAATGAATTAAAAAATAACTTTTTTGGGAGTTGGGTGACAGTGGCAGCAGCATCAGCAGCTGGTCCAGCAGAAGGGCCATCAGCAGTGAAACCAAGGTGACAGGGTACAGGCAGGCCCTGCACCCACTACCACAGACTTTCGCTGGCCAGCAAAAGGTGTCAGATTTACAGCACCTTTCACCACACAGAACTCTGCCTCCCGCCAGTCAGTTATGAGAAACTCTCCCCCATCTTGGATCTTGGGCACCAGAGAAATCAGACAGGCTGAGGTATGCAAACATAACCCGAGGCCAACATAACTGGGGTCTAAGCCCTATGGGCATTGGCCTGCACCCAGGCCCTGGGATGTTCGGGGGGGCCATCAGTGTGCCAACCCAGACAGGAGGTTGCCCAGTGCCGCGGTGCATGTGCCACCATTTTGACTACAGGACACCAGAGAGTTCTAGCAGGCATAGTCAGCTAAGAGTCATAGCCCGAGGATAACATAGCAGGGGGTCTAAGCCGGACAGGCCTTGGACTGACCCCAGGCCCTGGGCTGCTCGTTGGGCATTCTGTGTGCCAACACAACCAGGAGGTTGTTAGCCTAGCAGACTCTCCCTGCACTTTCAGGGAGTGCACACACACTCTGCCATCCTGACCACCTGTCAGAACCAGTTAACACTCATAGCCCGAGGGGAACTTTGCTCTGTCCTTAGCCTGCCAGGCTTTTGCCTAGACTCAGGGCCTCAGCAGCTAGGCCAGCCTTGTGTGCACCAACCCGGTTGGGGGATCGGCTGCCCAGCAGAGTGATCATCACTTGGAAAAGATCCCAGAGCATAGACCATCAGCACTTCCTGAAGGAGCAAACAGGCACCACCTGGTTCAGGGCTCCAAGGGCACCCAAGAGGAGGACAGCACATCAGCAATCTGTAACAGGGGAAACCCAGCCATCCAGTGTGGCAGAAATAGCCCTACAGCCTCAAAGGAGGCACAAACACCAGCCAGAGATAAGACCAACTAACGCCAGAAATAACAAGATGGCAAAGGGCAAATGCAAGAACACTACTAAGAGAAATCTAGTCAATATGGCAGCATATGAACAAAACTCTCCAACATCAGCAAGTCCTGGTTACACAAACACACCAGAAAAACAAGATGTGGATTTAAAATCACTGTTCATGATGCTGCTAGAAAAACACAAAAAGGACATAAATGAACCTCTTAAAGAAATACAGGGAAACATGAGTAAGCTAGAAACCTGTATAATTGAAACACAAAAATCACTTAAAGAAATTCAGGAGAATAAGGCTCAAGAGATAGAAGCCAATAAAGAAGAAAATCAAAATCCCTTAAAGAAATGAAGAAGAAAGTGAGTCAAACGGCAGAAGTCATGAAAGAGGAAACACAAAACTCTCTTAAAGAATTACCGGAAAACACAAACAAGCAAGTGAAGGAGCTAAGCAAAACCATCCAGGATGTAAAATCAGAAGGAGAAGCTACTAATAAATCACAAAGGGAGACAACTTTGGAGATAGAAAACCTTGAGAAGAAATCAGGGGCCAAAGATACAAATATCAACAAGAGAATAGAAGAGATGGAAGAAAGAATCTCAGATGCTGAAGATACCATAGAAACCATTGACTCAACAGTCAAAGAAAATGCAAAATGCAAAATGCTTGTATCCCAGAACATCCAGGAAATCCAGGACACAATGAGAAGACCAAACCTAAGTATTAAAGGTATAGAGAGAGTGAAGATTTACAGCTGAAAGGGCCAGCAAATATCTTCAACAAAATTATGGAAGATAACTTTCCCAATGTAAAGAAAGAGATGCCCATGAATATACAAGAAGCCTACAGAACTCCAAACAGAATGGACCTGAGCAGAAATACCTCTCGTCACATAATAATCAAAACCCCAAATGTACTAAACAAAGAAAGAATATTAAAGGCAGTAAGAGAAAAAGGCCAAGTAACATATAAAGGAAGACATATCAGAATCACACCAGACTTCTCACCAGAGACCATGAAAGCTAGAAGATCCTGGGCAGATCTCATGCAGACTCTAAGAGAACACAAATATCAGCCAAGACTACAATACCCAGCAAAAGTCTCAATCACAATAGATGGAGAAACCAAGATATTCCATGACAAAACCAAATTTACACAATATCTTTCTACAAACCCAGCTTTACAAAGAATAATAGGAGGAAAACTCCAATACAATGAGGGAAATGACACCCTGGAAATAAGCAAGATAGTTACCTCCTTTCATCAAACCCAAAAGAAAATAACCACTCAAATATAAAAATAACATTGAAAATGACAGGAAGTAATAATCACTACTCCTTAATATCTCTGAACATCAATGGACTCAACTCCCCAATAAAAAGACATAGACTAACAGACTGGATAAGGAAACAGGACCCTACATTTTGCTGCATACAAGAAACACACCTCAATGTCAAAGACAAAAACTACATTAGAGTAAAAGGCTGGAAGACAATTTTACAAGCCAATGGTCTCAGGAAACGACCCGGAAAAGCCATTCTAATGTCAGATAAAATTGACTTTCAACCTAAAGTCATCAAAAGAGATACAGAAGGACACTTCTTGCTGGTCAATGGAAAAATACACCAAGAAGAACTTTCAATTCTGAACATCTATGCGGCAAATGCAAAGGCACCCTCATTTGGAAAAGAAACTTTACTAAAGTTCAAACCACACATTGCTCCTAACACAATAATTGTGAGTGACTTCAACACTCCACTCTCCTCAATGGACCGATCAGGAAAATAGAAACTAAACAGGGAAACAATAAAACCAATTGAAGCTTTGGACCAATTGGACTTGACTGATATTTATAAAACATTTCACCTTTTTTAACAAAACAAAACAAAAGAATATACCTTTTTCTCAGCACGTCATGGTACCTTCTCCAAAATCGACCATATAATTGGTCACAAGACAGACCTCAACAAATACAAGAAGATCGAACTAATCCCATGCCTGCAATCAGATCACTATGGAGTAAGAGTGGTCTTCAATAGCAACAAAAACAACAGAAAGCCCACATACATATGGAGGCTAAACAATAATCTACTCAATGACAACTTGGCCAAAGAAGAAATAAAGAAAGAAAACAGAGACTTTTTAGAATTTAATGAAAATGAAGGCACAACATACCCAAATCTTTGGGACACAATGAAAGCAGTGCTAAGAGGAAATCTCATAGCCCCGAGTGCCTCCAAAAAGAAAATGGAGAGAGCATACACTAGCAGCTTAACTACATACCTGAAAGCCCTGGAACAAAAAGAAGCCAATTCATCCAGGAGGAGAAGAAGACAGGAAATATCAAACTCAGGGCTGAAATCAGTCAAGTGGAAATAAAGAGAACCATACAAAGAATCAACAAATGTAGGAGCTAGTTTTTTGAGAAAATCAACAAGATAGATAGACCCTTAGCCTGACTGATCAAAGGGCACAGAGAAAGTATCCAAATTAACCAAATTAGAAATGAAAAGGGAGATATAACAACAAACTGAGGAAATTCAAAAAAAATCATCAGATCCTACTACAAAAGCCTATACTCAACACAATTGGAGAATCTGGAGGAAATGGACAATTTCCTTGACAGATACCAAATACCAAAATTAAATCAGGACCAAATAGATCATCTAAACATTGCTATAACCCCTAAAGAAATAGAAGGGGTCATAGAAAGCCTTCCAACCAAAAAAAAAAGCACAGGACCAGATGGCTTCAGTGCAGAATTCTATCAGACCTACAAAGAAGACCTAACACCAATACTCTTCAAACTATTCCACAAAATAGAAACAGAAGGAAAACTACCCAGTTCCTTATATGAAGCCACAATTACGCTGATACCAAAAGCACCCAAAGATCCAACAAAGAAAAAGAACTTCAGACCAATTTTCCTTATGAACATCCATGCAAAAATACTCAATAAAATTCTTGCCAACCGAATTCAAGAACACATAAAAACGATCATCCACCATGACCAAGTAGGCTTTAGCCCAGGGATGCAGGGTTGGTTCAATATATGGAAATCCATCAATGCAATCCACTACATAAACAAACTCAAAGAAAAAAACCACATGGTCATTTCATTGGATGCTGAAAAAGCATTTGACAAAATTTTGCATCCTCTCATGCTTGAAGTATTGGAAATAACAGGAATTCAAGGCCCATACCTAAACATAGTAAAAACAATATACAGCAAACCGGTAGCCAGCATCAAACTAAATGGAGAGAAACTTGAAGCAATCCCACTAAAATCAGGGAATAGACAGGGCTGCCCCTTTCTCCTTATCTTTTCAATATTGTGCTTAAGGTACTAGCTCGGGCAATTAGACAACATAAGGAGGTCAAAGGGATACAATTGGAAAGGAAGAAGTCAAACTATCATTATTTGCAGATGATATGATAGTCTACCTAAGTGACCCAAAAAAACTCCACTAGAGAACTCCTACAGCTGATAAACAACTTCAGCAAAGTGGCTGGTTATAAAATGAACTCAAGCAAATTAGTAGCCTTCCTATACTCAAAGGATAAGCAGGCTGAGAAAGTAATGAGGGAACTGACCCCCTTCACAATAGCCACAAACAGTATAAAGTACCTTGGGGTGACTCTTAACAAACATGTGAAAGATCTGTATGACAAGAACTTCAAGACTCTGAAGAAGGAAATAAAAGAAGACCTAAAAAAGGGAAAAACCTCCCATGCTCATGAATCGCAGGATTAATATAGTTAAAATGGCCATTTTGCCAAAAGCAATATACAAATTCAACGCAATACCCATCAAAATCCCAACTCAATTCTTCATAGAGTTAGAAAGAGATTTCTCAAATTCATCTGGAATAACAAAAATTCCAGGATTTCTAAAACTAGTCTCAACAACAAAAGAAATTCTTGGGGAATCAGTATCCCTGACCTTAAGCAATACTACCGAGCAATAGTGTTAAAAACTGCATGGTATTGGTACAGTGACAGGCAGGCAGATCAATGGAACAGGATTGAAGATCCAGAAATGAACCCACACACCTATGGTCACTTGATCCTCAACAAAGGGGCTGAAAACATCAAATGGAAAAAGGATAGCGTTTTCAACAAATGGTGCTGGTTCAACTGGAGGTCAGCATGCAGGAGAATGCGAATTGATCCATCCTTGTCTCCTTGTTCTAAGCTCAACTCCAAATGGATAGGACCTCCACATAAAGCCAGACACTCTGAAGCTAATAGAAAAGAAACTGGGGAAGACCCTTGAGGACATTGGTACAGGGGGAAAGTTCCTGAACAGAACACCAATAGCGTATGCTCTAAGATCAAGAATTGACAAATGGGACCTCATAAAATTACAAAGTTTCTCTAAAGCAAAGGACACCATCAAAAGGACAAATCAGCAACCAACAAATTGCAAAAAGATCTTCACCAACCCTATGTCAGATAGAGGGCTAATATCCAATATATACAAAGAACTCAAGAAGTTAGACTCCAGAAAACCAAATAACCCTATTAAAAATGGGGTACAGAGTTAAACAAAGAATTCTCACCTGAAGAACTTCGGATGGCAGAGAAAAATCTTTAAAAATGCTCATCTTCATTAGTCATCAGGGAAATGCAAATCAAACCAACCCTGAGATTTTACCTTACACCAGTCAGAATGGCTAAGACTAAAAACTCAGGAGACAACAGGTGTTGGCGAGGATGTGGAGAAAGAGGAACACTCCTCCACTGCTGGTGGGGTTGCAAATTGGTACAACCACTCTGGAAATCAGTCTGGCGGTTCCTCAGAAAACTGGGCACCTCACTTCCGAAAGATCCTGCTATACCACTCCTGGGCATATACCCAGAGGATTCTCCAGCATGTAATAAGGATATATGCTCCACTATGTTCATAGCAGCCCTATTTATAATAGCCAGAAGCTGGAAAGAAGAACCCAGGTATCCCTCAACAGAAGAATGAATGCAAAAAATGTGGTATATATACACAATGGAGTACTATTCAGCCATTAGAAACAATGAATTCATGAAATTCTTAGGCAAATGGATGGAGCTGGAGAACATCATACTAAGTGAGGTAACCCAGTCACAAAAGATCAGTCATGGTATGCACTCACTAAAGGTGGATATTAGTCTAGAAAACTGGAATGCCCAAAACATAATCCACACATCAAGTGAGGTACAAGAAGAACGGAGGAGTGGCCCCTTGTTCTGGAAAGACTCAGTGTAGCAGTATAGGGCAAAACCAGAACAGGGAAGTGGGAAGGGGTGGGTGGGAGATCAGGGGGAGGGAAGGGAGCTTATGTGACTTTTGGGGAGTGGGAGGCCAGAAGGGGGGAAATCATTTGAAATGTAAATAAAAAATATATCTAATAAAAAATGTAAAAAAAGAGAAAAAGGTGCATTCGTTTGCTTTAGGATGAAATATTTTATATATATATATATATATATTTCTGTTAGCTCTAATTGGTCCAAAGCTTTAATTACTTTCACTGTGTCCCTGTTTAGTTTCTGTTTTCCTGATCGGTCCATTGAGAAGTGTGGGATGTTGAAGTCACCCACAATTGGTGTGTGAGGTGCAATGTGTGCTTTGAGCTTTAGTAAAGTTTCTTTTATGAATGAGCGTGCCCTTGCATTTGGAGCATAGATGTTCAGAATTGAGAGTTCTTCTTGGTGGATTTTTTCCTTTGAACAGCAAGAAATGTCCTTCCGAGTCTCTTTTGATGACTTTAGGTTGAAAGTCAATTTTATCTGACATGGCTACTCTGGCTCATTTCCTGAGACCATTTGCTTCTAAACTTGTCTTCCAGCCTTTCATTCTAAGGTAGTTTTTGTCTTTGACACTGAGGTGTGTCTCCTGTATGCAGCAAAATGTAGGGTCCTGTTTCCTTATCCAGTCTGTTAGTCTATGTCTTTTTATTGGGGAATTGAGTCCATTGATGCTAAGAGATATTAAGGAATAGTGATTATTGCTTCCTGTTATTTTTTATGTTAATTTTTTATTTGAGTGTTTATCTTCTTTTGGGTTTGATGAAAGAAAGTTACTATCTTGCTTCTTCCAAGGTATAGTTTCCCTACTTATATTGGTGTTTTCCTCCTATTATTATTTGTAGGGCTGGGTTTGTGGAAAGATATTGTGTAACTTTGGTTTTGTCATGGAATATCTTGGTTTCTCCATCTATTGTGATTGAGAGTTTTACTGGGTATAGTAGTTTTGGCTGGCATTTGTGTTCTCTTAGAGTCTGCCTGAGATCTGCCCAGGATCTTCTAGATTTCATAGTCTCTGGTGAGAAGTCTGGTGTGATTCTGATAGGTCTTTCTTTATATGTTACTTGGCCTTTTTCTCTTACTGCCTTTATATTCTTTGTTTAATACATTTGGGGTTTTGATTAATATGTTACAGGAGGTATTTCTGTTCTGGTCCAGTCTGTTTGGAATTCTGCAGGCTTCTTGTGTATTCATGAGCATCTCTCTCTTTAGGTTAGGGAAGTTTTCTTCCATAATTTTGTTGAAGATATTTGCTGGCCCTTTAAGTTGTAAGTCTTTGCTCTCATCTATGCCTAAAATTCTTAGGTTTGGTCTTCTCATAGTGTCCTGGATTTCCTGGATGTTTTGGGTTACAAGCTTTTTGCATTTTGCATTTTCTTTCACTGTTGAGTCCATGGTTTCTATGGTATCTTCAGCATCTGAGATTCTTTCTTCTATCTCTTGTATTCTGTTGTTTATATTTGCATTTATGTCCCCTGATTTCTTCCCAAGGGTTTCAATCTCCAAAGTTGTCTCCCTTTGTTACTTCTTAGTTGTTTCTACTTCTGTTTTTAGATCCTGGATGGTTTTGCTCAGTTCCTTCGCTTGCTTTGTGTTTTCCTATAATTCTTTAAGAGATTTTTGTGTTTCCTCTTTCATGACTTCTGCCTGTTGACCAAAGTTCTCCTGTATTTCTTTAAGTGATTTTTGCATTTCCTCCTTATTGGCTTCTATCTTTTGACCCATATCTCCTGAATTTCTTTAAATGATTTTTGTGTTTCCCTTGTGCTTCTAACATTTGATACGTTTTCTCCTGAATTTCTTTAAGAGATTTATTTATGTCCTTCATGTGTTTCTCTAACAGTATCATGACCAGTGATTTTAAATCCAAATCTTGTTTTTCCGGTGTATTGGGTTATCCAGGACTTGCTGTTGTTGGAGCATTGGGTTTAGCTGCTGCCATATTGCCTTGATTTCTGTTAGTAACGTTCCTACATTTGCTTTTTGCCACCTAGTTTTCACTGGTGTTAGTTGGTCTTGTTGTCACTGGCTGGTGCTTCAACCTCTTGTGAGCTTCTAAGGCTATTTCCACAACACTGAATGATTGGGTTTCCCCTGGCACAGAATGCTGAAATGCTGCTCTCCTCTTGTGTGCCCTTGGAGTCCTGCTGTGTCTTGCCCCATGCAATGTCATACTTGGGTTGCCTCAGTGAACCTGGTGCTCCCTGTCTGCTCTGTCATGGAGCAAAAATGGTGGTGGGGAATCACTCCAAGTGCTGCTCACCATGTAGGGCACAGGACCCAAGACCTGCTGGCACACAAACCACTGATCTGCCCAGGTCCTGGGTGCAGAGAGCACCCCCCCTGGTGGTTTGCGCCCCCAGAGATCTTAAACTCTTGTATCTCAGTACCTGGTGCCACCCCTCTGCTCCATCATTGAGAGAAGATGGCAGCAGGGAGTCACTCCAAATGCTGATCACCTCATAGGGTACAGGACCCACAACCGGCTGGCACACAGACAAACCGCCGAGCTACCCTGGTACTGGGTGCAGGCACACCCCTGGTGGTTTGCACCCCCAGAGACCTTAAACTCAGGATATCTCAGTACTTGGTGCTGCCTCTCTGCTCTGTCAGGGAGAGAAGATTGAGCCATAGCTTTCTTATTGGACATTTTTGTATCTGGGCCACCACCAGGAAGTACTGATGCCACTCTGAAACACAGCATTCCCTTCTCACTTAATCTGAAGCACATCTTAGTTGAAGCTATGTCAAAATTCCACCTTACATATCATTTTCACACTATGTGGAAGGAAGCAGGGACTACTGCCGTGTAGATGACAAAAAAATGAATATTGCATGATATCAGGTAAGCCCCAACAAGTTATTCAGCCCCAAAGGTCCATAGACATTGTTTCTGTTAAGAATCCCTGAGTGAGACAACATAAAAACTTTAATAATGCCAAGAAAAAAATGAAATATAACACTGTGGGTCTCTTGTGAGAAAGATTGTATGAAAGACTGTATGAAATCCTAGTATGAGAAAACTGAGGAAATTAAATCTAATAAGTTTTCTGGATCTAATACAAGATATGGGCTCTGAAAAGTATAACACTATACCTTCAGTATATCATAAGAAAATAAAGTAAAAATTGCACAGGCAATCCTGCTGGGAAAAACCCTGGAGTTCTATTGGAAACTCAATTTCAATGCTAACAAGGAGTAGAAGCAAACACTACAGTTTAAACGTTTGTCAGTAATGGTGGTGTGTGTCCTGGTGAATAAAATGTTCATTTGAGCAATTGTAATCCATATATATATATATATATATATATATATATATATATATATATATATATAGTGCTTTTAAGGTTAGTGACTAACAAGTCAAATTTTATTTTCAAATACTTTTCATTGTCTAATTTTTAAAAGTTATTTTTTATGACATTATTACTTAGAACACATCTTCTCACTGAACCAGTAATTTTACTGCCTTCTATTTGTAATATTTTTCACAAATACCTAAGAGTTAGGAACAGCTATCATCCCAAGAAATTTAATTTCCTGTTTTCTGAGTACTCTAATTTAAACACATATACAAAGATTTAAATCTATAATCCTCATATGAGGGAGAACATGAAATGTTCATCTTTCTGAGTCTAGGTTATCACACTCAGAATGATGTTTTCCATCTATTTACCTCCACATTATACAATCTCATTTTTCTGCGCAGTTGAATTCTTTGAGTTTATATACTTATCACATTTTCATCAGTTATGGGCACTTAAGCTGTTTCCATTTTCAGAATAATGTGAATAAAACAGCAGTGGCTACGGAGGACCAAGTACCTCTCTGGAAGGATGTAGCTATTGTATACATTCCCATGAAGAGAAAAGATGCATCACATAGCAGATCTATTCCCATATTTTTGAAGAAACATCACACTTATTTTCATAGTGCTGCAACTGTTTACACTCCCACCAACTGTGAATAAGTGTGCCCATCCCTCCACATCCATGCCAGCATTTGTCTTTCTTTTGTTCTTCAGATCATAGCGATAGTGTCTACAGTAAGACAAAATCTAACAGAAGTTTTAATTTGCATATTATTAGGGCTGAAGACACTAAGGACCTAAAAAACTACTTTACAGACCAACATGAAAGCATCCAAAAGCTCAGCTAAATGATGGAATGCTCATCAAATTCCATGCCTAGAGGAGAACATTATTGGCGATTGATGGTTGCTGGTGAGGGAGACTGAGTTTTCTTCAAGGGCAGATTCCCTGTAACAATACATATGCTCTAGTGGATAGATCTATACTCATGCACATAAAAGTACATGGACTTAGTGTGGTTTAGTGTGTGTGTGTGTGTGTGTGTGTGTGAGTGTGCACACATGTGTGCATGTGTGTGCATGTGAATTTGGGAGGGAAAAGTAATGGGGAAATTAAATTGGAATTTAGGGTGACTTTTATCAAAACATATTATCTATATGTTTGGTAGTCTCAATAAAATGGATTTAATTTAAAAAGAATAATTTAAAAAATAGAAGCCCTCAGCGGCGGCGGCGGCTGCTGCGGCGGCTGCAGTACAGCAGTGGCTGGTCCAGCTGAAGGGCCATCAGCAGTGGAACCAAGACGACACAGGGTCCAGTTAGGCCCTGCGCCCACGACCACTGACCTTCACTGACCAGCCGGGCTGCAAACAGCTGCGGTTTTGCAGCGCCTTTCGCTGCACGGAAGCCACTTCAGAACTCGGCCTCTCCATCTTGATTTCGAACTCCAGTGACATCAGACAGTCTGAGGTACACAAACATAATCCGAGGCCAACCCCGCGGGGGTCTGAGCCCGACAGGCGAAGAGAAGGGGGCTTACGAGACTTTCGGGGAGTGGGGGGCTAGAAAAGGGGAAATCATTTGAAATGTAAATAAATTATATCAAAAAAAAATAGAAGCCCTAAATAAGGCTAATGAAATGAAAAAGTTAAAATAGAAATTTAAGAAATTAAACATCAATCTCTGATTCTTGACTGCTTTTGGGACCTTCTTCGCCTACTGAGTTGCCTCATCCATCCTTAATTCGAGGGTTGGTGCGTAGTCTTACTGTAACATGTCATGCCATGTTCAATTGATATCACTGGGAAGTTTGTTCTTTTCTCTTTTTTTATTTGATATATTTTATTTACATATTTTTGTTACATGTTTTTATTTACAATGATTTCTCCTTTTCAGGCTCCTGCACTCCCTGAAAGTCACATAAGCCCCCTTCCCTCCCCCTGTTCTCCCATTCACCCCTTCCCACTTCCCTGTTCTAGTTTTTCCCTATATTGCTACACTGAGTCTTTCCAGAACCAGGGGCCACTCCTCCGTTCTTACTGTACCTCATTTGATGTGTGGATTATGTTTTGGGTATTCCAATTTTCTAGGCTAATAGTCACTTATTAGTGAGTGCATACCGTGATTGATCTTTTGAGATTGGTTTACCTCACTTAGTATGATGTTCTACAACTCCATCCATTTGTCTAAGAATTTCATGAATTCATTGTTTCTAATGGCTGAATAGTACTCCATTGTGTACTATTTTTTGCATCCATTCTTCTGTTGAAGGATACCTGGGTTCTTTCCAGCTTCTGGCTATTATAAATAGGGCTGCTATGAACATAGTGTAGCATGTATCCTTATTACATGCTGAAGAATCCTCTGGGTATATGCCCAGGAGTGGTATAGCAGGATCTTCTGGAAGTGAGGTGCCCAGTTTTCTGAGGAACCGCCAGACTGATTTCCAGAGTGGTTGTACCAGTTTGCAACCCCACCAGAAGTAGAGGAGTGTTCCTCTTTTCTAAAGAGAAATAAAGGTACATTGGATCTAGGGTAGAGAGGATGTGGCAGGGGTGCTCAGAGGAGAGGAGGGATAGAAAACTGCAGTTGGAATTTTTTGTATGAAAGATGAATAAAAAATAAAAAGGGAAACATTAGAAAATAAAACATGAGACTACACTAGCCTATTGTTATAGACTTGTGCTTTCTTGTAAAAGAAAATTTGGAAAGCCCTTCACATGAAGACCACAAACAAACAGGAGAGAAAACAATCATAGCATGTTTGATAAAGATGAGTTGCAAACACTGTGTCCAAAGGACAGGTCACAATATGGAAGATACTACATCTTCATATATCTTCCTCCCTAGTAAGTCATATATATTTATATATTTTTATACCTTGGAGAAGTTTTCTTCTCTCACATCTCTCCAACACCAGTGTATGTAAGGTATGGTCTTAGTATTCACTCTTTAAACTTAATATACAATTTTTATGCATGATCAGAATATTCTATTAGAGTAATGAGGTCCACATGGGAACTCCAGTATGGGATATGGAGTGTTTTACATGAAATATCTTTTACATAACATTCTTTCTGAAGCCCACTGCTACAACCATACTGTATTTGAGCAGCATGGCCAAGTACCCGACTTGCTTGAAGTCTTGCCTCTAGTCTTTTCTGGTACTGTTTTTCAGATTTTGTTCAAGGTGTATTCCTTTTAAATTACCATTTTATCAAAGCTATGATGATAAACTGTGCTAGCTAGTTTTATGCAAGTATGATATAAGCTAGTGTTATCTCAGAGGATGGAACCCCTATTGAGAAAAAATGCTTCCATAATACTGGGCTATGGGCAGGTCTGTAGGGCATTTTCACAACTAGCAATTAATAGAGGATGGTCCTGTCCAATGTGGATGGGAATAGCCTGGAATGGTAGTCCTGGGCTGTATGAAAATGGAAACTGAGAAAACTATGAGGATTAAGTCATTAAGCAATACTTCTTTTTAGCTTCTGCATTGGCTCCAGCCTCCAGGTTCCTGCCCTGTTTAAGTTCCTGTCCTCATTGCTTTTGATAAAAAAAATTGTTACATGAAAGTGTGAGTGAAATAATCTTGTTCCTCCTCAAGTTGCTTTTGGTCAGTGCTTCATGGCAATAGTAACCTTAACTAAGACAAAAGTTAAAAGACATTTGGCATTCAAGGCCTTGCCAGATTTGACAGTATCTGTCTACCTATGTTACTTTCTTTATCTTCTTACACTGCTCTGCCCTTAAATTAAGCTTACAGTGTATTAGGATGTAAATTCTTGGAATATACATTAAACTTTGAACTACTTGTTCCAGCTTTATACTTTCTGTCATCTCTGCTTCTCCTGTTTGTAGTCTCAACCTGAAGGACATTTTCTGTAGATACTTCCTCCATCACCTTAAATAGCCTTACTCTCACTGTAAATTTATTATATGCATTATAGATGTTCATTGTCAGTCATTCATATTCTATTTGTGTGTTCCTGTCAATACTATTAGATTGAGGGTTTCCAATAGCCACATGATATGAAATTCTATGAATGTCATATAAATTAGAATCAGTAGAAATTTAGCTGCCATTCACATCTTTAGGGAAGCCTCTCTGTATCTCAATATTTGAGACTGTATTATTATTGCAAAGTTATGATTCAAGCATGAAATTAGTTCAGGTTAAGTGGGTCTTTATCTGTGTATGAAGGCTTAGATGCTATAATAATTTTGACAAATATAACAACAGAAAATGACTAATTATAAAGAAGTAATTCTAGGAAAATATGTAGAATTCTATGAAGTGAGACTACCTATTATCACATTTGTCCCTATTCATTGTTCAATCATTATTTTTGTTTTATTTTGCATTATTTGGGCTTTTTATCACTGATGGGGTCACTGAGGGTCTATTGGGAGTGTGAAAATGATGAATGAAAAGATTAATACACACAGAAATGAAGGAAACCTTAACACAGCCAACCGAAGTACCTCAATTTTCCAAATCCATCTTTGGTTGAGATTCAGCCCCTTCTATAAGTGTGTCTTTGGTAGTTTATATTTTATCTTATCATTTTTGTGATTGTTGTGTTTCAATAGTTCAGAAAAAGAGAGTACAAATATTTTTTTAAAGACTGGTAAATTTTGACACTTACATCAAAATTGTTTGTATATGTAGTCAAATCCTTTCAAGTCGTTTGAGTGCGTCCAGCAAATGCCAGAAATAAACATTCACTTGGACAATAATACCTTTTTATACTTGGTACATTTCTATAGAAATCTTCAAATGATCTTCTGGTACATGTTTAGCTCTTTCTTTAAAAAAAAAAAACATTCTTAACTCCTACAGTGAGATATAGCATTTCTGGTGGTTAGTCCTGCATAAAAATATTTTAATAATATTTGACAGATCTCCTCAATGTTGGCCCACTTAGAAGCTGCGTTATTTCAGAGACTTTTAGATTTCCAGTGAATCTATCCAAAGGTGAATATGAACTTTTTCTCAATTGAAATCACATGCTATGAAATATGTAAACATAAGTACTGCTGCTTCATGACTTCAAACAAAGCAGTAAACATTTCCAATTATCATGACATGGAAGGAGAACTGAGAAAAAGCTCTAAGAAACATTGTATAACTCCATTGAACATCCTGCTGAGGCACAATTCAATAAAAAAAAATTCAGCTTCCAATATGACATCACTAATACATGTGACGCTCTCCACTTCTGGGTTGACAAGACATTGCAGATTCTATCTGTTATTTATAAGTTGAATAAATACGGAAAAGCTGTTTTTTACAGTGATGCTCATAAGTCATCAAGTTGCCAGTTTTGATGCAAACCCAGATAATTTCCCTAATAGTTTATGCCAAGCTCCCTTAACCTCTTTATTCCTTAGACTGTAAATCATTGGGTTCAGCATGGGTGTCAAGATAGCATAGAACAGGGACATCAACTTCTCCTGCAGGACAGAGGGGCTGGAGTGGGGTTGGATGTAGGTGAAAATTGCCATGCCATAGCACAGGATAACCATAGTAAGGTGAGAGGCGCAGGTGTGAAAGGCTTTCCACCTTCCCTCGGTGGACTGTATCTTTAGGATGGTGGAGATGATCTGGATGTAGGACAGGAGAACTAGGAAGAAAGGTGTCATAAGCAAGACAATGCTAGAAACCATGATTGCAATCTTATTAGATGAGGTATCCACACAAGCCAATCTGACCACAGCAAGGGTTTCACAGGCTATGTGATCGATATACTTATTTGTGCACATGGGCAGCTGGAAGGTGATGACAGTGTGCACAAGAGAGTTGATAAACCCACTGACCCACGATGCGATGGCTAGCCATGTGCATAGCCCTGCATGCATGACAACTGAATACCTCAGAGGGTCACACACTGCCACATAGCGGTCATAGGCCATCACTGCCAGCAGAAGGAACTCAATCCCGCCCAAGCCCAGGGAAAAAAATAACTGGGCTGCACAGCTCAGAAATGGAATTGCCTTGTGTATGACAAGAAAGTGAGCCAGCATCTGGGGGACGATGCTTGTGGTGTAAGACACATCCACCACGGACAGGTTGGAGAGAAAGAAATACATGGGAGTGTGGAGTCTGCTGTCCAGTCTGATCAGAGCAATGATGAGGAAGTTTCCCAATACTGTCACCAGGTACATCAGCAAGAACAGGATGAAGAGGGAGACTTGAGTGTCCCGGTCACCAGAAAGTCCAAGAAGGATGAATTCATGCATCTGTGTCTCATTGTTGGTTTCCATTAAAACTATAATCTACAAAGAGTATTGTAGATAAAAAACACAAGCAATCAAATAACAAGGTGCTGAGTTTCTAAGGATACATAACGCATATAACCTACCAGACATTTTTAAAAATCTGACATCATTTGTTGTGCTTAGAAAATATGCTTGATTCTACTATACTTCTTATTGCCTGTTTCAGGTATATGGGCCAACGTTTTCATAATGACTAGATATGCCTCATAGAGGGTTGCTACAACCCAGAGATGAAGCACTGAAGTTCTGTTTGCTTAATGTCATTACTAGTTACTTTTATTCTCAGGCAAGGGAGAATAATTAGAGTTCAGAGTTCACAGTGGTCAACACAAGGAGAGGTGGCTAAGATGAGAACCACAGATTAAAACTCCCTCAAATGCATTGGCTATAATACTTGTGACAAAATTCATAAGTAAGCTTCAAGAAACATGACTGTGAATGGGCATGGGTTTGTGAAAAGATCTCGAATCCAAGAACCCCATTTTATTAGGTTATTTTATTTTGTTTAGCAGGTATTTGATTTCTGTTTGGTGATAAGCTTTGTTATATATAAAAACCAAGTCTTTCCAAATCTTTTAAAGCACAAATCTAAGCAGCTACTGGGAGGATGTGGGGGTACTTTCACTGGTTGTTTACTTCAAAGGTTGTGTGTGTAACAAGACTGCTTGGGGCAGATAAAGAAACAAATGTAATTTCCTTTTTTATAAAAAGTAGACAAAAATAAAATGAAATCTGTCAAGGTTTCTATTTCTTAAACTCTTAGTGCTCTGGAAAAAAAAAACACCACAATGGTGCCTCTATTTTCATCTTCTCTCCTTTCTAATCTGATTCATTTAAGAGTCTGTTATCTCCAATTGAGCTGAAAACAAAACAAATGTGAATGTGGTAAAATGAACACCCAAGGTTAAGGATTAAATAGAAAGGAACCCTAGTGTCCAAGATAGCTATAATCCAGGAACGCAGGTAAAAACACTGCCAGGAAACAAATTCTCTAATTATTATTTGTGCTCAGCAGGTGCTTTTCAGTAAAACATAATATAGCAAGTATTAAAAGTCCAGAGTGAGCAGGTGACATTTTAAAGACATATTTAGAATGACTCAACTGCTGGACATCTGCTGTCTGTGCACTAATGCCTTGGTTATTGGAGTGAGCAATGAGAGGGAAAGTAGGAGGAGGGAGAGAAAGAAAGATGGAGTGTCATAGTCATGCTAAGGTCTCTGAGCTGAAAGCAGAAACTTCCTGTCTCAACTTTCTTACTTGGAAAATGACAAAGCAATTCCTAAGCCATACATACCTAAGCCATACATGGTCCAAACAGTTGTGAACCGTGTCCCTCACAGATCTCTAAGATTGCAAGTTTAACTCATCCTAAAGAGTGTTCTCACAACTCATAATCTAGCCTTGTTCTATTAGCCTTATTTCACTAATTATAGCAATTATTATCATATTGCATTTCTTGTAGCAAAGTAGTTTACTGAACAGTTTGCATATAAGCAAATATAGTTAATTGATATTTCATTGATTTAATTATGTTTAATTTATTTAATAATGTTTATCCTATTGAGACTCCTATTCGTTTATCTGTAAGGCTGTTGCCTAATTTTAGATATTATTTTAATTTTTAAATGTGGTTTGTTCGTGAGGTAAATTTGGAGTTTTGAGTGGGTTGGCCACAAGCTCACTATTGTCCCAAGGGCCAGCATGTGCCTCTGATCTCAATTCAAGAGATTAAGTTTTGAGATAGGATCTGTAGTCATAGCTAGCCTCGAGCTCCCTCTGTAGCTCAAGATGACCTTGAACCTTTGCTCTTCATGCCTCTGCCTCATAAGTTGTGGGACCATGAAAGGCAGCTAGGTTTAAACCCTAGAGACCCTGAAGGTATTCCTGCAAGGGACAGAAGGCCCGTTTGCCATGCTCCCAAACATTAGGCTCCTGACATGAGACCTCAGTCCTCTATAATTCTGTGACCATCAGTCACATAGAGAAATGCCCCAAGCCCCTGCTATTCTGTCTGGACTCCACTCCCACAGTTACCTGGCAAGAGCCAGGTAGGCTTGGGCCACTATATAAGTGGCTGCTTGCCCCCCTCCTCTCTCTCTTGCCTCTCCTACTCTCTTACACTTACTCTTGCCCTCTTGCTTCCCCTCTCTGCATTCCCTTTCCCATCTCTCCGTGTGGCCATGTCTGGCCTCTACTTTTCACTCATTACAAGTCCCCATCAACAATAAACACTTTAAAATCATGGACTGCCTCTTCTCATCTGGACCCATCATACTGGAGCAATAGAGCAGGTCTCCCTCTAAAGAGCCTCAAATCTAATCTCCACAGCAGGCCTCCTTTCCAGCACTCCCAAACCACAACTTCCACAAAGCTTGGCCTCCCACCTGAGCAAACCAAGGAATCTTGCTCCCATGGGACCCAGCCTAGGGATAGAGTCAGCCTGGGGGTCCCCACTCTGTTCTCAACTTTTCAGCTGCATCTGTGGTGTTCAAGAGCTAGAACTTGCAGTCCCAGCCTCCGTGCTGCTAGCCTGATCTCAGCAATTCTGCAGGGACCTCAGACTGTGCTTCCACACTCCTGGAGTAGGGTCCTGTGGCTTCCTATAGCCCTGATGCCCACCTAGCAGCATGGGGTGTACACAGTCAAACTCCCTGTGTGCCTCGTCTGGCAGCCCAAGCCCTGGCTGGACACACACCACCATTTTAATCCACAATAATTTTTAAGGTTGCAGATGTGTATCATTATACCTGATTTATGTGGTTCTGGAAATCAAATCCCATGATTAATGTATGCTAGCCAAGCACTCTAACAACTGGACTACATCTTTAGACAACCCCCCCCAAATTAATATTCTGTTAAACCTATTTTCTATATTCCAGTGTCTCTCTTAGAAGTCTGTAAAAGAGGAGACTCCACAGCCTTCTGTGCATAGTCCGAGAGGAGAGAGTGATCTCCCAGCAGTGCTTTCACTTTTGAGTGCAGAGGTGAGATCTCCACCTTCTCTCTGGAAGGGACCTGCTAGGAGCACACAGGGCCTGAGATCAGTGGAGCAGCTGGGACTGAAGTCTTCCCACTGCCATTTACACTGGGGAGCCAAAGACTCCACAGCCTTCTGTGATCAGTGGAGCAGCTGGGATGGAAGTCTTCCCACATCCATTTGCACCAGAAATCCAGGAGACTCCAGTCTTCTGTGCATAGCCTACCAGGAGAGAGAGAGTGATCTCCCAGAAGTGCTTTAGCCTGTGAGCTCAGAGGAGTAAGGACACAGGCTTACAGGCACACAGGAGGAATAAACTCCAGCCAGAGACAAGAATACCAACTAGCACCAGATGGAGAAAGGCATACACAAGAACCCTACCAACAGAAACCAAGGCCACATGGCAACATCAGAACCCAGTTCTCCAACCACAGCAAGTCCCAGATACCCCAACACACCGGAAAAGCAAGAGTAGGATTTAAAATCATATCTCATGATGTTGATAGAGGGCTTCAAGAAAGACTTAAATAACTCCCTAAAAGAAATAAAGGAGAACATCAGTCAACAGGTAAAATTCCTTAAAGAGGAAACACAAAAATCCCTTTAAAAAATACAGGAGATCATGGGTCAACAAGCAAAAGCCCTGAAAGAAGAAACACAAAAATCCCTTAAAGAATTACAGGAAAACACAAACAACCAAGTGACGGAACTGAACAAAACCATCCAGGATCTAAAAGTGGAAGTAGAAACAATAAAGAAATCACAAAGGGAGACATCTCTGGAGATAGAAAACCTTGGAAAGAATTCAGTAGGCATAGATGCAAGCATCAACAACAAAATACAAGAGATAGAAGAAAGAGCCTCAGGTGCTGAAGATACCATAGAAAACATTAACTCAACAGTCAAGAAAATGCAAAATGCATAAAGTTGGTAACCCAAAACATCCAGGAACCTCAAGACACAATTAGAAGACCAAACCTAAGGATTATAGGTATAGATGAGAGTGTATATTTACATCTTAAAGGCCCAGTAAATATCTTCACCAAAATTGTAGAAGAAAACTTCCCTAACCTAGAGAAAGATGCTCCTGAACATACAAGAAGCCTTCAGAACTCTAAACAGACTGGAACAGAACTTAAAGTCCTCCAGGACATAATAATCAAAACACCAAATTCACTAAACAAAGAAAGAATATTAAAAGCAGTAAGGGAGAAAAGACAAGTAACTTATAAAGGCAGACCTAACAGAATCACACCAGACTTCTCACCAGAGACGGTGAAAGCTAGAAGATCTTGGGCAGACCTCATACAGACCCTAAGAGAACACAAATCCCCAATAAATAGACATAGACTAACAAAAATCTTATGTAAATCTTCAGTTCTATCAGAAAATGTTTATAATCTGCTTTTAATTAATGTAGTAATTTTTTATCTGCATTATCTATTTTATCTGCATTATTTTTCATGATCTTCAATTTTAATGTCTTTCTATATAATTCCTCTTTTATCAGAAATGTTTTCAATATAAATCTTTGATTTTATCACAAATATTTCTAATTCCACCTTCAATTAATTTAGAATTTATATATCTATAATTTTTATGTAAAGTTTTCCATGAAATATTTTAACATGTCTATTTATTTATTGAATTTTATCAGAAATTTTTCCACGTAAATCTTCAACATTATCTGAAAATATTTATAATTCCATCTTCAATCAACTTAGAATTGTCTTTATGCCTTTCATTTTACCTATATAATTTCCATGATAATGTTTAATTTTAACATGTTTTTCTATATATTTCTTCAATTTTATCAGAAATATTTTCCATTTAAATCTTCAATTTTATCAGATAATGTTTTTAGTTCCACTTTCAATCAACTTAGGAATACTTTTATACCTATCATTATTATATCTATATAAAATTTTCTATGATAATCTTCAATTCTAACATGTTTTTCTACATTTTTCTACAATTTTATCAGAAATATTTTCCACGTATATCTTCAATTCTATCATAAAATGTTTCTACCCCATATTTCAATTAATTTAGCATTGTTTTACATGTCTACCACTTTTCTTTACTTTTCCATGAAAATTGTCAATTTTAACGTGCTTATCTGAAATATTTTCCATGTAAATCTTTAATTTCATCATAAAGTGTTTTTACTTCCCTTTACTTCCCTTTTCAATAAAAAAGATAAGAAGTCTGTAAAGAATACAGATTGTGCAATTCAAAGTCAGTTGAAGGAGAAAAGATAGGTTGGTCAGATAACATTAACACAACTCTCAGCAAAGTACTATTTCAGCATTACACTGAGCTCTCTCAAGCACAAGGTACAATTTCTATACTAACTTCAAAGTGAAGATGCAAGTGGTTTGTAATATAATCCGTGTCTCATTTTTCCCATAAGGAAAGAAGATCTTAGTCTTTTCAGATATCAATAATGTGCAGTCTTTCTACACTTCATTTTTTATTTATGAATACAAATAACTAAGGGAAAAGTATCAGTGCCTTTATTCCATACAAACAAGGAAACAAAGATGTCTTAGCGCAGGGGCAGATATGTAGGTGACACTCATAATGAGTGCTGAGCAGCCAACACTGTGTGCTGTTTAGCTCAACCTCCTGTGCAGGGGCAGCTTGTCCTTGATTCCCTGTCATTGTCAAGAAGAACCTACATACACATTTGTCATAAATCTATGGCAAGTGTAACAAATGATAAAATTGTATTTCACTTTCCTTTTGATTATGTACATTCGTCATCAGGAAATTTCAAAGCACACCTCTCTGCAGCAAGACATCAAGAAAGAAGGATATAATTTGGTAGTTAGTCTCCTTAGACATAGCACCAGGAAGGAGGAGTTCTTGTTGGTGTTTTTTATGAATAGTGGTGAAACTGAACAGTACTCAGTGAACCTTAATAAGTAAAATACAGTATTTTGGAAAGCACGGTTGAAATACACCTTAGAAACTGACAATGTTGAATGGCTAAAGTGTCCGCTTGTATGGAACATTTTTTTCTTATCTGAGTATTTAAAAATTAAATAATGTTAAAAGGGGGGTTTGAGCTTTGCGAGATGATGGTTCAGAAGAAACCATTGCTCTCAGTCATCATTTTCTGCTGACACTCCATAATTCATCAAAGTCCAAAAAAAAGCTACAGCTTTACATGACAATGAACTAAGAATACTGAGAGAGTAGGAGAGATGTTACCAGAAAAGAACAATTTTCTCAGTTAAGTTGTTATCATTGTTTCATGCTAGAGAAAATTATCTCCCTGCAATTCTTGCTTTTTTCAGTAATTATTGGTTAGAGCAAACATCAAGACTCAAATATTCTGTCAATGACACACATGCAAAAAGGTGTTCAGATTCCTTGAAAAATTTTGCATGATTCAATACCTAATTTTTAAAAAAATATTTTAAATCATTTAACTTCTTCAGTAAATTAAATCTATTTCTTTCTCCCATGGAAGCAATGAAAATTTATCACAGAATTTTAGTCTAAATGATAACTGATTGAATGTCATTTTAAATTTTATGTGATAAATTTACCTTTCCTCCTAAACTTTCTCGTTTCTTCAATCTACTACCACATTATAACTTTGTTAGCTGATAAGAGATGTAACCCAAAGGTCATGAGCGTGCCAGAATACTAGTATGCAAGCAGTCATCAAACCTTGGTTTGGGTTTTATCTACTAAGAGTAGGTGAAGTTTGACTTCAGACATTACTGCCTCCATTTTCTAAATATGTTTTGATCTTTCATGTATGAAATGTGACCTTCCTATCACATTGTGTAATAAGCTTGATTTCTTCCAGATATGAACCCCATTCTAGAATTCTTCTTTTTATCTCAATATCTTTAAAGAAATTTAATGGGACATCATGAAAGTCAATATCTTAAATTCAGTCAAACATTGTTCCAATGGAAAATTCTCTAGTGAGGAGTTGGTATTAAAATTTGATATTTCAGAATCATAGAACCAGGTGTTACTCAACTATTCTGATGTACTTTAATTATATCTAAATAGGTGGTCACTTATGCAAGGATTTTATTTATGCCAAGCTCTTTCCAAGATGAAAGGACATAATTCCAAACAATTACAGGACTTTCAAACATGAAAGTCCTTTACCCACCACACACTGACCATATCTAGGCTCTGATAGAAATAAGACTTTGGAAAAATCATGAACAGCTGAACGTCAAGACAAAGATGAGAGAGTTGGTCTTCATACACTTACCAATAGGTTACCCTGCTGGCAACACATAATCACCATAAAGACTCTGGGGATCTCTTCTGATACATGGTTTGTAGTGTCTTCGTACCGGTTCTTCTTCTTTTCCCCCCTACTGGTTCTTGACTAAACTTAGTTTTCCTCATTTCTTTGTAGGTACAGCAATCAACTATCCAAGAAAGTACAAGAAAGGATACAGCCAGTGCTTGAGTCTGAGCAACTGCTTCTATTTGAAAGACACAGACCCATATGACAGACAGGTATCTACCTCACATAAAACATATATGTAATTATGAAAAATCATTTTGGCCCTCTCTTAGCTATCTGACTTGGGGAACTTGTGTTCTCAGCCCTCATTCTACATTGACTTGATGATACCTCCTCGTTCTGTTTAGAACAAATGGCTTTTACAGTGTTTGATCCTTCAGGAATAGAACAGAGAAACAATATTTTCCACATGCAAAGAATACATGATCATATACTTTGAATCAATCTCAAATGTACAATATGAGAAAAACAAGCCGCACAATTTCCCCATCAACCATGCTACAGTGACAATGCCCTGTACTGTTGTGTGGAAGCTGACTTAAAGCTAGAAAAGAAAAATACCGAAGTCCTTTTCATAAGAGAATTGGCTTTTACAATAGCTTTGGTAATGTTCCACTGGGTTTTAGACATAGTTAGCATCCTCTTTGGAGACTGCTACAATTGTAGCTGAGCCCTGGATATAGACATACTACACAGGGACTACAGGTGTTATTTCTAATGCTGGTCATGATAAACCAGAATCTTACCTTCATACAGCTGAATTGTCAGTGGAAATTGTTCTTTGATTCATGGAACGGTTTGTATTACCCCTGGATGCACATGTGGTAGTTGTGTAGGGAGACAGTATCTATCCTAGGCAAGTTTCTGTCATCACATTTAGACACAGCAAAGCTCAGGGACACTTAGGTCGGTGACATATCAACACTAACTTTATATCCTGAAACCACTAGTATTTCTTATTCTTTGGGGTTTCTTTCCTGGCTTTGTTCTGATTTTGTGGGCATGACTTTTCATATAAACTAACTCTAAACAATATGTGCCCATGTCTCAAACAGTAGGTTTTGAAATTTGTCATTGCTGACAATTGTTTTATCATGTTGGGTTGTATGCATCAGCACTAGCTTTATATCTAACATTCCTTTTGTCAGGGGTATTATTGCAGTAAAATATTTCATCAAGAATGTTTCCAGGATATATTCCTTCTGCTCATTCAAGAACTAACTATTGAGATGGGCAAGGAAGACCAGAAGTTCAAGATTATTATTGTTGGCTACACAGATAGTTGGAGTCATCCTGTATTACATGAGACTCAGTCTCAAAGGAACAAATAAAGTTATCCCCAAAATATGACTAAAATATTCAGGTAACTGCAAAGCAATTTTGAGTTCAAATTCTAAATGCTAATGATTTTGACAATTCATTTCATCTTATATTTCATTTATTTATATTGAGCAAAAATATTTGTAGAACTCAGGAAAATATTTGAGATGAGAAATTTTAATGCAATTATTTTTCTGAAAATATAATATTTTCCTATATATATTCATGATTGTCTATAACTCTTTACAAGTTTTATTAACCTATGCTTGCCCCAAAGTACTTCCTCTTGTCAAGAAGAATTCATTTATAATATTTATGACTTTTAATGAGTAATAGTTCTCTTTCCCTAACCTCTGACCACTCTTTTTCTTTATCAGTACTAAAGTGTCCAACTGGCATATTCATACTGTGACAATGTTCCGAAGCCTCAGTAAAATTGAATAGTTTCACTGCATTTCCTATAATCTTGAGGATAGGAAAATTTCAGCATTAGCAGTCTATGTGTCTGATCCATAGATCCAGATTAATCAGTCACTAATGGTTCTCTTCACCTGTCTGCTTCTGTTGCACAACCCCTCTTCATATCTGTATTGAGATTCTCCACTGTTAGTGTCTAGCAGTATAACCTGTGTTCTAAAGGATGCCTTCTATGTGTACACAGGAGTGGACTACACTGATCAGTGCCCCAGGCCTCCTGGGTTCTATGGTTTGGAATTCCCCTGGAACTTGTTTACAAAAACTACTGGGTGGGAAGCTCAAAGATGATCCCCAGGGTGCCCACTCACAATACTAATAAAGCAAGACAAGGGCTACCCTGGTGACCTGCAGTTGACATAATCCCTCAGGAGCTATTCGAATTGCGGTGTTAATTGTCACCATTCCCAAAAGGCAAAGGCAAGGCTACCATGTGGCCATTTGTTTCCTGTAGGAAGGTTGTTCTTCATCTCTTCTTAAGTTTGACTGAACCTTTAGATCATTTAAGTAAATCAGCTTTGTGATATTTTTTTATGCCATCCTACAAAACAAATAGATCATCCTAGAGTGCTTGTGTTCTGTGGAGAGGTGCCTGGGTCTGATTCAAAACCTGGTGAAGAACACAATACTCTTCAATTATCTCCAGAAGGCCCCTGATTTAGCTTCTGGAAGCACAAATCCCATCCTCTGTTCTGTTGAGGAGTATGCATCAAATATAATGGGCAGCTATGGTGATGGATGATCAGTAAATGTCTCATGCCACAATTTAAGCCCAAAATGATGGCATTACATGAAAACATTTAACTCTGAAAAATACACAAAAATCGTCTTCTGGTTAACATGTAAAAACATGGAAAGAGAAATAATGAACCAAACTAATGTTAAAAGAGAGGTGGGGCTTGCGTGAAGGAAATGCATCACTAGGGGAAACGTTTGAATATTAAGCGTGAAATACAATCTAACTCTCTAAGCTTCCCAGTCTATCTCTCTAAGCTTCCTGTAAGCTACTTCCTCTTCCATGTGTTCCTACTGCTATGATATTCTTCCTTACCACCTGCCCCAAAATAATGGGTTCAAGCATTCTGGACAGAAATCTATGAACTAAAAGGCAGTATCCCAGGGATCTCGTAACAGCACTGACAGCACTCCAGTCTGACTAGGACCAACTCTGATTCCACATCTCAGTCAACTAAATGAAGAACATCAATGTCAGAAATAATCTTTTTTCACTACTTTCTGTTAGGATTCTGGCTAGCCTCCACCCCACAGTTACCTGTAAACAGCCAGGTATGCCCCTCCCCCACAGTTACCTGGCAATATCCAGGTAGGCATGGCCTACTATAAAGAAGGCTGCTCAGCCCCTCCTCTCTCTCTTACCTCTCTCATATCTCTTCTCTGTCTTTTTTCTCTCACTCTCAGCCTCTCTCTCACCCCCTCTTGGGCGCTCCTCCCCCCACCCATGTGACCATGGCAGGCCTCTGCTTCCCCACTCTCTCCTCTCTGCCTTTCTCTGTCTCTACTTCCCTCTTAACTCCCCTCCCCATGCCCTGAATTCTACACTATACTGGTGTGTGTGTCTGGTCCCTCAGGGGGAAGGGATGCCTTAGCATGGGCCCACTGGGGCATCCCCTTCCCCCACACTGTCACAGAACATATTCTCACACCTCTTTCTTTTTTTTATGATCACACTTTACTTCCATAAAACACTCCTCTATACACGCATACTCTCTCTCTCTCTCTCTCTCTCTCTCTCTCTCTCTCTCTCTCTCTCTCTCTCTCTCTCATATACACACTTGCACATACATACCACACACATATTCACACAACCCTAAACCACATACTCACAAATACACTCACAAATTCACACACATCTTCTCACACACACACTCTCAAATGTACACCACACATGCACGCACCACACACACACTCACACACTCCCCTAGACATGCATGCACACACACTCACCTACTCACCCACTGCACAATTCCTTCTGTTGTCCCCACTTTAAATAGTCTCTCTTGTACAGAAAAGTGACCTGTTAAATATCTGCTTAGAAATTCAATCACTTCCTTCCAGAAATATTTTTGAAAGACAAGCTACTATTGATTCATAAACTTAGCATTGCAAAATGTAGCAATTAAAGAGACGAATTGCTTGTTTAGGGTAATTGGGCATATAATTTGAGTGAAATGCTTCTGGTGAAATATAGATTTTAGAAAAGTATGAAGAAAATTTAATGGAGAAAATATTGACTTTACAGAAATGGTAACAAACAGCTAGACAGTCGCCTGAAAACAAAAGATCGTAGATTTAGATACTGAACAAGAGATACAACATATCTCAGAATACCTCAGGCAGGTAAAACAGATGGGATATTCAAATGTAATGGAGCAGAGAATTACATGCTGGTGAAATATGACCTTTGATTAACAAATTGTCTTCTCAAATAAGACATCAAACTTGTGATCATAAGTGAAATACATTTATTTATTTTCTTCAAAATTAAAACCCCTAGGACTGGCAAGATGGCTCAGCAGTTAAGAGCGCTGTCTTCCCTTGCAGAGGACTGGGTATGGTTCCCTGCACCCACGTGTTGGCTCACATCTGTTTATACCCTATCCAGGAGAACCAGCACCTTCTTCACTAGTCTTCCTGGTTATCAGATAGACATGTACTGCACAAGAATGTACAGGCAACACACACATATAAAAAGAAATGTACAGTTTTAAATTAAAGCTCTGCTTCTTGATCCTCTTAAGAGAATAAAAAAAATCACATTTCATAAAACAAGTATCTAAAAAATTCTCAGAAATCAACAACAACAAAATAACATTGAAAACTGAATGGAAGATTTAGTAGATATCTCAAGGTATTACAGATATTACAAGAAAAAATATTCAACATTAGCACTCTTTGATCACTACAAATAAAATCCTCAAAGAGAAGCTACTTGCCACTTATTTCTGACCTTTAAAAAATATGAAACAGGCGTCAACAGCTGTTTTCAAAGAGGTACTAGTGGTTGCTTGCACAGTTAGAACATAGGTTCTCAGTTGGTGCAAGAATTTTTAAAAATAGGTTGGCACTATTAAAGAAAGTAAATATTCCTTTACCAAACAAACTAGTCATCACTTATGTCAGATTTTATTTCATTCCACAGAAGTCAAAACAGTTTGCTGAATGTTTTACAAAGTTCTTTCATTATTCTTAAATGTTAGGGATAATCATAATGCACTCTTAAATAGTAACTGACAAACATGGGAAATCAATGAAATGGACAATTATTCAGAAATAAAAAAACAACCACTGTGATTTGCAGCATCAGTATGCTATGTGCAAAATGCAGTGTCCTAACTTAAAGAAGACAGACTCTGAAATACGACTCCAGTCATATAATATTTTATAATAGGCAATTGCATGAGCCTGAACTGTGATTCCTAGTGAGTGTTGTTCATAGGAGCAGCTAGTATTTAAAAGATAATATGGTATGTATGGAGAAATAAAACATCTCTATATCTTCATCAAAGTGATACATAACTGTATGCATTTTTCAGAACTTGTAAAAATGTGAAAAACATAAATATTACTATATAAGGTAATACTAATAAAATCATGTTTAACAGCAGCTGTTTCTATAATTTGAATAGTATTTTGAGTGGAAAATCATACACAATAAGGAATTAATAAATCTACTGAATATAATTTAAGATGTATGATAAAATCATGATGCTTATCTAATTTTAAACAAACTAAAATAATATTAAATGCATTGATAATATTTAAAAATTCTGAGTTACTAAAAGTTGATTCATTTGTGAGCTGTAGGAAATCAAAGAACATCTGTTATCTGTAACACAGTACTAACTAGATGCACAGAGATATTTTTAAAATGAGTATACCCAAGCTATGATCTAGTTACATGAACAAAAGTACACTAATTTCTGAAACAAACAACTATATCCCAAAATAGTAATGGCTTACTAAACTGTTTTAATGTCATTGATGAAAATTTTTCATGTGGATAATTTGAAGAAGGTATGATTTTTCTAAGTAGCTCTTGTCCAGTCAGTGTCTTGGGACCTAGAACCCACCACCAACAGATACTCAGCTCCCTAGATCTAAGCCCTGTGCATTTTGCCGATCATTAAATGAGAGAAGCACTCTCTCTTTGACTATTTTGCTCTCTATGTTTACTCAATCCAACAATCAGAAGATAAGATTCTATAGGTACATAATAGTAATAACTACCTGCCCTTTAGGTCCAGGTTTAGTCAGTTACAACAGGACAGAGGCACTATAAAAGTTTATAATTGGGAATGGGGAAGGGGAAGGAAGCTTTAAGTGTGGAAGAAACATAAATAACACAAAGGGTATTTGTAAAAGTCATTGGGAATAATTATACACTTACTTTAATATATATTTTATTATATATTAATATGTTATTTATTTAATATAAAATATCAAATTGGATTAATTAATGCATTAATACATTAATATTACCACACATCAATGTTATATTAAGAGTATATATTAATAAAATATTATATTAGTAGTAATTTAATTACTATATTAATACATACTATTAATATAATCAATATACTAATTACAATATACATGTCTATACATATACAATATACACATATATAGTGTGTGTATGTGTGTTGTTTTTTTAATGGGGTGACACTTCTCTCTCCAAGGGTCATAAACAATTTAACAAAAACCCTAGTTTTAGGCATGGAAAACAGTTGTTGGCCAGGGTTATCTAAGAGATTCCTAAACTAATATAGGCTATTATTACTATACTTGGTTATCTCTCTGAACTTGAGAGAGTATTGCTAAAGACACTATACATCTCAAATACAAGATGTAGAGGAATAAAGCTAGAAATGATTTGGAAGCTCTTTCTGTGAAGACTAGATTTCATGATACTGAAGGTGTTATGCAAGCTGCTACGGAGAATAAGGCCATCATTAGTCTTATTCAGGTATAAATTTTATCAATCATAACCATGACTGGACTTGAAAGATAGTATCGCTATCAATAAATGGTTCAATAGTGATACTTCTGGGGCTGCAGAGCTGGCTCAGTGGTTAACAGTACTGACTGCTTTTCCATGGTAAATTCCTGAGTTTAATTCCCAGCAACCACATGGGGGATCACAACCATCTGTAATGGGATCTGATGCCTTTTTCTGGTGTGTCTGAAGACAGCTACAGTGTACTCATATATAAAATTAATAATAAATAATTTAAAAATAATTAAAAAATAAAATAGTGATACTTATTTTCTTAAGAATAACCAAAAGCTATTTAATTTGTGTAAATCTCACTCAATAAGTTAAAATTCATGCTTAGTACTATATACCTATCTAACTGCTCATGGCTGATAAGATCATAGGCCTTAGAAGAGTACTTACTACTGTCATTTCCCTTAACCAATATAATTCTCTGTTCTGGAGACCCTTGAGGACATGGGCACAGGGGAAAAGTTCCTGAACAGAACACCAATAGCTTATGCTCTAAGATCAAGAATTGACAAATGGGACCTTAAAATTACAAAATTTTTATAAGGCAAAGGACACTGTCAAAAGGACAAAATGGCAACCAGCAAATTGGGAAAAGATCTTTACCAACCCTACATCCCGACAGAAGGCTACTATCCAATATATACAAAGAATTCAAGAAGCTAGACCCCAGGGAACCAAATAACCCTATTAAAAATGGGGTATAGATCTAAACAAAGAATTTTCACCTGAAGAAATTCGGATGGCTGAGAAGTACCTTAAGAAGTGTTCAACATCATTAGTCATTAGGGAAATGCAAATCAAAACAACCCTGAGATTTTACCTCACACCAGTCAGAATGGCTAATATTAAAAACTCAGGAGACAGTAGGTGTTGGCAAGGATGTGGAGAACGAGGAACATTCGTCCACTGCTGGTGGGATTGCAAGATGGTACAACCACTCTGGAAATCAGTCTGGAGGTTCCTCAGAAAACTGGGCATGACACTTCCGGAGGACCCTGCTATACCACCCCTGGGCATATACCAGAGGATTCTCTGGCATACAATAAGGACACATGCTCCACTATGTTCGTAGCAGTCTTATTTATAATAGCCAGAAACTGGAAAGAACCCATTGTGTATTACACAATGGAATACTACTCAGCAATTAAAAACAATGAATTCATGAAATTTTTAGGCAAATGGTTGGAACTAGAATATTTCATCCTGAGTGAGGTAACCCAATCACAAAAGAATACACATGGAATGCAATCACTGATAAGTGGATATTAATTAGCCCAGAAGTTCTGAATACTCAAGACTCAATTAGCATATCAATTGATTCCCATGAAGAAGGAAGGAAGGCCCTGGTCCTGGAAAGGCTTGATCCAGCATTGTAGGGGAGTACCAGGACAAAGAAGTGGCAGGGGGTGATTGGGGAATGGGTGGAGAGAAGAGTGTTTATGGGACATATGGGGAGAGGGGAACTGGGAAAGGGAAAAGCATTTGGAATGTAAAAAAAGAATATAGAAAATAAAATTAAAAAAAAAAAAGAAGAAGACTCTTAATAGTGTAACATTGACTCTCGGCACTGCCCCCTAGTGGACTACATTATTGCAATTGGCACATGCAGGTGTTAATACCTGAGAGTGAGATATCACCTTCCAAAACAGGATATCAGGGTAAAAATAAAAGAAAGAAAAAAATAATTCTCTGTTCTACATATTTATCCTTAATCATAGATATATTAATATTATCTATTTAATAATATATTATATCAATATTGTATTAATATATTAATATATTATATACATATTTTATGTATATACATATTTATATATGTGCATATATATCATATTGATATCACACACACATACACACACACACACACACACACACACATATATATATCATCCCTAATCAAAGAAGTTTTTTCCAGGTCATTGCAGCTGTATACAACTTGTAAATTATAGAGGATAAGTGAGCTTGTTGTTCCCAAGCCTAACTGACACACATGCAAACTCTACACCTAGGACTCAGAAGACATCATGAAAGAGAAGGCAGAAATATTGTAAATGCCAAAGGACCAGAGTACATGCTGTGAGACAATGTCTTCTGGACATGGCATGAATACTCTGCACATAAAATGTCAACAATATGGCTGCCTTAACTGAAGCTAAAAGAGTTTGTTTCATCCCAACAACCACAAGTTTCTTTCATTCTTCTCTTTCTGAATAAATATGATACTGGCGTCAGGAAGACATCAATTTCATTATATAAAGGAACTTAACATAGTACATGATTTTCAAACCTAACAGATAAACAGAATTCAATGTAAATTGGAGACTCTTATTTCATTTTTGTTTTCCTTCTAATTGAAGAAATAGTAGTAAAAAATTATGTTATAATGCAAGTGGAAGCTTCTTTATGCAGCATTTACTGCTCAGGATGCAAGGAAAAGCAAGAAATCACATACTTCCCTGCGGCACCCAGAAAGGAATGCAGCCCTGTGCACATCGAAATTTCAGCCCAGTAGAATCTATTATGGATTCCGACCTCTAAAACTATAAGGCACTTATTTTAAATTGTCACAAAGATAATGGTATATTCTTATTACAGCAATAAGAAACTAAAATAGGCAGACATTCATAAAATAAGAGAAACTGAAAACTTATAATGATAATTGCCAAAGCCACCTAGGAGAGGCTAAAGACTATCAGGTGATTTTCCTGAGATGATTCACTATGGACTGTGATGAATGAGCTCTGGGAGGGAAGGCCTGAGAGATGACATCTAAGGATTGATTCTTGCTATTTATAGGTCTTTCCTGTCATTACTAAATTAATATAACAATCCCTAGGCATTAGTGCACCATATTGGGCAGATTTTCTGCAGCTCAACAAAGATGAACTGTTTTGTAGTGATGCTATATAGATGATTACTTAATTCCTAATGATGATTCTATAAGAATGTCTAAATTCATATTAAAAATTATTGAACCCTTTATATTAGAGCTCTGTGTAATATGAAAACTGCAATTGGGACTCTGTAAGTCTTCTTGTGTTACAGAATATTTATACTAAAATAGAAAGCAGGCAGATTTACAATTAAAGAATACATTTCTTTAGGCTAGAAAGCTTTTAACTCAAGGTAGTAAAAGGAAACAAATGATTTATTGTATGTGCAAGGACAGAGTTTATCTATACAAAACTTCAATACTAATAAGACATTAGGCAGATGATATGCCTTTTGACAGAAACATACTAACTTACGGGTTTATTATTATTATTATTATCTTTAATCGTTTTATCATTCCAGTCATTATACCCCTCCTGGCCTTTCCTTTGAGAGTTCCTCATCCCATCCCTCCTCCCCATCTCCAAGATGTGCCCACCTACCCCTACCCTCCCCACCCTGGAACCTCTCTACTCCCAACCTCTCCATCCCCCCACTCTTCCTAACCCCCACCCTCTCATCTCTCACCTTCCCCATCCCCCACCCTCCACAGCCCACCCCACGCAACCCTACCCCACCAGGCCTACCCACTCCCTGGGGTCTCAAGTCTCTCCAGGGTTATAGGCTTCTTCTCTCATTGAGGCCAGACCAGGCAGGCCTCTGATGTAGATGTATCCAGGCCTCAGACAAGCTCCTGTAGGCTGCCTAGTTGGTGGCTCATTGTCTGAGAGATCTGGTCTTCCTGTGGGGTTGCCTTTCTCAATTTCTTCCAGCTTTTCCCTAATTCAACCACAGCACTCCTCAACTTCAGTCCATTAATTGGGTGTAAGTATCTGCCTCTGTCTCAGTCAGCTGTTTGTTGGGCTTCTCAGAGGACAGCCATGCTCGGCTCCTGTATGTAAACACACCATAGCATCAGTAATAGTGTAAGTCACTGGAGCCTCCTATTGAAATGGGACCCAATCTGAGCCAGTCACTGAACCTCCTTTCCTTCAGTTTCTTCTCCATTTTTGTCCCTGCCGTTCTTTTAGATAGGAACAACTCTGGGTTAGAGTTTTTGACTGTGAGATGGCAACTCTATTCCTCCACTTAATGCCTGTCTTTCTTCTGGCAGTGGACTCTACAAGTTCCCTCTCCCAACTGTAGGGAATTTCATCTAAGGTCTATCCCTTTGAGTCCTGAGAGTGTCTCATCTACCAGGTCTATGGTACATTTTAGAGGGTCTCCCCCCCACCTCCCACTTCCCACCTCCCACCTCTCACCTCCCACTTCCCATCTTACTTCCCATCTCACCTTCCACCTCCCATCTTAACTCCCATCTCACCTCCCACCTCCCATCTTACCTCCCATCTCACCTTCTACTTCCCAAGGTTGCCTGTTTCCATTCATTCTTCTGGCCCTCAAGGCTTCCCTCCTGCTACCCTCCCTCCCATACCTGATGCTCCTCTCTACTTCCCCTTCCCTTCCCTTCCCCTCCCCTCCCCATCCATTTTCCTCCCTCCTTCTGCCCACCCATGATTGCTTTCTTCTCCATTCCAAGTGGTATTGAAGCATTCTTTCTTGGGCACTTTGATTTGTGACCCTTCTTGAGTTCTGTGTATTGTATCCTGGGTATTCTGTACATTTTTTTGTTAATATCAACTTATTAGTGACTAATACCATGCACATCCTTTTGGGTGTGAGTTACCTCTCTCAGGATGATATTTTCTAGTTCCATTTATTGGTCTACCAAATTCATGATACCCTTGTAAATATCTAAATAGCTGAATAGTATTCCATTGTATAAATCAATCACATTTTCTATATCCATTCTTCTGTTGTAGGACATCTGGGTGCTTTCCAGATTCTGGCTATCACAAATAAGGTTCCTATGAACATAGTGGAACACATGCTCTTGTGGCATAGTAGGCCATCTTTTGGGTTTATGCCCCAAAGTGGTATAGCTGGGTCTTCAGGTATATCTATTTCCAATTTTCTGAGGAACATCCAGACTGATTTCTAGAGAAGTTGTACCAGTTTGCAATCCTACAAGAAATGGAGGAGTCTTTCTGTTTCTCCACATTCTTGTCAACATGGGATGTCACCTGAGTTTTTTATCTTAGTCATTCTGATTGGTATGAGGTGAAATTTCAGGGTAATTTTGATTTACACTTCCCTGATCACTAAGGATTTGAACATTTCTTTAAATGCTTCTCAGCCATTCATGATTCCTCTAATGTGAATTCTCTGTTTAGTCCTATACCCCATATTTTGATCAGGTTGTTGGTTTTTTGGAGGTTACTTTCTTGAGTTCTTTATATATTTTAGATATTAGTCCTCTATCAAATGTGGGGTTAAGTCCAATTGTATCAAAACCTCAACATAAATCCAGATACACAGAATATAATAGAAGAGAAAGTGGGAAAGAGCCTCAAACTCATTGGCATAGGGGAAATTTTCCTAAACATAATGCCAATGACGCAAGCTCTAAGATCAAGAATTGGTAAATGGAACCACATGAAACTGAAAAGCTTCTGTAAGACCAAAGTCATAGAAAATAGAACATAATCAGCAACATACAGATTGGGAAAATTGTAGTTTTTTTACTTTAAATGAACCTGTGAAGTTAGTGGAGGATAATGGATGTTTAGTTAAAGAACTAGTATTAGCGGAAACATGAAAACATCTCTGTTTTTACTTCTTATTCAATTTATGTTGTGAATTTATGTTTAAACTTGTATCTGGGAAAGGATGCTTGGAATACCGTGTGGTCTGTTCTCCTAAAAATAGTACAAAAACTTGAAATGACATTAAGTAGAGCAATGTAGTGGGTTTGCCTAAAGCTGCTTGTATTCTTGCAAATTTGGGGCCCCCAAAATGGGACACATCTCAAAGACAGGAGAGTATGAACGAACGAAGACACTGAGTGAACCTGCCCCCAGTTAATTGTGATTGATGAATAAAGATGCCAACAGCCAATAGCTGGGCTGAAGAGAAATAGGTGATGTTGCATTTTTGTGGGGTTAGAGAAAGAGGAGGCCAGGAGGAGGGGAGAAGAAAAAAGAAGCCACAATGGAAGAAGAAGAAGGAGCAGGAGAGAGACAGCTGCCATCAGCTAGGGTCCAAGATAATGTAGGCAAGCTTGCTGCCTGGTTGGAGTTGAGAGCAGCCGAAATGGAACATAGTAAATAGTGACTGCTAGCTTGGAGTTGTCAATGAGAAGGTAGGTTTTAACAGAATGGAGGATAGGCAGTTGCCCAGCAATTGTGCTGCTTAGGTCATATTATAACATAAAGGTGATGTTTGTGTCTTTCATCCAGGAACATAAATTGTCTAAGGCAGGTGGAATCCTGCCTTTTATTAGTAATTACTACAGACAGAGGGAGAATTAAAAACTAAATCAGAAAGAATTAGAAACTAAGGCAGAAGAATAGAAGAGATTCAGGGTAGAAGATAAATAGAATCAATAAACACAGATATTTTTTTCCTTAAAGATTGATTTTTCCCTTTTATCTTTCTCTTATAATAAAGATTAGAATCACTTTTCAAAACATTTGGCTTTTTCTGCAAGTGACTTTCTCTAGATGACAAAAAAAGTTGACAAATCTCACAACCTTAGAGTTAAGGAGGTGGAGGGCCTTTAGAGAGAAGAACATGGGACCTCTTTAGTTAAATATTCCCCTTCACCCCAACACACACACCCCGGCTGTTTAACAATTTGGTATTAATCCCCTGAGGCATGTGGCTTCTGGCCTTAGAATAACTTAGACAGATACAGGTAAATATAGAAAGCTACCTTCCAGAAAGAATCACCAGAGCTTTGGTGCTGGTCTCCAGAAGAAAATAAATGGAATATATTGAGATGTGTTAGATCAATTAACATGAGAAAGCTTATAAAGAGAATTAAAAAACAGATTTCATTTGTTGTATCACATGACAAATTTTATGGAGAAAGGAGAAAAGCAAAAATTTGATTCTGTACTACCTATGCAAGAGGAAGATAAAATAGTGCTGAGATAGTTTCTACTTTTTAAAGGACAGACTTTAAAGGGTCATGATTTCTCACCTCTTGTATTCCCTAACAAATTATTGAAGCTATATCAGAACTGCTCCTTATCCATCATTTTCACAATGTCTGATGGGAAGGAGTACAACTGCAATCTAGAGAAGTCAGAAATGTTCCTGAATAATCTGCAAGCCCCACATTAGTCCAAACACAGAGCCTTATTTAGTCCAATATGTTAATAGCTACTAGTTTGTGTTAGGAATCCATGGGTTACAGTGGTGTGATACTGACAAAAATGTTTTAGGAATAAATAACCATTTTCTAATTGCATGTTAAGACACATTCCACAAGATATAACTCAAGCCTGAAGCTGGTGACTGGGTCAATAGCTTATGACTGGGTAGCTCACATGAGAGCTTACTAGACTCATTCAACAGAATTGTTATAGAGCTAAACTATACACTGTTTATCTTTACAAGCAAAAATTTGCATAGCTCTCCATCTTCAATGAAGAGACATCTTGGGAAACGGACTTCTTGTCATAACTGAGATGTAGATATATATTCCATGAGTAAGATCAAACCAGAAAAAGTCCCAACATATACAAAACTGGCACACAAAATCCCATCCCTACCTAAGGAAGTAATAGCAACTATTGTAGTGTGCAGATTAAAAAAAAATCACCATGTGTCTCTTGTAGAAGGATTGTTACCATCTACGAGGATCTACTTTGTAGGGAGTGGAGGAAGTCCTGGGTGGGTGAAATTCTGAGTGAATTCACACTATTGACACAGACACCATCATGTCAAGGAAACCAAGGCCTTGGACCCATGTAAACCAGCAAAGCCATTTTCCCCCCATGAGTCAGGCTCAAAAGAAATGTCAAAGCTGTCCTTGGCATTGGAGTATGAGTGTTTATGGACAATTAATCAGTATATATGCAAACTGACATCTACAGCTTCCTTCCTCTGGTGTTTACCTTTAGATACGTTCTCTAGAAAATAGCTTATGCCCACCCATGAGTCAAACCTAGTAAACATGCTGAGTTTACAGGTTGCAAGTGGTGACAGACCTCAATCTGAGCATTCCTGTACATGTTTCCCTCCTATTTTCATTTCCCTAAAGCCCCAGAGAGACAAAGGACAGGAAGTAAGAGATGAAGGCAGGAGATAGGGAGCAAGGGAGAAGGGGAATGGAACAAGAGAGGGAAAAAGGGATATTTGCCTTGGAAGAACAAGTGACTGTCTCTGGATAGAGAGCAGACAGACATGGCCCATAGAAAAATGGCAGTTTATAAAGAGAAAAAGGGAAAGCCCATGTTAGGATGATTTGATTTCTTTTGATTCAACATGTTAACTAAAATAACCAAAAGGAGGCTTTTGATTTCTGGACTTCAATACTTTGATAGCAGAACCTTGGTAGTCAGACTCATGGTAAAGAAGTAGCCAAATAAGTGAACAGACCTTAGTGACCAGCTTGAGGAATGTAATCTAACAATTTAGCAAGAAAGAGGGAATGGGGAAAGAGCCAGGCCCTCCAGAACCATGATTGCTATGTTCAGGTCTACTAGAGCCCTTCAGAGCCCAATAAAACTTCTAAATATAATAGGTGATATAGAGTCTGAAGAGTAGGAAAATATATATTCCATCAGTATGTCATTAAAAAACCCTGACTGCACAGGAAATCCAATTGAGATGAATAGGATAGTGCTGTTGAAAAAGTAATTCCAGTGCTAAGAAAAGGAAATTAAGAGATATAATAAAAATAGAGTTTAAAGGATTTTCAGAGACTTAGAAGGCTATTGCCCTACATTTCTTACTGAGATTTTTATTTGAACAATAATTTTTATGCAATTGTGCTTTTTAAAAGAAAAACCCCAAGTGATAGTTTAGGGTTAATAATCATTAGAAAAAGTTTTATTTTAAAGTATCTTTCTGTAGTGTTGTTGACCTGAGTCTGCTCTGCCACAGGGCATGGCCACTTTGGAAGATAGAATGAGGAAAGTTTGATTGCACTTATCCCAAGTCACTGCCAGGGTCTGTACTGGGCTATGGGAACGTTCTGAGATGCCACTCCAGGGATGGAAAAAGCAGTCTTAGGTGTGGGAAAGCTGGAGCTGGTTGGGGGGATAGAAGGGGGGTTCCCAGGGGCTGTGACAAGGCTGGGCAGAGAGGTTCTCAGACTCTTTGACATTCTGATACAGCTGGGAGTCCCAGAAGAACAGGGAATGGACTGGGGGTGTGGCCTGCAGCTCTGAGTTATATTAGTCTGTGGCTAAGGCCTCCTTCATGGCTCCCCAATGTGGATCTTGCTGAAATAAAAAAGACAGTTCCAAACAGTTTACTGTCATGACATAAAATGGATGCATAAAACCATATCCCACTTCTTAGAGTGGGCCTGAGATTAAGTACCTTGTGCAGAGAGGAATGTCTGGGAAGGGAAGCTTAATGGCTAAGCCCTTCTGGCCTCTAGATACCTCATTAGCATGGAGAACTCTGTTTTGAGACTATGTGACCATAGGATGAATTTCTTTTCCTAATATCTTGATCTGAGATATTAGGGATCGCTCCTCTACACATGAAAGGGCTTGGGGCATTACCACTACATGAATGATGGCCACAAATCTCTCTATGGGGGGCTGCGGCTATGTGACAGGGGCCTGGTGCCAGAGCAGGTGAAGTTCTTACTGTCCCTTCAGAGTTCCTGGGGCTTCTAGTCTTTAGCATGACTTCCTCTCACAGTCAATTGGCCAGCACCTTTTAGTGCCCAACATTTTGAAAAGTTGTACGTAGTGACTTTATTAAAACACTGTTTCATCTTCTCACTGAAGCAACAATACTTTTCACCTTCTACTGAGCAGGCCTTTCACACACATGGGAGAGCTGTTATATCAAGAAATATCTTAATTTACGCAAGGTTTAATCCATAAAATGTGTAGTCTTAAAAGCCATATGAACCAAAATGAAAAAATATATAATTCTAAAAGAATGTGTGACTATGCTACTCTGTCACTGTATAGCCAGTGCTCTCACTATTTCTGTTTCCTAAGTAATAAAAGCTGAAAACATCTTAACATAAAGACTTCAGACAAAGGGGTGGGGGAGTGGGCACTTAAGGGTAAACAAGTCATGGAATGTAGAAGTTACAAACAAGTGTCCAAGAAAACAGTCATAGGTGGGAGGATACAGCCTCTCCCTGTGTCTTCCTCTGTGATGATGAAGTGTACATAATACCACTACATTTCATAGGTAATACCACTCTTTGACTCTGGCAGAAACAGTTTTTCTTTTCCAGATATTGTCATTGAGATCTTATACATTTTGTCATAATTTTGGGATTTATCTTGCTTCTACAATTTAGAGAAAGGACTTGCAAATTTCTTAGTAACTAGTCCAATTCCATATTTTACATAGACACCATATATAGTGTCTATGTATGTATATATATATATATATATATATATATATAAATATATATATATATATATAATAAAGTCCCTTTGAAATTGATTGAAGTCTGTCTATTAGTACCTCAAAGTTAAAGGTTTAACTGTATGGTAACCTAATATATGAAAACCTTTGGTTGATCCCTTTAGAGATGAAGTAGGAGCTTCATTTTATCTTTCTGCAGTTGTTGATATTAACAAAGTCATTGGTGCTACATGTAGGTAGTTATATGCAGTAACATCTTAAAGGTTTTAACAACAGTTCCTTCCAAATGTTGACTCACTCCATAGCTGCCTGTGTTAGCATAAAGTATGCATTATTTGAGTCTACAGACCTGAAAATGCATTTGTGACCTCCTGGAAACACCATAAACTTTTCTGAAAGGTATTGGCATATATACTTGTATAGGATACTTTGTGAACAAGGTAAAAATCAAGAAGAGGTTCATAACATTAAGCAATGCTAAAAAATGAAAGGTTAGTGTCATGTTGTATAAAGCAAGATTGAATAATGCTGTGATCCCAGTGACATCGCAGGTTAGTTCCGGTGTACACTCTTCTGTGATGTAAAAATATCCCCCCACCCTACACCTTAGCACAGTCACTCAGCCTCCTGCATAACATCACCAGTCATGATGTGTCAGCCCCACCTTTGTCTCCATGGCAATGACCGTCACATCTGAGTCAGATGCAGAACACAGAAACAAAGCCTTTTTCTTCAGTGGTGTTCAGGATTCTTCAGGTTTTCAGTTTTGATGTGAACTCAGAGACTTGTCCAAGTAGTTTCTGCCAAGCCCCCTTCACTTCCTTATTTCTTAGACTGTAAATCATGGGGTTTAACATGGGTGTCAAAATTGCATAGAATAGAGAAATCAACTTTTCCTGTAAGACAGAGGGGCTGGAGTGAGGCTGTATATAAGTGAAAATGGCCATGCCGTAGCACAGGGCAACCACAGTGAGGTGGGAAGCACAGGTGTGGAAGGCTTTCTTTCTTCCCTCTTTGGACTGGATTTTTAGGATGGTGGAGATGATCTGGATGTAGGATAAGAGAACCAGGAAGAGTGGGGTCATCAGGAGAATGATGCTTGATGCCATAATAGCAACTTCATTGGCAGAGGTATCTACACAGGCCAGCCTCACCACAGCAAGAAGCTCACAAGATATATGATCTATGTACATGTTCGTGCACATGGGGAGTTGGAAGGTGATAGCAGTCTGCATGACTGAGTTGATGGAACCACTGACCCAAGATACAATAGCCATCCTACTGCATAGTCCTGTATGCATTATGGCGGAGTATCTCAGGGGATTGCACACTGCCACATAACGGTCATAGGCCATCATTGCTAATAAGACAAACTCAATCCCTCCTAAACCCAGAGAGAAAAATAACTGGGCTGCACAGCTCAGAAATGGAATTGTTTTATGTATAGCAAGAAAATGAACCAGCAGCTGGGGGACTATGCTTGTGGCATAAGACACATCCACCAAGGACAAGTTAGTGAGAAAGAAATACATGGGAGTGTGCAGTCTGCTGTCCAGTCTGATCAGAACAACGATGAGGAAGTTCCCCAATACTGTCACCAGGTACATCAGCAAGAACAGGATGAAGAGAGAGACTTGAGTGTTCCAGTCACTGGAAAGGCCAAGAAGGATGAATTCATGCATCCATGTCTGGTTGTCTGTTCCCATCGAAAAATGTAAATCTACACTGAAAGGGAAACAGTTGTTCATCAAGAAGCACAGAAATAATACTTTTGATTCTTCTGTGTAACCTGCCCATCTGCAAATCAGCCATTTTAAATCACGATGGACCTGATCCCAGGGTGTTTTGTGCTTACTGTGCCTCAGAAGAACAGAAGAGGGGCTTCATGTGGTTATGATTTGGTACCAGAGGGATCAGCTAAAGCCTGAAAATTACATGCTACTACCATGCTAACAGCCTTACCACTCCACTAACTCATCTTCAGTTCTAGGATGAGCAGAGAATGTTGCATGATATTGGCAGTTTAAATAATGAGCAAAAAAGAATGTAATTGGAATGGTAAGGAAGAGTCTGAAGCACATCAACCAGACTTGTCTTGGTGAAATGCAATCATCTATCAAACAAGGAAGATTTGGAAGAAGAAAGGACTGCAGAGAGTATTATCAAGCCAAGATGTGAAACAGTTTTATTATGCAAGAGCATGATTTTGGTTTAATGCTACACACACACACACACACACACACACACACACACACACTCACTCAAAGTTTTAATAACACAAATCTATACATACGCTCAAATGTGGCTAATATGAGGTAGAAACTTTAAGCCAGTAACTGACATAGTTGTATGAGTACTAGTAGCAACATGACCTCTATGTTGAAATAGCAAACATGATTTTCCCTCCCATCTCTTCCAGGAATTTAGTCACAATTATCCTGGTAAGTAGACCTCAATACATCTGAGGTCTCACATTTGGTTTCGACCTTAAGGACCTGGTGAGCAGTGGGACAAATGTTCCTTTTGAAAGTGTTCAATCTCTTCAGCTGTTAGTTAACTTGGGTGAAGGTAACATTATTTTTCTTTTCCCCTTTTGAGTCTGTTGTTATTAAGAAACTATCCTTTTGGGGGACCAAGAGATGAGGCACTATTTGTTGCTCTTATAAAGGATCAGGGTTTGGCTTCTAGCACCTACATGGTAGTTCATAACCATTCATAATTCCTGTTCCAGGGGATCCAATGCCTTCTGACATTTGCAGACACCAGACATGACAGTCTTATGGTGGCCATATATGCATGTATGCAAAATATTCATATGCATAAACTAACTAAATGAATTTTTAAAAATAATAAAGACTCTATACTTTGGATCTAGCTTTTGTGAAAGCAAGAATAGAGATGTTTAGATGATCTAAATAAAAGAAAATTTTAAAGTCCAATCTTCATCACCCAGGCCAGAATAAAGTATGATTTTTGGTGCATGTGTAGTTGGAGAGAGGTCACCTTCTTGTTTTTGGTGGCCAAGAACCTTTTTAGTAAGCCTACAATACTATAATATGAAGGCTAAAGAGAACCAAGATTCATTTTCTTTTTTAAATTGGCTTATTTTTCTGCATGCTTGCCTATTTGCTAACATTCACTTCATCAGCACAGAGGTGGGAGAGACTGACAACGGGGGAAGCTTGGTCCAAGTTCGATTTCTATGCTGGAAGGTTTGCACTGTCACTGCTTTAACTCTCTTACCAGACAATGAACAAAATCTTTCAAAAACAGTTCATTAGAAAAAACATTTCATTGGATGAGTGGTGACTCTGTAGTAAATCTGGCTTGAATGGAGCCTTCATCTCCATGAATCTTAGACTAACTACTCTGCCAGAAGCTGGCATTCCAGGGTGCATATCACCCTTCCCATTTCAAACTGCCAAGCAAGTGGAGGGAAGACACAGAACCAGAATGGACCACTGGCTCGCGATTGGTGCCCGCTGCACTGGCCTACCTGAAGACCAGGCTCGTGCTTGACCCACCTGCTCCTTTTGCCCACCTCCAGCTCCATGACTGCCAGGTCTCATTATTAGTAAGTCTCACGTGCTTTGCACCTTTGTAACTTTTCTCTAAGGCCTGGAGATGGCTACTTGGGCTCCTGGAATGTATATACACATAGTCTGCGTGCTGAACAGGACACTGGTGAAATTAAGGTTAGGAAATGAGCATGCATGCACAGAGTTCCATAGAAGTGCTAGTTCTTAGTTCCAACAACTCCTTTTGATTTCCTGCTCTCCACCTCCTTCGGGACCTTTTTTTCTTCAAGTTTCTTTATTTTGCAGGAGGCATTACCTTCACATTTCTTTCTCATTATAGAAAACATGCATATGCAAATCTATGTTTTAGGAAATGATGTTTATTTTGTATGGATGGATTCTAGAATTAGCTGCATCTCATGACTGGCCTCCACTTTCCAGATTCACTTCCTATTATTTGTCTTATAAGCTGTGGAAAATTCTACTCATTAACTTACAAAAATTCAAAACATATGATAACCTGCAATCATTAAGTCCACAAACTTTTGTTCTATGTTTAGTCTTCCTTTATTCTTAAGCAAATTAGTTCTAACTAATGCTCCTCTAATGTTCAACTTTCATTTTAATATTATTCTCTATTTGGGGGTAGTTTCTTTTAATTCCCTTGAAGGGTTGCAGTGAGCATTTCCCAAGATTGTGTGCTCAGAACAGACTCTCTTCTGTTATTGTTTGCGGAACATTAATTTTACTATGCTTATTACCTAGTCTGTGCAGCCAAAGTTCAATTACTTTTATAGTAGTCTCCCAGACTTTTCCCTAAAGAAAATCAAAGAGCTTAATGACTACTTTCTAAATCTCTCACCAATGACTGCATTTATCTCCCTACACAGTAAATTCCTTCCAAATTTTTTATTTCTAGTAATAATCATAATAAAAACTGCCTTCCTTTGCTACATATTACATATCTCCTTAACCCCCACATGTTCTCATGGCTGTCTCATGAAGTACATGATTCCTTGATTATCTCCCTTATGTAATCTTTACCAAGCAAAATGGTATGTATTACACGCCAAATCAATCATTCAGAAAACAAATTTATTGGCATAGTTTTCATGTGCTAAGAGAATGTTTAAGTGGTTTTGGAATTAAGTTGATCATTGATATACTTCCATGTAATTCATAATATTTTCTTATTCTATAATTTATTTTAGTAACTTTATCTTGCTACACATTGTACACAAAGGATTTTTTATTGAAATATGTTGCTAGTGCTTGGATACCTTTCTGATATTTTGGATGATTATTGTTAATCTACTACACTTACAGTTTGTTTTAAATTTTATTGTGATTTAAAAATAATTAGTATGCAAATATTCTTTACCCTTACTGTGTGTGCTTATGTATAAAACCTGCATTTCAAAACAAGCAGAGAAAACATGTTGACTAGATGTCTTAACACAGTTAGTTAATAGCACCTTCATATTACTTTGTGTTCACCTTCCATCAAATTATAGTTGAGTTTCCTTCTTTATTTCAATCTGAATAAATGAGGGTCCAAACACTAATTTTATGATATAACACTCCTGTCTGGAAGCCAGAACTTGGTCTTTGCAGCCACAGTCTGTTGGGTCTATTGATCTCCCTAAATTTATGATTTTTCAATAGGCATAAAGAAGTATAAAATGGAAGAAATATTTGCTCTATTTATGTGTATAAGCAAAACCAAAAGATGCCTGTGAGTCAAGTATAATCCCATAGCTGATGTTAAGCACACAATGGTATTGAACAATGAATGTGGTATCCATGTCTGTTTTACTGAGATCCCCCTCTTACACAACAGGACTTCATGTTCTCAACACTTCAGACATTTCACCTGTTTGCTAGGCATCCTCCATCCTCCTGTGATAAATAACAAAATCCTATTTTGCATTATTTGAATTGTAGTATCCACATATTCACTATACCTCAACTGAAACTCCTTTAAATAACCTTTAAGATATATTGATGTGCTTTAAACAAACTCATCAATCAGAACATCATGTTGAAAGATGACCTAGACCCACGGCTCAGTGTCTGAGATATGAGTAGCATGAAGGAAGAACTTTCTTCTACTCTGATGTATAAATTATAGTAAGACAGTATAGTTATTATGGCCATCATGAACATAGTAAATAATACAGCAAGAAAAACTTTGCAACTGGGGCATAGCTTAGGCGTAAAAGCATATACATACCATGTGTGGAGCGCTGGGCTTAATCCCTGGCATGAAAAAAGAAAAGAAAGAATGAAGGACAAAAAGAAGAGGGGAGGAAAAGGACTTTTGAAACAGTCTATGAAATATTATCCCGTCCAAATTCCCTATTACAGCCCTATTCCCAAGGCACAGTATACATGGTAGATGATGGGGAAGAGAGGTTGTAATGTCCAGGGTTGGGAGGACTGAGACAAGACAACTGAACTCATAAATTTACCATAGCCATAGTTCTATAAGTCCTGTACAAGATCATACCAATCAACATTCCAGTATGACAGGAGATGGTCATTAGGGGAAGTAGCATCGGCTTTCTTTGAGATGTGGCCCTGGTGGGTGGACCATGTTCCAGTGAGTGGCCACACAATGATGACTATATGGACAACACACATTTTATTTGTCAGGTAACTGAATGAGAAATAATTACCTTTGTTTGGCCCTGGTGAAAATTACCTTTGCGTGCCTTTGAGGATTATCTAGTAATTACGCACTGCAGTAATTTATCAAGAATTAAATGTGTGTTCTGTGACAATGAAACAAAGACCAAAACCCAAAAGCATCCAATATCCTTTAGACAAACTTCTTCATGCTGTAATACATATAATTTTAAAAATTGAGCATTAGTCAATAAACCCCTTTTTAATGAAGTAAATCTATTCACTGGTTGCATAGAAACTCTCATATTTTTCTTATAATATTTTAATTTATTTCTGAACTATAACAAATCAAATATTTGTTATACTCTTTCACTATATTACTCTTTCCAGTATAATTCAATATTCACTCACCATTTTACATATAGTTTTTCTTACACACACCCCATTTTCTGTACCTTTATATATTCTTTAGTTGGAAGTATCTGTGATCTGAAAAAAAAATGCAAGTAGGAATTAATACTCAGAGACATATAAATTGATGTAGAAACCAGATTGGCATTTACCTAGATTGTACAGGTGAGGTTTAACTTTAGATTTTCCTGCTTTCCTTGCTCTGAGTTTGTCTTCTAACATGTCATTTCTAAACCATGCAACATTTTGCAGTGCTCTCCCTCTCTTTGCACTTAAAGACCTTTTAGAGGAATCCTCCTATAGAATGACACTATTTTATTCAGATCATTTAAAAAAAATCAGGATTTGATGTCCAGTTACACATATCTCTATGCTAAAGACAATGATTTGGTTACATTTTCAATTAACAAATGGTGTTTTAAGGTCATGAATTCAGGTACCACTTAGACTGTTGTCCAGAGGAGACTCCTATTTCAACCCAGTCCCTACATCTCTATAAAAGGACTTTTTATTCCAAATAAGAATGCAATTTCTGAAAATAAGATCCCCATCATGTTTTACCTAGCACACCTTCCTCATATCTGGCCTCCAGTATAAATGATACATTAAAGGAAAGGGGATCATTTCATCCTCAGGTCCAACATGAGAGCTATGACCCATAGAAATTCACCAAACAGCAGAACCTCTCATTGAGCTGGTGCCACCCCGTCACCACGTGTGGGTCTGAGGATGCCTTCTGGTGCTTCTGTTCATATTGCTTTCTACGCACATTTTAACGGCATTAAGTGTTCCTTGGTGCTGACACTGCACAAATACCCAGGCAAAGACAGAGATGCACCCAGGGCTTGGAACGTGACTGTCCCTTCCCTTCCCAATAACCACTATTGTATTTTATTAACCGAATCAATGAGTGCATTTTAAATTTAATTTCTATTTACCTCTGCTGGCTAGATGCTTCCATAACGTAAAAGGCATTGCATCTCTCCCCTTCCCACCATACACACTGAGAAATAAGTTTGATTTAGGAAATATAACAGCTATTCACAGTGTTAAACAATTTCCCTGAGTCCCATCAGTCCTAAATTTAGAAAAATAATCTTTTCCATTATCTCTACCAATGTAAATACTAGGTTATTATTGAATGCTTTGCTTTATTCTTAAATTTCCAAACTCTGTAGTACAAATTGAAGTTAGGAATGGTGAGACCCCCCCCCCCAAAAAAAAACCTTTTATTGTTAAATACTGCTTTAGCTATGCTGTGTTTTTTGTTTTTCCATATGGAGTAGAGAATTGTCCTTTTAAGGTCTGTGAAAAATTGTGTTGGAGTTTTTTCTTTTCTATTATGCTAATTTTATTTTTACAAGCTACATAAATTTTATTTTATTATTTTTTTAAACTTTTTATTAGATGTTTGCTTTCTTAACATCTCGAATGTTAACCCCATTCCTCATCCCCCCCCCCAAAAAAAACCTAACTTATCTCCCATCTTGCTGCTCACCACCGCCACCCATCCCTTCCGCCCTGAGCTTGATTATTTCCTGCCGTCTACTCCTCTTGAGTGTGCTTGCTTCTTTTTGTTCTACAGCCTTCACATGTGCTGTCAAGCTGCTAGTGTCTGCTCTTTCCAGTTTCTTTTTAGAGGTACTCAGAGATTTGAGTTTTCCTCTTAGTACTGCTTTCATTGTGGCCCACAAGTTTGGGTATGTTGTGCGTTCATTTTCATTAAATTCTAAAATGTCTTTAATTTCTTCTTTATTTCTTCCTTGACCAAGTTATAGTTGAGATGTTTTTCAGTTTCCATGTATATGTTGGCTTTCTGTTGTTTTTGTTGTTACTGAAGACCAGGCTTAGTCTGTGGTGATCTGATAGGGTGCATTCGATTATTTCAATCTTCTTGAATCTGTTGAGGTCTGTTTTGTAGCCGACTATATGGTCAGCTTTGGGGAAGGTACCATGAGGTGATGAGAAGAAAGTATATTCTTTTGTTTTATGATAAATTGTTCTATAGATATCTGTTAACTCCATTTGGTTCATAACTTCTGTTAGTTTCACTGTGTCTCTGTTTAGTTTCTGTTTCCATGGTCTTTCCATTGAGAGTGGGGTGTTGAAATCTCCCACTATGATGCAATGTGTGCTTTGAGCTTTAGTAAAGCTTCTTTTATGAATGTTTGTGCCCTCGTATTTGGAGCATAGATGTTCAGAATTGAGTGTTCATCTTGCTAGATTTTTCCTTTGATGAGTATGAAGTATCCTTCCTTAACTTTTTTTGATAACTTTAGGTTGAAAGTAGAATTTATTCTATATTAGAATGGCTACTCCAGCTTGTTTCTTGGAACAATTTGCTTGGAAAATTGTTTTCTTGCCTTTTACTCTAAGGTAGTGTCTGTCTTTGTGCCTGAGATGAGTTTAAGTACCCAATCTGTTTGTCCATGTCTCTTTATTGGGGAATTGAGTCCTTTGACATTAAGAGATATTAAGAAAAAGTGATTGTTGCTTCCTGTTATTTTTTTAATTAGAGGTGGAATTATGTTTATATGACTCTCTTCCTCTTGGTTTGTTGAAAGAAGATTATTTTCTTGCTTTTTACAGGGTGTAGGTTCCCTACTTTTCTTGGTGTTTTCCATTTATTTTCCTTTGAAGAGATCAATTTGTGGAAAGATAATGTGTAAATTTGTTTTTGTCACGGAATACCTTGGTTTCTCCATCTATGGTTATTGAGAGTTTTGATGGGTATAGTAGCCTTGGTTGGCATTTGTGTTCTCTTAAGGTTTGTATGACATCTGCTCAGGATCTTCGGGCTTTCATAGACTCTGGCAAGAAGTTTGGTGTAATTCTGATAGGTGTGCCTTTATATGTTACTTGACCTTTTTCCCTTACTGCTTTTAATATTCTTTCTTTGCTTTGGTGTTCTGATTATTTTGTGATGGGAGGAATTTCTCTTCTGGTCCAATCTATTTGATTCTGTAGGCTTCCTCTACGTTCATGTACATCTCTTTCTTGGGTTAGTGAAATTTTCTTCTATAATTTTATTGAAGATATTTACTGGCCCTTTAAGCTGGAAATCTTTGCTCTCTTCTATACCTGTAATCGGTAGGTTTGGTTTTCTCATTGTGTCCTGAATTTCCTGGATGTTTTGTGTTAGCAGCTTTTTGCATCTTGCATTTTCTTTGACTGTTGTGTCAATGTTTTCTATGGTATCTTCTGCACCTGAGATTCTCTCTTCTATCTCTTCTATTCTTCTGTTGATACTTGCATCTATGACTCCTGATTTCTTTCCTAGGTTTTCTAGCTCTAGAGTTTCTCTTTGTGATTTCTTGATTGTTTCTACTTCCATTTTCAGATCCTGGATGGCTTTGTTTAATTCCTTCACCTGTTTGGTTGTGTTTTCCTGTAATACTTTTTTAATTTTTTATTAGATATTTGCTTTATTTACATTTCAAATATTATCCCTTTTCCTCATTACACCTGTGAAAACCCCCTATTCCCTCCCCCTGCCTACCAACCCCCACACACACTTTCCTGGCCCAGCATTCCCCTACATTGGGGCATCGAGCATTCTCAGGACCAATGGCCTTTCCTCTCATTGATATTTGAAAAGGCCGTCCTCTGCTACATATATAGCTGGAGAGATTGGTACCTCCATGTGTACTCTTTGGTTGGTTTTTAATCCCTAGGAGATCTGAGGGTATTGCTTGGTACATATTATTGTTCCTCCTATGGGGCTACAAACCTCTTCATCTCCTTGGGTTCTTTCTCTAGCTCTTCCATTGGGGACCCTATGCTCAGTCCATTGGTTGGCTGTGATTCATGGTTATTTTGATCCCCCTTCTAAGAAGGACCAAAGTATCCACATTTTGATCTTCCTTCTTTGTGAGCTTAATGTGGTCTATGAATTGTATGTTGGATATTCCGAGCTTCTAGCTAGTGAGCTTAATGTGGTCTGTGAATTTTATCTTGGATATTCCGAGCTTCTGGCTAATATCCATTTATCAGTGATATCATACCATGTGTGTTCTTTTGTGATTGGGTTATCTCATTCAGGATGATATTTTCTAGTTTCATCCATTTTCCTAAGAATTTCTTGAATTCCTATAATTCTTTAAGGGACTTTTGCATTTCCTCTTTAAGGGCTTCTACCTGTTTGACTATGTTCTTTAAGAGAATTATTTATGCCCTTCTTGAAGTCCTCCATCAGCATCATGAGCTGCAATTTTAAATCCAAATCTTGCTTTTCTGTTGTGTTGAGGTATGCAGGACTTGCTGTTGTGGGAGAACTGGGTTGGGATGGTGCCATGTCACCTTGGTTTCTGCTGGTAATGTTCTTGCATTTACCTTTCACCACCTGGTTATCTCTGGTGTTAGTTGGTCCTGCTGTCTCTAGCTGGAGCTTGTTTTTTCTGTGGACCTGAAAGCCTGTCTCAGCACCCCTGTGAAACCAGCTCTCCCCTTGCACAGAAGGCTGTGGCTCAGCCCAGCTCCTGGGTGCAGATGGGGCCCGGAAGGACCCTGTCCCAGCTGCTTTGCCACTCTGCACTCCCTATGCTCCTGGCCATACCTTCCTTGGACAGTCACTGGAGAGAAAATTGTGACCTCATCTCTAAACCCAGGAGTCAAAGCACTCCCTGGAGACCAGTTCTCTGCTCGCAGGACCTGTGCACAGGTGGCTGTGGAGCAGCCCAGCGCCTGGGTACAGATGGAGCCTGAAGGACCCTAGCCCAGTTGCTCTGCCACTCCTGTGCTCCCTACTCTAGCTTTCTTTTTAATTTATTCTTCTCTTATGTATCAACATCTCAACTACAGTTCCCCCTCCTCTCCTCCTAGTTCCTCCCCTTATCATTCCTCTCCCCCAAATCCACTCCTCCATCATCTTCTTCATAGAAAGACAAGCATCCGAGAGATATAGATGAAAGATGGCATAAAAAGTTACAACAAGAGTAGGCACTTCCCCTTATGTTAAGACTGAGTGAGGCAACCCAGTAAGAAAAAGGGTCCAAGAGTCAGGCCAAACAGTCAGAGACAGACCCTGCTCCCAGTGTTAGGAGTCCCCTAACACTAAACTACATAATATAGCATATATGCAGAGGATCATGGACACAACCATACAGGCCCACTGACTACTGGTCAGGGTTTATGAGCTCTTATGACCTCTGGTTAGTTAATTTTGTGGGTTTTCTTGTGGTGTCCTTAGCCTCACTGACTTCTACAATCCTTCCTATCTTTCTTCCACTGGAGCCTCTGTACTCCACCGACTGTTTGGCTGTAGGTTTCTAAATATGCTCCCATTAATTGCTGGATGAAGCCTCTCTAATGATGATTATGCTAAAATCTAAAATCTAAAGTCTAAAAGAATAGCAGAATATCATGAGGACACATTTCATTGATTTTTTTTCCAGTGTATTTGCCTCTATTCTATGTCTCTGTGCTGTCTTGCCTCTGGTTCCTGGACCTCCAGGCAATGTCAGACATAGGTTCCCTCTCATGGCATGAGTTACAAGGTAGACCAGTCATTGTTTGGCTACTGCCACAAGTGCTTCACCTTTATTCCAGAATATCCTGCAGTCAGGACAAACTGTAGGTTAAAGGTTTTGTGACTAGAATGGTGCCCAAATCCTGCCACTGGAGGTCTTGTCAAAATACCCACTTTAGGCTTAATGTCCCCCATTCCTAGGAGACTTTTCTAGGATCTCCCATGTATATACCAGGGGGTTTCCATTGTACTAGGTTCCTACCTTACCCCAGAAATACACCCAAATTATAGTCATCTAGCCCAGTACACTCTTCCTCTATCCCTGACCAAACTTATCTCCTCTATTCCCATCCCAGCTGCCACCAGTCCACCTACAAAATCCATTTATTACCTGGGAGATTCATGTGTCTCTTTTTAGCTGTCCTTTTTACTTAGCCTCTCTTGGTCTGTGGATTATAGCACAATTATTTTTTCTTGCCCATTAATAACTACTTCTACATGAGCACATTCCATGTTTATCTTTCTGAATCTGGGTTACTTCAATCAGAATGATTTTTTTCTAGTTCTATCCAATTGCCTGCAAATTTCATAATGTTATTTTTTAACAGCCAAGTAATATTCCATTGTGTAACTGTATCACATTTTATTTATCCATACATCATTTGAAAGACATCGACCCAGTTTGGGGCTATTTAAATACAGCTACTATGAACATAGTTAAGCAAGTGTCCTTGTAGGAAGATGGGGCATCCTTTGAGTTTATGACCAGGAGTGGTACAGCTGAGTCTCAAGGTGGATCAATTCCAAGTTTTCTGAGAAACTGCCATATTGATTTTCAAAGTGGCTGTACAAGTTTGCATTCTTACCATGAATGGAGGAACACCAGATCCTTGCCAACATGAGCTTTCACTTGTCATTTCGATCTTAGCTATTCTGACAGATATAAAATTGAATCTCAAAGGCATTTTGATTTGCATTTCCTTGATGGCTAAGAGTGTTGATGATTTCTTTAAGTGTTACTCTGCCATTTGAGATTCCTCAGTTGAGAATTCTCTGTCTATATCCAGAGAATTCAGTGGAATTGAACAGAAGACCTAGACATAAATCCAACTACTCATGGACACCATAATGAATAATGACTTCTAAGTGAGTACATGTTTATGTGCTAATACAGTGGGAAATAGCCTTGAACATACTGGTATATCCCAGGTTTTTTTTTAAATATTTCATATTTATATTTATTTTTGGAACAAACATTGGATTTGCCATTACTAGGTAATAAATGAGTAAACAGCAAATCAGTGGGATAGATACAAAGAAGCTCAGGCATATGGGATGTGAATAAGAATATTTGTCTCCCATTCTATTGGAAAATGAAGTACAGTTGGAATGATGTAGAAACTTAGAATGAACAGATAGATGGTAAATACCTGAAAGTGAACATTGGAAGTTTAGTCATGTAAATAAAGTTGAGATCAAACTGACAAGACCCTAAAAGGAATCTGAGAGTGGGAGTCAATGTTGATAAGTTAACATGAAACTTGGTTCCATGGTGGGCAAGAAACAGGTCAAGGAATCACTAATCCTTTAGAGAGAGAAAACAGCTTAAAAGCACCAGTATGTTTAAAGTTGCACACTGGGTTGTCTGAGGAAACACAACACTGGGGAGGAAAACTTACATAAGAAGGCTTTTCTAGCAGTCCATGGATGCTACTTGGCATAGAAAAGAGCCAATCCAATGTTCCAAGGTGGATCCAGAAGATATGTCAGTCAGTTTCTTTTTTTTCTTTTTTTATTATATATTTTTATTTTCTACATTCTTTGTTTACATTCCAAATGATTTCCCCTTTCCCAGTTCTGCCCTCCCCATATGTCCCATAAACCTTCTTCTCTCCATCCATTCTCCAATCACCTCTCTCCTTTTTCTCTGTCCTGACACTCCCCTCTAATGATAGATCAAGCCTTTCCAGGATCAAGACTTACTTCTTCATGGGAGTCATTTGTTATGCTAATTGTGCCTTGGGTATTCAGAGCTTCCGGGCTAATTAATATCCACTTATCAGAGATTGCATTCCATGTGTATTCTTTTGTGAATGGGTTACCTCACTTAGGATGATATTTTCCATATCCAACCATTTGCCTAAAAATTTCATGAATTCATTGTTTTTAATTGCTGATTAGTATTCCATTGTGTAAATATACCACATTTTCTGTATCCATTCCTCCATTGAGGGACATCTGGGTTCTTTCCAGCTTCTAGCTATTATGAATAAGGCTGCTATGAACATAATGGAGCATGTGTCTTTATTGCATGCCAGGGAATCCTTTGGGTATATGCCCAGCAGAGGTATAGCAGGGTCCTCCAGAAGTGTCATGTCCAGTTTTCTGAGGAACCACCAGACTGATTTCTAAAGTGGTTGTACCATCTTACAACCCCACCAACAGTGGAGGAGTGTTCCTCTTTCTCCACATCCTCGCCAACACCTGCTGTCTCCTGAGTTTTTAACCTTAGTCATTCTGACTGGTGTGAAGTGAAATCTCAGGGTTGTTTTGATTTGCATTTCCCTAATGTCTAATGATGTTGAGAATTTCTTAAGGTGCTTCTCGGCCATCTGAATTTCTTCAGGTGAAGATTCTTTGTTTAGATTTGTACCCCATTTTTTAATAGGGTTATTTGGTTTCCTGGGGTCTAACTTCTTGAGTTCTTTGTATATATTGTATATTAGCCCTCTATCAGATGTAAGGTTGGTGAAAATCTTTTCCCAATTTGTTGGTTGCCGTTTTGTCCTTTTGACAGTGTCCTTTGCCTTACAGAAACATTGTAATTTTATGAGGCCCCTTTTGTCAATTCTTGATCTTAGAGTATAAGCTATTGGTGTTCTGTTCAGGAACTTTTCCCCTGTGCCCATGTCCACTAGGGTTTTCCCCAGTTTCTTTTCTATTAGTTTCAGTGTGTCTGGTTTTATGTGGAGGTCCTTGATCCACTTGGAGTTGAGTTTAGTGTGAGGGAATCAGTATCCCAGACATAAAGCAATACTACAGAGCAATAGTGTTAAAAACTGCATGGTATTGGCACAGTGACAGGCAAGTGGACCAATGGAATAGAATTGAAGACCCAGAAATGAATCTACACACCTGTGGTCACTTGATCTTCTACAAGGAGCGGAAAAACATGCAGTGGACAAAAGATAGCCTTTTCAACAAATGGTGCTGGTTCAACTGGAGGTCAGGATGCAGAAGAATGCAAATTGACCCATTCTTATCTCCTTGTACTAAACTCATATTCCAGTTTTAATTGAATTATTTAGTTTGTTGATGTCTATTATCTTGAGTTTTTTTTAGATGTAGTTTAGCCTCTGCCAGATGTGGAATTAATAAAAATCTTTTTCATTCTGTAGGCTGACATTTTCTCCTCTTAGGAGTTTTGTGGTTTCATAAGGTTCCAATTATTAAATTGTTGACCTAAGTGCCAATTTAAGTGTTTCAAGAGGGTATTTCCTATACCAGTGTATTCAAGGCTATTTCCCACTTTATTACCACATAAACATGGTATGTACTCAGAGTACATAGTGTGCATGGGTAGACCTTTATGTCTAGGTCTTCTTTTCAATTCCATTGATCAACCTGTCTGTTTTTATGCCAATGCCATAAGGTAAAAACAGAGATGGAGATACCTCTGGAAGTTTGTTTCTTGTACAGGATTGTTTTCGCTATCTCAGGTTCTTTATTTTTCCATATAAAGTTGAGTATTGTTCTTTCAAGGTCTTTAAAGAATTGTGCTGAAATTTTGATGGGGATTTCATTGAATCTGTAGATTGCTTTTGGTAGAAAGGCCATTTTATTTTGTTAATTATATTAATTCATGAACATGGGATATCTTTCAATTTTCTATTATTTTCTTTGATTTCTTTCTTCAAATATAAATATGGATCTACTTGTACTCTTCTGGATGCAGATTTCCAGTTCAACCATCATCATTTGTTGGAGATGCTCTTTTTCTTCCAAATATGTATATTTGTCTACTATGAAGATAGAAAACCTAGGGAAGAGAACAGAAATTACAGACAAAAATATCACCAACAGAATATAAGAACTTAAAGATAGAATCTCAGGCACAGAAGATACAATAGAAGAAACAGATATATTGGTCAAAGAAAATACCAAATCCAAAAATTTCTAACATAAAACATCCAGGAAATTTTGGATGCTATAAAAAAAGCAAACCTAAGAATAACAGAAATAGGAGAAGAGGGCCCACAAAACATTTTCAACAAAATCATAAAAGAAAACTTCCCTAACCTAAAGAAAGATATGCCTATAAATGTAGAGAACATCAAATAGATTAGACCCCAAAAAAGAAAATGTTCCTGCCACATAATAATCAAAACATAAAATGCACAGAGCAAATAATATAAAAAACTGCAAGAGAAAAAGGCCAAGTAATATATAAAGGTAGACCTATCAGAATTGTACCTGACTTCTCAACAGAGACTCTAAAAGCCAGAAGATCCTGGACTGATGTCTTACAGACCCTAAGTGATGTCAGACTACCATATTCAGCGAAACTCACAGGAACCATAGATGGAGAAAACAAGATATTCCATGACAAAACCAAATTTAAACATCTTTCTACTAATACAGCCCTACAGAGAATATGCCAACACAAGGAAGGGAATTATACTCTAGAAAACAAGAGAAATTAATGATCTCACAGCAAAACTAAAAGGAGAGAACCACACACATACATAAACACACACACACACACACAAACACATACAGACACAAACATATTAATATCACCAACATCAAAGTAAGAGAAACTAACAATAACTGGTCATTAATATCTCTCCACATCACTTGAATAAATTCACCAATAAAAAGGTATAGGCTGAGTGGATGCATCAGTATCTATCATTCTGCTGCATATAAGAAATATACCTCAGCAACAATGACAGACATTATCTTAAAGTTTTGGAAAAAGAGATTCCTAGCAAATAAACCCAAGAAACAAGCTGGAGTAGCCATTCTTTTACCCAATAACAACCAAAAGTAATTAAAAGAGATGGGGAAGGACTACTCAAAAAAGGAAAAGTCCACCAAGATGACATCTCAATTCTGAACATCTATGCCACAAATTCAAGACCACCCACATTCTTGAAAGAAACATTACTAAAGCATAAATCACAAATCAAAACTCCCACATTAATAGTGGAAGACTTCAACATCGTATTCTTGACAATGTGCTGTTCATGGAAATAGAAAGTAAACAGAGAAATAATGAAACTAATAGATGTTATGAACCAAACATGGCCCTAACAGATATCTACAGACTTTTTACCTTTCACCAAACACAAAAGAATATAGTGCAATCTCTATATTCTCACAGAACGTTTTCCAAAATTGACCATTGTCACTAATTTTTTCAAAACTTATTTTTAATCATTGTTCTTAAACACTTTAATCTCCCTTCTAGCCCACCACCCACCAGAGGTAGTAGAAAAGAAAGGATATGGAGGAAGTGGACCTGTTTAGAAATGTTTCTTTGGAACAGATCCCATCTGTGTTGTCAGGAAACCAGCAGTTCAGGTCACAGGTCAGCAGCAGCAGCTCAATTCACTCAAACACTGCACAGATACAGCAGTCCAGTTCAGCAGTGTTGAGCTAGCATCAGCAGTGGCACAACCTAGCAGGGACAGCTGGGCCTCAGCCAAATTGGCACTAGTCAGCAGGAAGGACCAGGAGGGACACCAGTTCTGTGTTGTGTCTCTTTCAGTGAAGCAAAGACGCCAAATCAAGAAGCTAGCTACACATCTGGCTCTACCAACAAGCCAAAGCTCACCAAGCCAAGCCACAAGCTCCTCTCCCAACCTATTGAGTCCTATTTATACTCCTTCCAAACATCATTTGTCCTCAGTGTGTCTTGCTTCAACACTTACCACATGTCTTTCCTTAGCACGAGTCTGCCTTGACTGACATCACTCTGTCAATCAGCCCAAGTCTGAGGAAGCAGAAAGAAGCCACAGTGCACAACCAGAGTTTTGTGGTATGTTTCTCTTTATGGAGCCCTGACAAAAGGAGCTCAACTATGTAATATAAGGCAGACCAATTTATGCATGTTGTTATTGAAGAATCCTTCACCATGTGTCCTTTTACATGCTTGGTTTAGCAGAACATCCTTTCACCTGTGTCTGCTTCAGTGAAATGTTCCTTCAGGAGTCTGCCTTAGCCTTTCACGTGTGTCTGTTTCAGCAAAGCATTCCTTCGTGTGTTTTTCCCAGCAAAACACCATCCAACACAACTGACTTTCCAAAGAATCCTTAAATCTCCAATTCAGACCATAAAGCAAACCTCGACAGACACATGAAGATTGATCTAACACCTTGCATCTTATTAGATCACCATAGATTAGAGCTGGACTTCTCCAGCAACAGAAAGAAGAGAAAGCCTATAATCTCATTCAAACTGAACAACTCAATAACCGCGGGTCAAAGAAGAAATAAAAGGAAGGATTCAAAGGCTTTCTAAGATTCAATGAAAATGAAGACACAGCATACTCAGACTTATAGAATACAATGAAAGCTGTACTAAGAGGAAAGTTTATAACATTAAGTGCCCTCATAAAGAAATTGGAACAATCTCATACTAGCAATGTAACATTCTACCTGAGAGATCTTGAAGAAGCTATCATACCAAAGAGGAATAGACAGCAGGAAATAATTAAACTCAGGGCTGAAATATCAATTAGAAACAAAGAGAACAATAGAAAGAATCTATAAAACCAGGAGGTAGTTCTTTGAGAAAATAAAAAAAGAGACAAATGCTTAGCCAAACTAACCAAAAGTCATAGAGGCAGTATCCAAATTAATGAAATCAGAAGTGAAAAGGGGGACAAAGCAACAGAAACTGAGGAAATTCAAAAAATTCATTAGGTTTTACTTCAAAAGCATATACTCCAGAAAATTGAAAGAAGTTAAATTAAATTAAATTTAAAATTTAAATTAAAAGCATGATTTCCTAGATAGATATCACTTAAATCAAGATCATGCAATATCTAAAGAGTCCTATAACCCCTATGGAAATATAAAAAGTAATTAAAAGTCTCCCACCCACAAACAGCCCTGTGCCAGATGGTTTTAGTGCAAAATTCTACCATATTTTTCAAAGAGGAGCTAATACCAACACTCCTCAACCTATTTCAAACTTATTTTATGAGGCCATAGCTACCCTGATACCCAAACCACACAAAAACACAATAAAGAAAGAGAATTTCACAGCAACTTCTTCTATGAACATTGATGCAAAAGTACTCAATAAAATACTTGAAAACTAAATTTAAGGACACATCAGAGACATCCTCCACCATTGTTGAGGGAAATATCAAAAAAGAACCCACCAAATCTCCTTACTCCTGCTCCTTTCAACCTGTCAACTCCCGGGTGGGGTTGGGCTCTGCTGGCAACTCTCTCCAGCTAGCCCCACAGCATCTGACTTGCTTGTTCCTGGAACCACTAGTTCCCTCTCTGCCATCAGAGGTCCCACATTCCAGTAACCACGTAAAGCAAAACTCTTGAACCTTGTAATTAATTAATCAGATTTATGTATCAATAAATTCTCAATTTAAAAGATGCTAATACAATAATTTCTGAGACAATTGATAATGATAAAAGTTTTATCTCAATTATTCTACCCTTATGATTTCATAACTACCCATGGCTGGTTAAAGCCATGCTGGTTCATGTCAACTTTGGCCTTCCTTCTTTTTTTTTTTTCATTCGATATATTTTTTATTTACATTTCAAAGGATTTCCCCTTTTCTAGCCCCCCACTCCCCGAAAGTCCCGTAAGCCCCCTTCTCTCCCCCTGTCCTCCCACCCATCCCTTCCCACTTCCCCATTCTGGTTTTGTCAAATACTGCTTCACTGAGTCTTTCCAGAACAAGGGGCCACTCCTCCGTTCTTCTTGTACCTCATTTGATGTGTGGATTATGTTTTGGGTATTCCAGTTTTCTAGGTTAATATCCACTTATTAGTGAGTGCATACCATGATTCATCTTTTGAGTCTGGGTTATCTCACTTAGTATGATGTTCTCTAGCTCCATCCATTTGCCTAAGAATTTCATGAATTCATTGTTTCTAATGGCTGAATAGTACTCCATTGTGTATATATACCACATTTTTTGCATCCACACTTTTGTTGAGGGATACCTGGGTTCTTTCCAGCTTCTGGCAATTATAAATAGGACTGTTATGAACATAGTGGATCATGTATCCTTATTACATGGTGGGGAATCCTCTGGGTATATGCCCAGGAGTGGTATAGCAGGATCTTCTGGAAGTGAGGTGCCCAGTTTTCGGAGGAACCGCCAGACTGCTTTCCAGAGTGGTTGTACCAATTTGCAACCCCACCAGCAGTGGAGGAGTGTTCCTCTTTCTCCACACCCTCACCAACACCTGCTGTCTCCTGAATTTTTAATCTTAGCCATTCTGACTGGTGTAAGGTGAAATCTCAGAGTTGTTTTGATTTGCATTTCCCTAATGACTAATGAAGTTGAGCATTTTTTTAAGATGCTTCTCCTGGTCTTCCTTCTTTCTCCCTTGAGACACTCCCTGCCCCTGTAACTCGTAGCTCCGCCTCCCTTTTCACTGTCCAATCACATGCCTCCTGCTGCCATAATGTAATTGTACAGGGAAAACCCTGCAGCACACCACAATTAAGTAGGCTTCATTTCAGTGATTCAATATACAAAATTCACCAAAGTAATCTACCATATCAACAAACTGAAAGGAAAAAAACCCACATGATCATCTCATTAGATGCCGAAAAAGCCTTTGGCAAAATCTAACACCCCTTTGTGTTACAAGTCTTAGAGAGATCAAGGATTCAAGGCACATACCTTTGCATGGTTTAACAGATTTTCTGAATGTTTTATAACACAGAATTTTTAGATTTAATATTTTCTTTAGTCACTGAATACTTTTCTTCTATTGTTTCTACAGTTTTTAAGATTCTCTCTTCCATATTATCTTGTGCTGTTTTGGTGATGCTTGCCTCTGTAATTCTTGTTTGCATTTCTAAATTTGGTATTTCCAGAATTCCCTTAATTAGTATTTCCTTATTGGTCCTATTTCACTTTTCAGGTTTTAAACAATTTTATCCACTTCCTTCAACTGTTTATATTTTCTTGGCTTTCCTTAAAAGATTTATTCATTTCCTCTAATAGTTTGTGCTTTTTATTAATTTTTTTCTTTATTCATATATTTTTATTTACATTTCAAATCATTTCCCCTTTTCTGGGTCCCCACTCCCTATAAGTCCCATAAGCCCTCTTCCCTCCCCCTGTTTCTCCATCTACCCCTTCCCACTTTCCTGGTCCGGTATTCCCCAGTTTGTGCTTTTTAAAAAGGATTTATTCATTCCTCTTTAAGGATATCTTTCATCATCATGTAGTTGGCTTTAAGGTCTTTTTATTGTGTTTCAGCTAATTATAATATTCAGAAACTATTGTGGCAAGACCATTGGGCTCTAGTAGAGAAATATAGCTATAGTTGTTATTACTTGTATTTCTATGCTGGTGCCTAGGCATCTGGGTTTGGGGTGATTACAAGTCTAGGTGATGATTTCTGGGGCTTTTTTTGTTGGGTGAGTTGGTCTCCCCCGTCTTGATTTTGTTGTAGCATTTAAATTTACTGGAAAAGATAAAAAACTTGGACTCACACAAATTTAGATTAAATGATATTATTCTTACTGCTGACAGAAGGATGGCAGCCTTTGAGCCAAACAACATGCCATGGCAAAGAGTACTAAAAGAATTGTTTGTAAAGGTGGACATCAAAGGTGTACATTACAATTATCTATGTGATTCATAGCTGGACATGAATTGGTTTACTCCCTTCAGTTGTTTCTCTCTTTTCTGATGTATAGCAATAAAAGGATCAGTTCATTCCAGTCCAACAGAAATCAGCAAGTTTACAAAACAGAAAGCCAGAACATCATTAGCTTATCTTACTTACTTGTAAGTCACTGGGATCCAACAGGCATTCCAGGACAAAGGTCAATGACCTTAAGGGATACCTGGTACTATATTAAGATACTTTAGCCATCACAGGGGAATCATGTGTAAATTATTACACAGGTCTGAGCACTCAGGGGGAAGTGTCACCGACTAGGATAGAGCAGCCAGTAACACAGCCATCAGGTTAGGCCTGAATGTCAGATCTCCAGTTTCTGCTTCCCCTCTGAATTTTCAGAGCATGTTGCCTGTTTTATTTGCCAGCTTGACTGGTGAGAATGCTTACTGGTGTTGGAGGTTGGAGGAAGGAGAAGCTGGGGGAGATGGTCTTTTAGAGTGCTAGCGATGACCCTGAAGGGGTCTAGGGTAATGGAAAGAGTGGACAATGAGAGCAGGCTGCTTACCTGGTCATCAGGCAGGCATGGCTTGTGGTTGAGTGTTGGGGGTTGGGGGTGCCCAACTTTCAAGATGTGATGCAGTGATCAGGAGGGGAGTTGAGGCCACAGGGAGATTGTCTGTAGGATTCACAAGACGCATAGAAGGGGGTGGTTAAGGGGCATAGAAGGGGGTTGTTAAGGGAAGCTGCTGCTGGTATTCTGTTCCACAACTAGGTATAGGATTGGGTGGGGGTGGGGGGATGTGGGGGACAAAGTGGAGAAGACCTATGGATACCCTAGCTTGTCTTCTTTATTGCTCATCTGTTTAAACAATTACATTGTGAAATTTGCAGGCAAATCATCCTGAGTGAGGTAACCCAGACCCAGAAAGATAAATATGGTCTGTACTCATTTATATGTGGCTGTTAGCTATTCAAATGATAAACAACCTACAATCTGTAGATCCAGAGAAGTTAGGTATAGAGGAAGAGACTGGGAGTAGGAGCAAATGGATTTCCCAGGGAGAAGGGAGAAGAATAGATTTTAAGAGTAGACTGTGGAATAGTTAGGAATGGGAACAAGAGAATCAGGTGGGGTGATGAGGGGATAAGGTATTAAGGTTGAGGGAGGGTATGGAAGGTAAAGACACCTGGAATTGCAGGGAACTTGAAGGATACTATGGAAACCTAATGCAGTGGAAAACTCCTATAATTATATAAAGGCAATTCTAATGAGGTATCCCAATAATTAGGGAGAAAGAGTCCCAACAGGCCATCTCTTCTCATTCAATGAGACTTTCAATACCAGGACAGTGCTGTATTCAGTTTTTGGCTAAGAGTATCCCATGTAAATTACCAAACAACTCAGGCTGTTGTCAAGACAATGATTTTCTTCTCAGCAAACTGACAGCAAAGCCCTATTACTGAGGATAGCACCCAAACAATTCAGTCAATGCAGAGAAGTTGAGCTAGTGCCTATATGGCACCTTTACCTCTATGTCTAGTGTCTTCGATAAAGGAAGGTACTCTGCATGCTATCAAAGGAGAAACATAAACATCAACTCAGCAACTAAACCTTTGACCTACAATATACCTTGCCTGCAAGGTAAATGGTGGCACAGAAATTGTGAGAGTAGCCAACCAATGTCTGATTTGACTTAAGGCCCAGTCCAAAAGATTAAACCTATACTCAACATTGCTTGGGTTACCAAGAACCAGAAACTACATAGCCCAGAGACCTAAGGTAAACAAAACACTACTGGCCAAAAAAATACCAACAAAATGACCTCTAATAATATTCTGCTATACTCACAGATCAATGCCTTACTCATTCACCATTAAAGAAGCTTCTATCTACAATAGATGGAAAAGGAGCAGAAACCCCACAGTCAGATATTATTCAGCAGAGAGAGAAGGGGAGGGGGAAGAGATATTTCTTGGAATACACAATTCCAAATGGAATATCTCCATTAAACCCCTAATTTCAGAATTCAGTGAACCCCACGGGAGAAAAGGCAGAAAAAGTGTAAGAGGCAGAAAGGATGGAAGACACTAGGAGAACAGGGCCTCTGAATCAACTGACAATAGCTCATATAAACAGACAGAAACAAAAGCAACAAGCACAGGACTAACACCAATCTCTACCAGGCCCTCTGCATATATATTATAGCTTTCATCTTAGTATTTTTATGGGCATCTTGCATGTGTGAAGAAATGGGTCTCTGAATCTTGTGTCTGCTTTTGGGGCTCTTTTCCTTCTGTTTGGTTGCCTTATCCAGCCTTGATGTGATGGTATTTGTTTTTTGTTATATTTTATTTTGTCATGCTTGATTGTTAACTCTTACAGCCTATTCTTTTCTAAGAGGCAGAAAGGGAATGGATTTCAGGAGATGGGAGGTATGAAGGAACTGGGAGGGATGTGAAAGTGTAATTGGGATATATTGTATAAGAAAAGAATCTATTTTCAATAAAAAAAAATCCAAACTCAAACATGTTGAGACTTGAGCCCCATTAATACATTATAGATATAATTCTATGTCATTCTAAGGATGGCACCCTACAGTTGAATGATAACATACTAAAAGTTTTTTCCAGAGGAAATCCATGTATGTTTTGAAACATTCTATAAAGTCTTAATCATATTTGGTTTCCTTACTAGAAGACTCTTAAGTCTCAACTGAATCAAATAGAGTCTAAATGCAAACCCAGAGCATATGAAGTAAAGCACATGAACAACCAGTAATTTTCTTTCAGGTCCTTTTTTTAGAGAAAGGGGTATATGGTGGTGTGGGGGAAGGGAGTGCCTAGGAGGGCCCATGCCCAAGAATCTCTTTCCTCAAGGGACCAGACACACATAGACATGGTATAGAGTAGCGTTTATTCAGGGCAGAGGATGGGTAGTGGAGGCAGAGAGAGGCAGAGAGAGTAGAGAGAGTAGAGAAGTGGAGGTCAGCCATGACCATGTGGAGAGGAGGGAGAAAGGGAGGAGAGGCCAAGAGGGCAGAGAGGAAAAAGGTGAAGAGAGCCAAGAGGAATAAGAGATAAAAGAGAGAAGAGGGGCCTTGCACCCTCTTTTATAGGCCAGGCCTACCTGGCTGTTGCCAAGCAGCGGCGGGGAGGGGCATACGTGGCTGTTGCCAGGTGATTGTGGGGTGGAGCTTAGGCAGAACCCTAACACTTTTCATAAACTGGTGAAATATTACATAGCCTCACCTCCACATAGAAGATGAGCTGTGAATGAAAGTGCCTCTTCCTTTAGAGAAAGAATCATCCAACCCAAGGCTGCACTTGTGTTGGCATACATGAACATCCACCAGGTTTGTCACTGTTACACTGAAACACAGTGAACTCCAAGATCGCAATGGGAGTGTTATTTTAAAAGTTAATTTATAATCAGAAAATACTATTAATTTTCCTTAGGATTTGTTCTCTGCAGATTTCATTGCCTGACATTTCATATACATGTAGGTCAGTTATGGAAACCTAGCTCCTCAAATAGGTAGGGAAAATGAAATTCACTTTTGCTGTCCAATTGTGCAAATTCACATTACTTATTTTTCTCTGTACCTAACCTGGGTATTCCTTTGCACTGTAATTATCTTGTTTTAAAAAGTCTCCACCACATTACCCCTAAAACACTCAGGTGAAGTCATTCTGAAGTGGGAATCAGCAAACTCCAATTATTGTTCCAGTTCACATCTTAGGTACTGTAAAACTCTGATTAACTCACTTGCCCTTAATTATGGTCTCCAAAGGCTTGTGAACTCCATGCCCAAGAGTGCTTGCGTAGAGAAGAACCTAAGACTAGATATCCCAGAAACCTGAGGTAAAGCCAAATAGTACTGTTATACACACACACACACACACACACACACACACACACACACAGCAAAAATCCTCTCCTAATAACATTCTATTACACTCATAAAGCAGTGCCTTGCTCAGCCATCATCAAAGAAACTTCCTCCTACAGTTGATGGTAGCAAATACAGAGACCCACAGCCAGACATTATTCAGAGAATGAAAGACCTTGGAATACTTACCCTGAAATCCCTTCCCTCAGGGTTCAGGGAACCCTACAGAGGATACTGAAAAATTATAAGAACAAGAGGTGATGGAGTGTGCCAAGAAAACAAGGACCTCCACACCAACATGATCAGTACACATATGAATTCACAGAGACCGAGGCAGCATTTGCAGGGCCTGCATGGGTCTGCACTAGATGGGACCCTAGCATAAAAGGAGAAATGGACGCAAGCCCCCATCTCTAGCCCCAAACTACATCTAATTCATAATCACTTGCAAATGAAAAATTTAGTTTCCTCAAATGGAGTCTCATCAGGGAAACAAACTACTCCTTTATTTTCTTTTTTCTTTTTATTGCTGGGATGGGGTCGCTAACAAACTTCTCTTATGGGTACGTTACATGGTCACTAGAAAATGAACTCAATGGCCCCTTCTTCTGGAAAGACTCAATGAAGCAGTATTCAGCAAAACCAGTATGGGGAAGTGGGAAGGGGTGGGTGGGAGGACAGGGGGAGAGAAGGGGCTTATGGGACTTTCTGAGAGTGGGGGGGGGCTAGGAAAGGGGAAATCATTTGAAATGTAAATAAAAAATATATCGAATTAAAAAAAATAAAAAAAAATAAAGGACTTCTCAGCCTGGTACTGGAAAAAATTAAATAAAATAAATTAAAAAAAAATAAAAATGATGTCCAAGAGGAATGGAGGAGTGACCCCTGGTTCTGGAAAGACTCAATGCAGCAGTATAGGGGAATACCAGAACAGGGAAGTGGGAAGGGGTAGATGGAGGAACAGGGGGAAGGAAGAGTGCTTATGGGAATTGCGGGGAGTGGGGACCCAGAAAAGGGGAAATCATTTGAAATGTAAATAAAAAATATATATCAATAAACAAAAAAATAAATAAATCTTTTTTAAAAAAATGAACTCAACAGCATTGTTGGAGATGTCCTCATCTCACAATGTTGTGTTGGAACTTTTTAAAATCATTTTTAAATTTTTTGTTTTACTTTTTAATCTTTATTTTCCTATCATCTTTAATACTATGTATATATTATATATATTTAAATAGGATTCCCACATATGCAAATGAATGTGTCTCTGTTTCTTATTCTTCATCTTTTTCTTTTTTTTTTATTTTGTCCAATTCAGATATGTTAGTTTTTGTTTTGTTTTATTTTATGTATTTTATTTTTATCCATTAGAAGCCTGTTTGTTTTATGTTTTTTTTCAAAATATGAAATTTTATTAGTGTTTCCATCATGAAAATTTGATCTTGGTCATTTCTTCTTGCCTTTCTACAGGGCCAAAAGAGACACATTGTCTACTTTAAAAACCCTAAAGCAGACTCCAGGAATATCACCTACAGCATGACCTTTTGGAGAAAATCCAGCCACCAGAACTTTATTGTTTTCCTCAGTGAAGTTCAAGTAGGCATTATGGGGCATGGACATTATGATCTTTGGCCATCCTTGATGAGACACACCTTGACACATTTCCTGACAGCAGAATCTGGATGTTTGGCTTTAACCCCTGTTTTTCCCACCACAATTCTCTGCATGAAAAGTATTAGTCTCCAGGGGTGTGCCCAAGTGGGCTTTTTTATGTTGTTTATCATCCCACATTTGGTCCTGTTGGTGACTGTGGAACATTCTGGTTGCATAGAGACCAAAACATGTGTTCATATTGCTGAGTCATGGGCCCACACACCTGCTTTTTTTTGTTTTGTTTTGGGTTTTTTGTTTGTTTGTTTGTTTGTTTTCTGATGAGAGGTGGGAAAGCTGTGGTCTGGATGGGAGGAAGTAGGGAAGAACATGAAAGACTAGAAAGAGGGTAAACTAAAATCAGGATATGTTATGTGAGGGGGAAATGTCCATTTTATTTTTTTAATTTTTTAAAAATAGATCTTCTCTTATATAGTAAATCCTAACCACAGCCTTGCTTCTCTTCATTCTTCCCAGTTTCCACACACACATACCCCCAAGATATACTGATCCTCCATTTCCCTTCATAAAAGAGTATGCCTCCCAGGGACAGCAACAAAACACAACATAGCAAGATACACTAAGACTAGGGACAAGCCCTCTTATCAAGACTGGACAAGGCAACTCAATAGGAAGAAAAGGATTCCAAGACCAGATAAGAGAGTAAGAGACATCCTCACTCCCACAGTTAGGAGTCTCACAAAAACACCAAGCTAAGCAATCATAACATATATGCAGAGAAGCTAACACAGACCCATGCAGGCTCTGATTGCTGCTTGAGTCTCTGAGAGTCTATATGAGCTCTGCTTAGTTGAATCTACAGGCAATTTTCTCCAGGTGTCCTGGATCCTTCTGGCTCCAAAATTCCTTCCTCTTCCTCTATCATTGGGTTCCCCTAGGTCTGTCTGGCTAATCCTTGTCTATGGGTCTCTATTGCTAGAAGAAGCTTCTCTGATGTAATTGTTTAGGCACTGATCTATGAGTATAACATAATATCATTAGGAATCATTTCGTTGACTTATTTGTTTTGTTTTGGCATTTGTATTACAGAATATAGCCCGTTCAGGCTCCATATCCTTAGAAGACTTTTCTAGGTCACCCTTATAGGTTCCATGAAGGTATAGGCTCAGATTTTTCAAAGCTTACTTTAGTAAGGGTTCTTTTTGTGTGTTAATTACTTTTCTTTTATTGGGTTATAACATCACAACCAGACGGTACCTAATAAATAAACATTTTATTTTGGTTTATACTTTTGAGGAATAGAGTCCCTTATGATTTAGAATGAAAGCAGAAATAGACTGGATGGTCATGTTTTCATTTCCACAGAAGAAGTAGCGTGGCACAGGGGCCTATAAGGGTAGGGAGGGAGGGAGAGATGAAGAGAGAGAGAGAGAGAGAGAGAGAGAGAGAGAGAGAGAGAGAGAGAGAGAGAGAGAGAGAGAGAATACAAACTCTCACTCTGCCCTTCAGTGACATATTTCCTCCATCAAGGCTGAATCTCCCAAGGGTTTCATAAAATTCCCAATCAGTGCCACTAATCAGGGATCAAGTGATAAGATACATGAGCCTGTGAGGGACATTTCTAATCAAACTGCAGTGGTGTACTTTAAAGAATAGTAAAGAATGAATGGCAATTGGCATTTGTGAACAAGTAGGATCCCTCTTTAGGAAACCGGGTCCCAATCTGGATTTGACTAGCTGAGTAGAGATAGAAATGAAGATAATGCATTGGTGTACATACTCAGGAAGAGGTTGTAATTGGTGTGGTTGTAGGGTGGGGAGTGGTGGTAATGACCGAAGGAGAGACATGAATAGATTAAAAGAAGGATGTAAAGACAACTATGAAGAATCTTCCAGGGAGTTGGGAAATCCGGAGTGAGGCCTAAGTAGAGGAGGTTTTACAAAGATGTTCAACTTCCTAAAACAACTCATAGAGAGGAGAAAAAAAAAGCTTTTCCTGTTAAATTTTTTCTTAAATGCGTCAACCTCCCTGCTAGAACACTAACAAAAGGTAGGGGATAAAGATAGTTAATAGGACAAGGGGGTTGTGGACCTGTTTAGAAATAGTTCTTTGGGGCAGTTCTAATCTTCGTGTTCAGTATATCAGTGGTTCCAGAACAAAACATTAAACATGAATCAGTAGTGAAAGTCCAGTAAAAGTGGCAAACACCAAACACAAATTAGTAGCAGTGGGTCAATTCAGAAGAAACCTCGAGGCTCTGCCAAATCAGCACAAGTCTGAGGAAGTGGCAAGAAGCAGTCAGAATTCCATGAGAAGTTCTTTGGCCCATTTCTCTCTACAAAGTCATGTGCAGTAAAGATTAGTGAAGACTAGCAGTGTTGCAAGGCAAATAAATACAAGAGCACTTATACCCTTTCCAAACGTCACATGTCCTTTCAAGTGTCTGTCTCAGCAAAACATTTTCTCTTGTGTCTGCTTCACCCAAACATCCTCTCTTGTGTCAGCTTCAGCAAAGCATCCTCTCTGAAGGCAGCTTCCAGAAAACATCACATGGCAACACTTAGTCTCCAGAGGAACCAGAATTTCCACTTTGGAACTAGGTTTCCACATTGCCTTCCAAATGGCCCCAGTTTCAGTTCTCTCCTGTACTCTCTCCTTCCATCCCTCCCTCCTTCATTTAACCCCCTTCATTCCAATCCCCACCAGCCTCCAGTCCACTCACATGACCTACTCTATTTTCTTTCTGCAGGGATATCCATGTGCTTCCACACTTGAGGTGAAAAATGCCCATTTTCAAAGGGATGGTTCTTAAATCTGCATCTCTCTCTCTGTCTCTCTCTCTCTCTCTTTCTCTCTCACACACACACACACACACACACACACAAACACATACACATACACAAGACAGAGAGAGAGAGAGAGAGAGAGAGAGAGAGAGAGAGAGAGAGTAAAAAGGAATAAAAAGGAAACTATCTTTTTTTTTCTACATAAGCTTACATGATGGCGTTTAAGAGTCCTTGAGCTCCAGCTCTCTGAAATCATATGAGACTTATTTAGATTTTGAGGAAACCTTTGGAGAGAAAGTTCTTAAGTGCCTTCATATTGTATAGTGGATCACATACAGATCTGAGGAAGTGCAATAGTGACTGCATTAATAATGTGGGACTGCCAGAGTCCCCTAAGGAATTCATTAGTGTTCATTGCTTTCACCACTCCTAACCCTCAAGAGGAAGACTTCCATGTTGCCTTGTCCCTATGGGAGGCTGTTCTCCTCTCTCTCCCTCTCTGTTCCTAAATGCCATTGAAGACTTTTTTCCTTCAAGGTCACAGAAGCCAGATTCATAGAGTTTTACAAGGTTCTCTGATAGTCCAAGCTTAAATCTTAGTCCTCATGTGATAATCTGTGAGTAGTCATCCTGCTTGCCTGCCCGGGAAGCAAAGCCAATTCTCATTGTTGACTCTAAGGTGGCTTTATTTATCCTTCCATAGATCAGAGAGTAGTTCCTCAGACTCCAGTGTATGCAGAGGCAGGGGAAACTGTGCTGATGAACATTTAAGTGAATTTACACAGTACTGTTTATATTCCAAAAATCAATACTCAATGCCCAGCAACAATTTCATCTCCCTGTCCATGCCAATAAACAATGTCTATTGTCTCAGGACTCACATGTTCATTTCTTTCCTGCTCTTGCACCTATTGCTAAAATCTATCATCTATACCATCTTCATGCCACAGCTTGTATATGCAGCCTTAAATTATTATCCCAATATCAAGATCAGCTTTTTGGAAGCAAGGAAGAAACAAAGTAACTGGAGATAAAATCTAACTATCAAGTTTCTTGATTTTTCATACCCTGTATCCACAACTAGTTCTTTCCTCCTTCTACCCTCTTCTCTCTCTTTCTCCATCCTTCTCCTTTTTCCCTTTCCTTCCCTCTCCCATCTCCCTCTGTCTTCCTCCCTCCCCTATCTATATCTAATCTACTCCTTTATTGTTTAATGCACATTATTAATTTAGTAGGTCAGTTGGTTCCACTCTTTTTTTCTTATTCTGATCATTTTCATGTAAACCTTTCATCAGCAACTGTGCTTAAGATTCAGGGTTTTCTGTCTATGTGGAATTCACTCTGAGCAGGTCTAGCCATGCTTGTCTAACCTGCTCAGCCCAGCACCATTGCCACACCTTAGTTCATATTTGTTTGCTGTCTCAGTACTGTTCCTGAAACAGCAATTGAATCCTTATTTGGGTGATTTCTCCTTTAGCTCATTTGCCAGGTTGATATTTCAAACACTAAAGCCATATCTCTACCTCCAAACCTTCATCAACTGTCCAGTGCTCTTGAGGTGAAGTTGAATAACTAGAAACTTGGCATCAGGAACACTCCACAACTGACCCCTAGGCACAAATTTGCTCCTTTCTCAATACCTACTCTACAAGTGCTTGCTCCATATATATCTGGGCCTTAACTCTGTCTTCCATCATTGCTCTTGGGCACAGGTTTTTCTACTACTGGTATTGCTTATATTCTAGATTCTTTGGTATCAGTTTTCTGCTTTCAACCCTGTCACTTTCAAGATGTATTTTACATATTCTTTTGAGACAAACTTCTGTTATGTTGTCCAGGTTGGCTTTGTATTGGTTATTTTTCTGTTTCTGTAATAAAATGGCATTACCAAAGGCAGTTTACAGAAGAAAGAGTGTATTTTGAATTACAGTTCCAGAAAGGTGGAAGGCATGACCACAGGTACCTCTAACAGGAAGCTGGATGACTACATTTCACAGGCACCCAGCAAGCAAAGAGAGAAAACTGGAAATAGAATGAGGCTATAAATTTTCAAAACCCACACTGGATAACACACTTCCTCTGGGAAGGCTGTCTCTCCTATAGGTTACATAACCACCCCAAATAGTAACACCAAATGGGCTCCAAGCTTTAAAAAAAATGAATGTATAGGAGAGATTTCTCAGTTAAACCACTCCTGAGCATATACCCAAAAGGTTCCCCACTATACCTCAGGGGCGTGTACTCTACTATGTTCATAGCAACCTTATTGGTGATATCCAGAAGCTGTAAACATCCCAGATGTCTCACAATGCAAGAGTGGACACAAAAAATGTGGTTCATTTACACAATGGACTACTACTCAACTATTAAAAACAAGGACATCATGAGTTTGCAGGCAAACGGATGGAAAAAGAAAATATCCTGAGTGAGGTAAATCAGACCCAAAAGTGGTATGGTATGTACTCACTATAAGTGTATTAGCCAAATATGTACAGAATACTCAGGATACAATCCACAGAACTCAAGAAGGAGAAGGGCCTAGGTGAGGATGCTTGGAATCCCACTTGGGAGGGAGAAGAAAGCACAGGGGTGGGCCATAGGCAGAGGGAGGAGAGAGGGAGGGGAAAAGGGGAACATAATCAAGTATTAGGAGAAGAGGAGTGAAACCCTGAGGGCCAGCAGAATGAATGAAAATATGCAACCTCAGGAGGTGGGAGGTGGGGGAACCTTTTAAAATGTACCAGAGGCCTGCAGGTGAAAGACTTCAGGTTTAAAAGGAGGGACCTTAGATGAAATGCCCAAGACTGGTGATAAGGAACTTGTAGAATCCACCTCCAGCAGAATGACAAGGCATCAAATGAAGTTATGTCATTGCCATTCCACATAATCAAAAACTCTGACACAGAATTGTTCCTATCTAAAAGAACTGCAGGAACAAAAATAGAGAAGAGACTGAGGGAAAGGAGGTCCAGTATCCAGCTCAACTTGGGATTCATCTCAGGGGAGGTTCCAAGGCCTGATACTATTACTGATTCTATGGTGTGCTTACAGACAGGAGCCTAGCATGGCTATCCCTGCTAGAGTCCCAACAAGCAGTTGACAGAAGCAGATATTTATCAGCCTAACCCATAGACTGAAGTCACAGACTGCTGTGGTTGAATCCCGAAAGGTTGGAAGAAGCTGAGAAGGAGGGCTACCCCATAGGAAGACTATCATTCTCAACTAATCCAGACCCCTGAGATCTCTCAGACACTGAGCCACCAACTAGGCAGCATGCAAGAACTGGTCTGAGACCTCTGACACATATACAGCACAGGACTGCCTTGTCTGGCCTTAGTGAAAGAAGGCGGGCCTAACCCTCAAGAGACCTAAGGCCCCAGGGAGTAGGGAGGTTTGGTGAGGGGGACATCCTTTTGGAAACAGGGGAAAAATAATGGGATGAGGAACTGTGGAAGGGGAGACATGGAGGGGGATAATGTCTGGACTGTAAAACAAACAAACAAACAAACAAACAAACAAACAAACAAATAAATAAATAAACCTCCAAAGGTCTCAAACCCACAATTCTTCTGCCCCAGACTCTCAAATTCTGGAGCTACAAGTTACACCATACTTGGTTCTTGGGTTCTATTAAACAGGAAAATTCTTACGTAAGAGACACACTCTGTACCATCACTAAATCATCATTTTGTTGTCCATCATAGCTGCCATGGAACCACACCCTTAGTTTTCAGGAATTACTATGGAGTCTTCTAAACCATCCAGTGTGAGCAACATGCTATTTCTTGAATTCAAGCCAACCAAAACTTAGTTTCTTGGCATTGTCATCTTTTGATATGCCTGCCTAACTCCAAAACTTAGAATAGTATTACTGGAAAAATTCAAATCAAATGTCAAAGGGTCTTGTGATTACATGAACTTTAAATTGTGTAGCCTGGAGTTCTTTAGTAGGACACTTACCATGTGTCCTTTTAGATTAATAATATTTCTGAAATTCTATATATTATCTAGTGTCTAAGGTGACAATATTGTTTCCCAAGTTTCAGAGAAAGGTTGTGAACATTTTAGACATCAGAAATATTTTGTATTTTTTCTACAATTTCAGGTGATTAACAATAATTACATATATTTATGGAGTTCAATGAGCCATATTTATGAATATATGAGACAACTATTATATATTCAGAAAAATTCTTCTGAATATTGTGTGATATTATCTAAAGCACAGCCTCTTCTTTGACAGTAGTAGCCTCCTGTGAAACTAATTATTCTGATATCCTTATCAGAATGAAGTAAGACTTCACCTGATCCCTTACCATTTATCCTTTCCTATACTAAACAGACATGGTATAACTAAATAGTGTAAACCACACAAAAACATTTCAATCAGCCTTGATAAAAATTATTCTCTTCACCATACTGACTCATGTAATTATTACATGTGACTTCTATTTTTTAAAAGAAGTCTTTAAAAGTGAAAGTGCATTTTGTTTTTCATTGGAACAGCAAAATTGTTTTCCATAATTGGTTTAAAAATAAGCATCCTCATCCTACATAACACTAATCAGGTCTATGATTGCAGACAATAGGATGAATTAATTACTGTCAGCCATAAAATGGAGATGACGTGCAGGAAGCCCTATCACAGCCATGATTAGCTCCACGTACACTCTGCTGTGACATAAAAATACACTCATGCTTTACTCCCCAGCAGCCACTCAGCCTGCAACATAACATCTCCAGTCATGATGTGTCAGTATCTAATCTAATGACCTGGCTCACCATGGCAATGATTGTCACATCTGAGTTGGGTGCAGAACATAGAAGCAAAGTCCCTTTATCCAGTAATGCTCACCATTCCTCGGGTTTTCAGTTTTGATGTGAATCCATATAATTCTTCCAGTAGTTTCTTCCAAGTCCCATTCACCAACGTATTCCTTAGACTGTAAACCATGGGACAAAACAGGTGTGTCAAAATTACATAGACCAAGAAATAAACTTTCCCTGAGGGACAGAGGGGCTGGAGTGGGGGTCTATAGCACAGGGCAACCACAGTGAGTGGGAGACAGAGGTGCGAAAGTCCTTCCTTCTTCCCTCTTTACACTGGATCTGTGGTTCAATGTGTATCATCCCTTTTGGACTGGATACTGGAAATGGGCTGGATGTAGGGCAGGAGAAACAGCCAGGATTGTGACAGAATGTGCATCATTTCAGAAAGGCTGAATAACAACTTAGATAATATAAGACAATTTTTGGAAACTCCCCATCTTCACTGGAAAACTTTGGTTTCTAAGACATAGAGAGATTTGTGCCTGATAATGTTAGAGAAATGGATAACAAGAACTCAAGGTCCATTCCTCTAACATTTTGTTCTGAATGCCCCTTCCTAAAGATATGTGCAGTAAAATCTTGCTTCAAAATTATATTTTGAAACTATAATTGTGACCTTATTTTGAGCCTTTCAATTAGATCAGACAAATTAGAAAATGGAAATCTTTGATATTATAGGGAAATTAGTTATATGTTACTGACATTAAACACCATATCTTCATTATCAAAATATTACTTTTGTTGAATCATATTAAAGGTATCACAAGATGCCTTCTCTTATAATCCAGTTTGTTATATATATATCCATTATATATAATTAAAAAACAATGCTTTCTTTATGTAACAAAGAATGAAAAGTGTTTGTCTTCCTAATATAAATCTTTTCACATAACTTAATACAGATATCAGAACACTTTTTTTTTTTTTGGTTTTTTGGATTTGGTTTTTTTGGAGACAGGGTTTCTCAGTATAGCCCTGGCTGTCCTGGAACTCACTCTGTAGACCAGGCTGGCCTTGAACTCAGAAATCCACCTGCCTCTGCCTCCCAGAGTGCTGGGATTACAGGTGTGTGCCACCACCGCCCAGCTCAGAACACTTAATTTTGTTAATTACAAGCCTTCTAGTTCTCAGTTGTGCCCACTAGGAGCAGAAACCTGATCCCACACAACCCACACCACAGTTGCAGCTCAACTAGCCAGGTGTTCAGACACAGCCAGAAAAGGCCCCTGAGACCTGGCATACCAGGAACCCTGAGACCAGGGAAGCAGATTCCCAGCCCAGCTGGAGACCTAGCTCATATCTGTCTGCACCTGATCCCACACAGCCCACACCCCAATTGCAGGTTGACTCCCTGGATCATAAGATCAAAGGAAGGAGAGGCTCCAGTCAGAGACAGAGAGACCAGATAACACCAAAGATAACCAGATGGCAAGTGGCAAGCATTAGAACATAAGCAACAGAACCCAATTTGACTTGGCAACATCAGAACCCAGTTCTCCCACTACAGCAAGTACTGGATAATCCAACACATCCATAAAACAAAATTCAGATCTAAACTCTCATTCTTTGAAGATGATAGAGGACTTTAAGAAGGACATAAAGAACTCCCTTAAAGACATACAGAAGAACACAAGTAAACAAGTAGAAGCACTTAAAGAGGAAATGCATAAATCCCTTAAAGAAATACAGGAGTATGTAATCAAACTGGTGAAGGGATTGAACAAATCATTCAGGATATAAAAGTAGAAGTAGAATCATTAAAGAAAATTCGAAAGGAGAAAGCCCTGGAGATGGAAAACCTAGGAACGAGAACAGGAGTCACAGATGTAAGCATCACCAGCAGAATACAAGAGATAGAAGAGAGAATCTCAACCACAAGAGAAACAATACAAGACAGACACAACATCAAAAAAAAATTACAAAAAGCAAAAGCACCTATCTCAAAACATTCAAGAAACCCAGGGCACAATGAAAAAACCCAACTTGAGAATAATAGATATATAAGAGAGTGAAGATTCCCAACCCAAAGGGCCAGCAAACATCTTCAACAAAATTATAGAAGAAAACTTTCATAACCTAAAGAAATGCCCATAAACATATAAAAAGCCTACAGAATACCAAACAGATGGGACCCAAAAATAATTTCTCTCATCATATAATAATTAAAACACCAAATGTACAGAACAAGGAAAGAATATTGAAATCAGTAAAGAAAAAATGTCAAGTAACTTATAAAGGCAGACCTGTCAAAATTACACCAGACATCACAATAGAGATGCTAAAAGCCAAAAGATCCTGGGCAGATGTCATATAGATCCTAAGAGATCCAAAATGCCAGCTCAGGCTACTATAACCGGCAAAACTCACAATTAACATAGATGGAGAAACCTAAGTATTCCAAGACAAAACCAAATTTAAATAATCTTTCTAGTAATCCAGACCTACAGAGGATAATAGAAGGTAAAGTCCAACACAAGGAGGGAAACTACACCCGAGGAAAAGAAATTGTATTGAAATAGAATCACAAACATAATTCTAACTCTAAGAACAAAAATAACAGGAAGCAGTGATCACTTGTCACTAATATCTATCAACATCAACGAACTCAATTCCCCAATAAAAAGACATCAGCTAACAGATAGGATACATAAGCAGAATCCAGTATTTTGCTGCATACAGAACACACACCTCAGAATCAGACAGACATTCCCTCAATGTAAAATGATGGGAAAAAATTTCCAAACAAATGCTCCCAAGAAACAAGCTGGAGTAGCCAGCCTAATATCCAACAAAATAGACTTTCAACCAAAAGGTATTAAAAAATGAGGAAAGCCACTACATATTGATCAAAGAAAAAAATCTACCAGGGTGAACTCTCAATTCTGTACAACTATGCTTCAAATGCAAGTGCACCCACATTTGTAAAAGAAACACTACTAAAATTCAAAGCACACATTGAACCTCACACAGTAATAGTAGGAGATTTCAACATCCCACTCCCACCAATGGACAGATCTGGGAAACAGAAACTAAACAGAGGCACTGTGAAATTAAAGAAGTTATTAACCAAATGGATTTAAGTGATATATACAGAACATTTCACCCTAAAACAAAAGAATATACCTTCTTCTCAGGACCTCAGGGTACCTTTTCCAAAATTGAGCATATATATAAAATCAGTCAGAAAACAGACCTCAACAGATAAAAGAACGTCAAAATAATCCCATGCTTCTTATCAGATCACTACAGATTAAGGCTAGGACACAAAACAAACCTCAACAGATACAAAACATTGAATTAATCCCATGTATTCTATAGGACCACCACAGAATAAGTCTAGTCTTCAATAGCAACAGAAACATCAGAAAGACCATATACATGTAGAAGCTGAACAACTATCTACTCTATATGATAACTTGACCAAGGAAGAAATTAAGAAAGAAATTAAAGACTTTTTAGAATTCAATGAAAATGAAGGCACAACATACTCAAAATTGGGGAACACAATGAAAGCAGTGGTAAGAGGAAAACTCATAAGTCTGAGTGCCTCCATAAAAAATTGGAAAGATCATACAATAGCAGCTTAAGAGCTCATCTGAATGCTCTAGAGGACAAAGAAGCAAATATGCCCAGAGGAGTGGATGGCAAGAAATAATGAAACTCAGGGCTAAAATCAACCAAGTAGAAAAAAAGAGAACTATACAAGCAATCAACAAAACCAGGAGATGGTTCTTTGAGAAAATCAACAAGATAGACAAACCCTGAGCCAGAATAATCAGAGGGCACAGAGACAGTATCCAAATTAACAAAATCACGAATGAAAAGGGAGACATAACAGAAACTGAAGAAATTCAAAAACTCATCAGATCCTACTAGAAGAGCCTATACTCAACAAAACTGTAAAATCTGGGTAAAATGGAAAATTTTCTAGACAGATACCAAATACCAAAGTTAAATCAGGATCAGATAAACAATCTAAATAGTCCCTTAACCCCCAAGGAAATAGATGCAGTCATTAAAAGTTTCCCAATCAAAACAAAGCAAGGGCCAGATGGTTTTAGTGAAGAATTTTATGAGAACATCAAAGAAGATCTAATACAAATACTCCTCAAACTATTACACAAAATAGAAACAGAAGAAACACTACCCAATTATTTTTTATGAAGCCACAGTTACACTGATACCTAAACTAAAAAAGAAGATCCAACAAAGAAAGTGAACTTTAAACCAATTTCCCTTATGAATATCGATGCAAAAATACTCAATAAAATTTTTCCAACTGAATTCAAGAACATATAAAAATGATCTTCCACCATGATCAAGTAGGTTTGATCCCAGGAATGCAGAGATGGATTAATATACAGATATCCATCAATGTATTCCACTATATAAACAAACTCAAAGGAAAAAAATACTGGATCATTTCATTAGATGCTGAGAAAGAATTTGACTAAATACAAAGTCTCTTCAGGAAAAGTCTTGGAAAGATCAGTAAATCAAGGCCCATACCTAAACACAGTAAAAGCAGTATATACAGAAAAGCAGTAGCCAACATCAAACTAAATGGAGAAAAAGTTGAAGTAATCTCACTGGAATCAGGGACTAGACAAGGCTGTCCACTCTTTCCCTACCTGTTCACTACAGTACTCGAAGTCCTAGCCAGAGCAATTAGACAACAAAAGGAGGTCAAAGGGGTACAAATTGGAAAGGAAGAAGACAAAGTATGACTATTTGCAGATGATATGATAGTATTAGTTAAGTGACCCCAAAAATTCCACCAGAGAACTCCTAAACCTGATAAAAAAAAAGTTGAGCAAAGTGACTGGATATAAAATTTACTTAAGCAAATCAGCAGCCTTCCTATACTCAAAGGATAAGCAAGATGAGAAAGAAATTAGAGAAATGACACACTTTACAATAGCCACAAACAATATAAGTATCTTGTTGTGACTCTAACCAAACAAGTGAAACATCTGTATGACAAGAAATTCATGTCTCTGAAGAAGGAATTGAAGAAGACCTCAGAAAATGGAAAAATCTTCCATGCTTGTGGATTGGCAGGATTAATAAAGTAAAAATGGCCATCTTGCCAAAAGCAATATACAGATTCAATGCAATCCCCATCAAAATCCCAACTCAGTTATTCATAGAGTTAGAGAGAGCAATTCTCAAATTCATCTGGAATAACAAAAAATCCACAATAGCTAAAACTATTCTCAACAGGAAAAGAACTTCTGGGGGAATTAGTATCCTGGACCTCGGGCAATACTACAGAGCAATAGTGTTAAAAAGCTGCATGGTATTGGTACAGTGACAGGTAGGTAGATAAATGGAATAAAATTGAAGAACCAGAAATGTACCCATACACCTATGGCCACTTGATCTTTGACAAAGGAGCTAAAAACCATTCATTGGACAAAAGACAGAATTTTCAATGGATGCTGCTGGGTCAACTATCAGTCAACATGTAGAAGGATGCAAATTGATGCACTCTTATCTCCCTGTACAAAGTTCAACTCCAAGTGGATCAAGGACCTCCACATAAAACCAGATACACTGAATCTAATAGAACAGAAACTGGGGAAGAACCTGGAGCACATGGGCAGAGGGGAAAATTTCCTGAACAAAACACTAATAGCATATGCTTTAAGATCAAGAATTGACAAATGGGGCCTCATAAAACAGGACACAACAGCAACCAACAGATTAGGAAAAGTTCTTTTCCAATCCTATATCTAATATAGGGCTAATATGCAATATATACAAAGAACTCAAGAAGTTAGACACAAGACAACCAAATAACCCTATTAAAAATGGGGTACAGACCTAAACAAATAATTCCCAACTGAGGAATACCAGATGGCTGAGAAACACTGAAAGAAATGTTCAACATTTTTAATCATCAGAAAAATGCAAATTAAAATGACCCTGAGAGTCCACCTCAAGCCAGCCAGAATGGCTAAGATCAAAAATTCGGGTGACAGCAGATATTGGCAAGGATGTAGAGAAAGAGGAACCCTTTTCCATTGCTGGTTGGATTTCAAGCTGGCCAAACCACTCTGGAAATCAGTTTGCTGGTTCCTCAGAAAATTGGACATAACTGAGGACCCAGCTATACCACTCCTCGGCATATACCCAGAAGATGCCTTAACATATAATAAGGACACATGCTCCACTATCTTCATAGCATCATCATTTATAATAACTGGAAACTGAAAATAACCCAGATGTCCCTCAAGAAAAGAATGGATACAGAAAATGTGGTACATTTATACAATGGAGTAGTACTCAGCTATTATAAACAATGAATTCTTGAAATTCTTAGTCAAATGGATGGAACTAGAAAATATCATCCTGAGTGAGGTAACACAATCACAAAAGAACACACACAGTATGCAGTTGCTGATAAGTGGATATTAGCCCAAAAGCTTGGAATACCCAAGATACAACTCACAGACCACATGAAACTCAAGAAGAAGGAAGACCAAAGGGTGGATACTTTGATCCTTCATGGAAGGTGATCAAAATACCATGACTAACAGACCAATAGACTGAGCATAGGGTCCTCAATGCAGCAGCTAGAGAAGGGACCCAAAGAGCTAAAAAGGTTTGTAGTCCCACAGGAGAAACAATAATATGTACCAACCAGTACTCCCAGAGATCCCAGGGACTAAACTACCAACCAAATAGTGCACAAGGAGGAACCCATGACTCCAGCTATATATGTAGCAGTGGATGGCCATTTCAGACATCAGTGAGAGCGGAGGCCATTAGTTCTAGTGTAGGGGAATGTTAGGTGAGGAAAGTAGGGGAGGGAATAAACAGGGGGAGAGGAAGAGGATAGGAGGTTTCGGGGGTATAACGAGGAAAGTGGGTACTATTTGAAGTGTAAATAAAGCAAATATCTAATAAAAAAGAAAGTGAACTACAGACCAATTTCCCTTGTGAATATCAATGCAAAAATATTCAATAAAATTCTTGCAAATCAAATTCAAGAACACAGCAAAACAATCATCCAACATGTTCAAGTAGGTTTCATCCCAGGGATGCAGGGATGGTTCAATATACCAAACTCTATCAATGTAATCCAATATATAAGCAAACTCAAAGAAAACAACCACATGATCATCTCATTAGCTCTGGAAAACAGCCTTTGACAAAATACAACACCCATTCATGTTAAAAGTATTGGATAAATGAGGAATTCAAGGTACATACCTAAATATAATAAAGTGATATAAAGCAAAACAATAGCTTACATCAAACTAAATGAGGGGAAACTCAAAGCAATCTAATTCTAATGAGTTGGCAGACAAGGCTGCCCACTCTCTCTACCTTTCAATAGAGTACTGGAAGAAGTTCTAGCCAGAACAATTAGACACACCAAGGAGTATACCTGGAAGAATCCATGGCCTCAGATACATATGTAGCAGAGGATGGTCTTGCTTTGCTTCAGTGGTATGGGAAGCACTTGGTTCTAGGGAGGTTGGATGCCCCAGTGCAGGGAGATGCTGGAGCGGTAGGGCAGGAGAGTGTGGGTAGATGGAGGAGCACTCATACAGGCAAAAGGGTCGGGGAAAGGAAGATGTGGGACCCAGTGGCAGAGGGTTAATCGGAAAGTGGGATATTATTGGATAGGGGTTTGGTGGAGAGGTTAACTGGGAAGTGGGATATCATTTGAGATGTAAATGAATGGAATAATTAATAATAATAATAATGAATTTGTTATAACTTTTAATTCACAAAAAATGCCCATATAGTCTCAAAGTTATATTACCTTTTCAGTAAGCTTAAAAGCCATGATGGTTTAGAGAAGTGAAAGTCCTAAATACCGAAGCAAAGAAAATAAAGGTAAATGTTTCTATTATGCTGGTCAAAATAGCTGACAAGAAAATGCAGACACACTCAAAACTATGATGTTGTGAAACACTTAAACTCCACTGACAAACAGCCTGTTCCAATAGTCACTAATAGAATGAGCTAGTTAACAAGAAAGTGCATCTTATTTTCAAATGTAATAGAACGTTCACCCAGACAGCCTATATTCATGCTAGTCAGTCGTGATTATCAGCTTGGCTTAATCCAAATCAACTAGAACATTAAGACACTGAGCATATCTGTTGGGGTGTTTCCACAGAGGACTTGTTGAGAGTAAACAACTCATGCCAGGTGTGGGCACCGGGATGCCTTGAACTGGAGACTTGGGCAGAATAAGAGCAGGCATTCCCTTGTCTCTGCTTCTTAGGAGAGGAATGATGCAGTCGGGCGGTGGTGGCGCACACCTGTAATCTCATCACTCGGGAGGCAGAGGCAGGTGGATTTCTGAGTTTGAGGCCAGCCTGGTCTACAGAGTGAGTTCCAGGACAGTCGGGGCTATACAAAGACACCCTGTCTTGAAAAAGAACCAAAAAAAAAAAGGAGAGGCCATGATTACAGCCAGGATTAAGCCTCTGGCTTAAGAAATAAGAAAATGAACAAATTTAACTCAGAGGGGAAAGTAATTTTACAAATATACTTTCAAAACAGAAGTCGTACTGGCAAACTGAAATGATAAGAAGACATTGCTCTTTCTTTTTTTATTAGATATATTCTTTATTTACATTTCAAATGTTGTCCCCTGTCCTGGTTTCCCCTCCAAAAACACCCTATTCCATCTCCTCTCTCCCTGCTCACCAACCCACCCACTCCAACTTCCCTGTCCTGGCATTTCCCTATCCTGGGGTATCTCAGGACCAATGGCCTCTCCTCCCTTTGATATCCACCAAGGCCATCCTCTGGTACATGTGCAGCTGGAGTCATGGATCCCTCCACATGTACTCTTTGGTTGGTGGTTTAGTTCCTGGGAGCTCTGGAGGGTACTGGTTGGTTCATATTGTTGTTCCTCCTATGGGGCTGCAAACCCCTTCAGCTCCTTTCTCTAGCTCCTCCATTGGGGAACCTGTGCTCATTGGAGTTGTCTGTGAGCATCTACTTCTGTATTTGTCAGGCACTAGGAGAGCCTCTCAGGAGACAGCTATATGAGACTCCTCTTAGCAATCACTTGTTGGCATCCACAATAGTGTCTGGGTTTGGTGACTGTATATGGGATGGATCCCTAGGTGGGGCAGTCTCTGGATGTTCTTTCCTTCAGTCTTTGCTCCACACTTTGTATCTCCTCCCATGGGTATCTTGTCCCCCCTTCTAAGAAGGACCAAAGTATGCATACTTTGGTCTTCCTTCATCTTGAGCTTCATTTGGTCTGTGAATTGTATATCGGGTATTCTCAGCTTTTGGGCTAATATCCACTTATCAGTGAGTGCATACCATGTGTCTTCTTTTGTGTCTGGGTTACCTCATTCAGTATGCTATTTTCTAGTTCCATCCATTTGCCTAACAATTTCATGAATTCATTGTTTTTATTAGCTGAATAGTATTTCATTGTGTATATGTACCACATTTTTTTGTATCCATTCCTCTGTTGAGGGACATCTACATTGTTTCTAGCTTCTGGCTAGTATAAACAAGGCTGCTATGAACATAGTGGAGCATTTGTCTTTATTACATCTTGGAGGACATTACTCTTATAAAAAATAAAAACTAATGTTGCAGAAAGAAAAACTATAAGCCCAAATACCTTCTTAACACAATACAGAATTCTTAACAAAATACCAGTGAATGCAATAGGGGACTATTATCTTTTCCACATAGTCCCCAAAAGATAATGCAGCCTAATTAAAAAAAAATTAGACAAATGCTTGCAAACTGATTAGTGTGATTCAGATATCAACAGACTAAGTAAAGACCATATGATTTGTTCAATAGAAGCAGAAAAAGCAATTTTCTCATTCAACATCTAGCCATAATAAACACACCGTTAAACATACCATTAAATAATTTGAGATGACTTTCCTCGGCCTGATAAATGCAATTTTTTAAAGAAAACCCAGAGTTTTCACCTCAGTTCAGTGGATCAACTGCTGTGGCCTCCCCATCTTCCCTGCTCCCATCTCCAGTGGACCAAGGAGATCAGCTCCTCCAACCTTCCTTCCCCTTATCCCAGCCTATTTCTACAGCAGGCATTCTCAAGGAACCCACTGGCCATTCTAGCCAGGGAATCAGGTAGGCTAATTGTGCATCTTCATCTCTCCCTCATCTCCTTCAAATCCAACACCCCGAGAGGGCCAGCAGTGCATCTGGAGGCTTGCCACGGGGAGGCACCTTGCTCGGGTGAGTCCATCTGACCCACAAAGCGGAGGATCCATCCAGAGGCCTCTGGCGGGAGCCTTCCAGTCACAACCTCTGGATTGGAAGCAGCCTGGGCCACGCGTCCTATCCCCAAGCAGTGCAGAGGGCCAGTGGTGCATCTGGAGGCCAGCCACAGGAAGGCACCTTGCTCAGGTGAGTCCCTCTGACCCTGCAAAGTGGGAGGATCCATCTGGAAGCTTCTGGCGAGAGCCTTCCTCTCGCCACCTCTGGATTGGAAGCAGCCTGGACCACAGAGCCCCATCCCCAAGCAGTGCAGAGGGCCAGCGGTGCATCTGGAGGCTGGCTGCAGGGAGGCATCTTGCAAGGGTGAGTCCTGCATTGACAACAAGACCAACTAACACCAGTGAGATCTAGATGGCAAAAGGCAAATGTAGGAACATTACTAACAGAAATCAAGGCAATATGGCAACATCTGAACCCAATTCTCCATTAATAGCAAGTCCTGGATACCCCAACACACCAGAAAAGCAAGATTTGCATTTAAAATAATTGGTCATGATGCTGTTACAAGAACACATGAAGTACATAAATAAATCTCTTAAAGAAATTCAGGAGAAAAATGATCAAAAGCTAGAAGCCCTTACAAGGGAAACACAAAAATCACTTAAAGAAATTCAGGAGAATATGGGTCAAATGATAGTAGCCAATAAGGAGGAAATGCAAAAATCACTTAAAAAAGTACAGGAGAAATTTGATCAACAGCAGAAGTCATGAAAGAAGAAACACAAAATCTCTCAAAGAATTACAGGAAAACACAAACAAGCAAGTGAAGGAACTGAGCAAAAATATCCAGGATCTAAAAACAGAAGTAGAAACAACTAAGAAATCACAAAGGAAGACAACTTTGGAGATTGAAAACCTAGGGAAGAAATCAGGGACCATAGATGCAAATATCAACAACAGAATACAAGAGATAGAAGAAAGAATCTCAGGTGCCAAAGATACCATAGAAACCATGGACTGAATGGTCAAAGAAAATGCAAAATGCAAAAAGCTTGTAATCCAAAACATCCAGGAAATCCAGGACACATTGAGAAGGCCAAACCTAAGGATTATAGGCATAGATGAGAGTAAAGATTTACAACTTAAAGGGCCAGCAAATATCTTCAATAAAACTATGGAAGAAAACTTCCCTAATCTAAAGAGAGAGATGCCCATGAATATACAAGAAGCCTACAGAACTCCAAACAGACTGGATGAAAACAGAAATACATCCTGTCACATAATAATCAAAACCCCAAATGTACTAAACAAGGAAAGAATATTAAAGGCAGTAAGAGAAAGAGGCCAAGTAACATATAAAGGAAGACCTATCAGAATCACACCAGACTTCTCACCAGAGACTATGAAAGCTAGAAGATCCTGGGCAGATCTCATGCAGGCTCTAACAGAACACAAATGCCAGCCAAAACTTCTATACCCAGCAAAATTCTCAATCACCATAGATGGAGAAACCAAGATATTCCATGACAAAACCAAGTTCACCCAATATCTTACCAGAAACCCAGCCCTACAAAGGATAATAGGAGGAAAATGCCAATAAAAGAAGGGAAACTTCAGCCTGGAAAATGCAAGATAGCAACCTTGTTTCATCAAACCCAAAAGAAGATAACCAATCAAATATAAAAGATAACATAAAAAATGACAGGAAGTAATAATCACTATTCCTGAATATCTCTTAACATCAATGGACTCAATTCCTCAATAAAAAGACATAGACTAACAGACTGGATATGTAAACAGGACCCTACAATTTGCTGCATACAGGAAACACACCTCAGTGTCAAAGACAAACACTACCTTAGAGTAAAATGTTGGAAGACAATTTTACAAGCAAATGGTCTCAGAAAACAAGCCGGAGTAGCCATTCTAATATCAGGTAAAATTGACTTTCAACCTAAAGTCATCAAAAGAGACACTGAGGGACACTTCTTGCTGGTCAAAGGAAAAACACACCAAGAAGAACTCTCAATCCTGAACATCTATACTCCAAATGCAAAGGCACCCTCATTCATAAAAGAAACTTTACTAAAGCTCAAAGCACACAATGCACCTAACACAATAATTGTGGGTGACTTCAACACTGCACTTTCCTCAATGGACCGATCATGATATCAGAAACTAAACAGGGACACAGTGAAACTAATTGAAGCTTTGGACCAATTAGAGTTAACAGATATATATAGAACATTTCATCCTAAAGCAAAAGAATATACCTTTTTCTCAGCACCTCATGGTACCTTCTCCAAAATCAACCATATAATTGTTCACAAGGCAGACCTCAACAAATATAAGAAGATCGAACTAATCCCATGCCTCCTATCATATCACTATGGAGTAAAAGTGGTGTTCAATAGCAACAAAAACAACAGAAAACCCACATACACATGGAAACTGAACAATATTCTACTCAATGATACCTTGGTCAAGGAAGAAATAAAGAAAGAAATTAAAGACCTTTTAGAACACAATGAAAATGAAGACACAACATACCCAAATCTATGGGACACAATGAAAGCAGTGCTAAGAGGAAAACTCATAGCCCTGAGTGCCTCCAAAAAGAAAATGGAGAGAGCATACATTACCAGCTTAATGACACACCTGAAAGCCCTGGAACAAAAAGAAGCTATTTCATCCAGGAGGAGTAGAAGGCAGGAAATCATCAAACTCAGGGCTGAAATCAATCAAGTAGAAACAAAGAGAACCATACAAAGAATCAACAAAACCAGGAGCTGGTTCTTTGAGAAAATCAACAAGATAGATAAACCCTTAGCCAGACTAACCAAAGGGCACAGAGACAGTATCCAGATTAACAAACTTAGAAATGAAAAGGGAGATATAACAACAGAAACTGAGGAAATTCAAAAAAATCATTAGATCCTACTACAAAAGCCTATACTCAGCACAATTGGAGAATCTGGAGGAAATGGACAGTTTCCTAGACAGATATCCAACACCAAAACTAAACGAGGAACAAATAGATCAACTAAACAGTCCCATAACACCAGAAGAAATAAAAAGGGTCATAGAAAGTCTCCCAACCAAAAAAAAAAAGCACGGGACCAGATGGCTTCAGTGCAGAGTTCTATCAGACCTTCATAGAAGACCTAACAACAATACTCTTCAAACTATTCGACAAAATAGAAACAGAAGGAACTCTACTCAACTTGTTCTATGAAGCCACAATTATGCTGATACCAAAACCACACAAAGATCCAACTAAGAAAGAGAACTTCGGGCCAATTTCTCTTATGAATATTGATGCAAAAATACTTATTAAAATTCTTGCCAACCGAATCCAAGAACACATCAAAAGGATCATCCACCATGATCAAGTAGGCTTCATCCCAGGGATGCAGAGATGGTTCAATATAAGGAAATCCATCAATGCTATCCACTACATAAACAAACTCAAAGAAAAAAACGATATGATCATCTCATTAGATGCAGAAAAAGCACTTGACAAAATCCAGCAATCTTTCATGTTAAAAGTATTGGAAAGAACAGGAATTCACGGCCCATACCTAAACATCGTTAAAGCAATATACAGCAAACCGTTAGCCAACATCAAACTAAATGGAGAGAAACTTGAAGCAATCCCACTAAAATCAGGGACTAGACAAGGCTGTCTTCTATCTCCATATCTTTTCAATATAGTACTTGAAGTTCTAGCTAGAGCAATTAGACAACATAAGGAGGTCAAGGGGATACAAATTGGAAAGGAAGAAGTCAAATTATCACTATTTACAGATGACATGATAGTCTACTTAAGTGACCCGAAAACCTCCACCAGAGAACTCCTACAGCTGATAAACAACTTCAGCAAAGTGGCTGGTTATAAAATCAACTCAAGCAAATCAGTTGCCTTCCTATGCTCAAAGGATAAGCAGGCTGAGAAAGAAGTTAGGGAAACGACACCCTTCAAAATAGCCACAAACAATATAAAGTATCTTGGTGTGACTCTAACCAAACAAATGAAAGATCTATATGACAAGAACTTCAGGTCTCTGAAGAAGGAAATCGAAGAAGATCTCAGAAAATGGAAAAATCTGCCATGCTCGTGGATCGGCAGGATTAATATAGTTAAAATGGCCATCTTGCCAAAAGCGATGTACTTCAATGATTCAGTGCAATCCCCATCAAAATCCCAACTCAGTTCTTCACAGAGTTAGAAAAAGCAATTCTCGAATTCATCTGGAATAACAAGAAACCCAGGATAGCTAAAACTATTCTCAACAACAAAAGAAATTCCGGGGGAATCAGTATCCCTGACTTCAAGCAATACTACAGAACAATAGTGTTAAAAACTGCATGGTATTGGCACAGTGACAGACAAGTGGACCAATGGAATAGAAGTGATGATCCAGAAATGAATCCACACACCTATGGTGACTTGTTCTTCGACAAAGGAGCCAAAAACTTCCAGTGTAAAAAAGATAGCCTTTCTGCCCCCTTTCTCCTTATCTTTTCAATATTGTACTTGAGGTACTAGCTCGAAGGAGGTCAAAGGGATACAAATTGGAAAGGAAGAAGTCAAACTATCATTATATGCAGACGACATGATCGTCTACCTAAGTGACCCAAAGAACTCCACTAGAGAGCTCCTACAGCTGATAAACAACTTCAGCAAAGTGGCAGGTTATAAAATCAACTCAAGCAAATCAGTGGCCTTCCTATACTCAAAGGATAAGCAGGCTGAGAAAGAAATTAGGGAAATGACCCCCTTCACAATAGCCTCAAACAGTATAAAGTATCTTGGGGTGACTCTTACCAAACATGTGAAAGATCTGTATGACAAGAACTTCAAGACTCTGAAGAAGGAAATGGAAGAAGACCTCAAAAAATGGGAAAACCTCCCATGCTCATGGATCGGTAGAATCAATATAGTTAAAATGGCCATTTTGCCTAAAGCACTATACAGATTCAATGCAATACCCATCAAAATCCCAACTCAATTCTTCACAGAGTTAGAAAGAGCAATTATCAAATTCATCTGGAACAACAAAAAACCCAGGATAGCTAAAACTATTCTCAGCAACAAAAGAAAATCTGGGGGAATCAGTATCCCTGACCTCAAGCAATACTACAGAGCAATAGTGTTAAAAACTGCATGGTATTGGTACAGTGACAGACAGGAGGATCAATGGAACAGGATTGAAGATCCAGAAATGAACCCACACACCTATGGCCACTTGATCCTCGACAAAGAGGCTGAAAACATCCAATGGAAAAAAGATAGCCTTTTCAACAAATGGTGCTGGTTCAACTGGAGGTCAGCATGCAGAAGAATGCGAATTGATCCATCCTTGTCTCCTTGTACTAAGCTCAACTCCAAATGGATCAAGGACCTCCACATAAAGCCAGACACTCTGAAGCTAATAGAAAAGAAACTGGGGAAGACCCTTGAGGACATCGGTACAGGGAGAAAGTTTCTGAACAGAACACCAATAGCGTATGCTCTAAGAGCAAGATTTGACAAATGGGACCTCATAAGGTTACAGAGTTTCTGTAAGGCAAAGGACACCATCAAGAGGACAGATCGGCAACCAACAAATTGGGAAAAGATCTTCACCAATCCTACATCAGATAGAGGGCTAATATCCAATATATATAAAGAACTCAAGAAGTTAGACTCCAGAAAACCAAACAACCCTATTAAAAAATGGGGTACAGAGTTAAACAAAGAATTCTCACCTGAAGAACTTCGGATGGCGGAGAAGCATCTTAAAAAATGCTCAACTTCATTAGTCATTAGGGAAATGCAAATCAAAACAACACTAAGTTTTCATCTTACACCAGTCAGAATGGCTAAGATTAAAAATTCAGGAGACAGCAGGTGTTGGAGAGGGTGTGGAGAGAGAGGAACACTCCTCCACTGCTGGTGGGGTTGCAAATTGGTACAACCACTTTGGAAATCAGTCTGGCGGTTCCTCCGAAAACTGGGCACCTCACTTCCAGAAGATCCTGCTATACCACTCCTGGGCATATACCCAGAAGACTCCCCACCATGTAATAAGGATACATGTTCTACTATGTTCATAGCAGCCCTATTTGTAATTGCCAGATGTTGGAAAGAACCCAGGTATCCCTCAACAGAAGAGTGGATGCAAAAAATGTGGTATATCTACACAATGGAGTACTATTCAGCCATTAGAAACAACGAATTCATGAAATTCTTAGGCAAATGGATGGAGCTAGAGAATATCATACTCAGTGAGGTAACCCAGACTCAAAAGGTGAATCATGGTATGCACTCACTAATAAGTGGATATTAACCTAGAAAACTGGAATACCCAAAACATAATCCACACATCAAATGAGGTGCAAGAAGAAAGGAGGAGTGGCCCCTGGTTCTGGAAAGACTCAGTGAAACAGTATTCAGCAAAACCAGAACGGGGAAGTGGGAAGGGGTGGGTGGGAGGACAGGGGAAGAGAAGGGGGCTTACGGGACTTTCGGGGAGTGGGGGGGCTAGAAAAGGGGAAATCATTTGAAATGTAAATAAATTATATCGAATAAAAAAAATTAAAAAAAAAAAGATAGCCTTTTCAACAAATGGTGCTGGATCAATTGGAGGTCAGCATGCAGAAGAATGAGAATTGATCCATTCTTATCTCCATGTACTAAACGTCACTCCAAGTGGATCAAGGACCTCCATGCAAAACCAGACATACTGAAACTAATAGAAAAGAAACTGGGGAAGACCCTTGAGGACATGGGCATGGGAGAAAAGTTCCTGAACAGATCACCAATAGCTTATGCTTTAAGATCAAGAATTGACAAATGGGACCTCATAAAATTACAAAGTTTCTGTAAGGCAAAGGACACTGTTAAAAGGACAAAACGGCAACCATCAAATTGGGAAAGAATATTCACCAACACCACATCTGATAGAGGACTAATATCCAATATGTACAAAGAACTCAAGAAGTTAGACCCCAGGGAACCAAATAACCCTATTAAAAAATGGGGTACAGATCTTAACAAAGAATTTTCACCTGAAGAAATTCGGATGGCCTAGAGGCACCTTAAGAAGTGCTCAACATCATTAGTCATTAGGGAAATGCAGATCAAAACAACCCTGAGATTTCACCTTACACCAGTCAGAATGGCTAAGGTCAAAAACTCAGGATACAGCAGGTGTTGGTGAGGATGTGGAGAAAGAGGAACACTCCTCCACTGCTTGTGGGGCTGTAAGATGGTACAACCACTTTGGAAATCAGTCTGGCGGTTCCTCAGAAAACTGGACATAACACTTCCGGAGGACCCTGCTATACCTCTCCTGGGCATATACCCAAAGGACTCCCTGGCATGCAATAAAGACACATGCTCCATTATGTTCATAGCAGCCTTATTTATAATAGCCAGAAGCTGGAAAGAACCCAGATGCCCCTCAAAGGAGGAATGGATACAGAAAATGTGGTATATTTACACAATGGAATACTACTCAGCAATTAGAAACAATGAATTCACAAAATTTTTAGGCAAATGGTTTGATCTGAAAAATATCATCCTAAGTGAGTGAGGTAACCCAATCACAAAAGAATATACATGGAATGCAATCTCTGATAAGTGGATATTAATTAGCCCAGAAGCCCTGAATACCCAAGGCACAAATTGCATAACAAATGACACCCATGAAGAAGTATGGAGAGTGTCCTGATCCTGGAAAGTATTGATCTAGCATGGGAAGGGATTATAAGGACAGAGAAAAAGGAGGGAGGTGATTGGAGAAGGGATGGAGAGAAGAAGGTTTATGGGACATATGGGGAGGGGGGATCCAGGAAAGGGGAAATCATTTGGAATGTAAACAAAGAATATAGAAAATAAAAATATTTAAAAAAAAAAAAAGAAATCATCAAACTCAGGGCTGAAATCAATCAAGTAGAAACTGAGAGAACCATACAAAGAATCAACAAAACCAGAAGCTGGTTCTTTAAGAAAATCAGCAAGATAGATAAACCCTTAGCCAGAGTAACCAAAGGGCACAGAGACAGTATCCAGATTAACAAAATTATAAATGAAAAGGGAGATATAACAACAGAAACTGAGGAAATTCAAAAAATCATCAGATCTTACTACCAAAGCCTATACTCAACACAACTGGAGAATCTGGAGGAAATGGACAATTTCCTAGACAGATACCAAACACCAAAATTAAATCAGGATCAAATAGATCATCAAAATAGTCCCATAACCCCTAAAGAAATAAAAGGGGTCATAGAAAGTCTCCCATGCAAAAAAAGCATGGGACCAGATGGCTTCAGTGCAGCATTCTATCAGACCTTCATAGAAGACCTAACACCAATTCTCTTCAAACTGGTCCACAAAGGAAGCCACAGTTACACTGATACCAACTCTACACAAAGATCCAACAAAGAAAGAGAACTTCAGGCCAATTTCCCTTATGAATATCAATGCAAAAATACTCAATAAAATTCTTGCCAACCGAATCCAAGAACATACCAAAACTATCATCCACCATGATCAAGTGGGCTTCATCCCAAGGATGCAGGGATGGTTCAATATATGGAAATCCATCAATGCAATCCACTACATAAACAAACTCAAAGAAAAAAAACATATGATCATTTCATTAGATGCTTAAAAGGCATTTGACAAAATTCAGCATCCTTTCATGCTAAAAGTCTTGGAAAGAACAGAAATTCAAGGCCCATACCTAAACATAATTAAAGCAATATACAGCAAACCAGTAGCCAACTTCAAACTACATGGAGAGAAACTTGAAGCAATCCCACTAAAATCAGGGACTAGACAAGGCTGCCCTCTCTCTCCATATCTTTTCAATATAGTACTTGAAGTCCTGGCTAGAGCAATTAGACAACATAAGGAGGTCAAAGGTATACAAAATGGAAAGGAAGACGTAAAATTATCTCTATTTGCAGATGACATGATAGTCTACTTAAGTGACCCAAAAACCTCCACCAGAGAACTCCTACAGCTGATAAACAACTTCAGCAAAGTGGCTGGTTATAAAATCAACTCAAGCAAATCAGTTGCCTTCCTATACTTAAAGGATAAGCAGGCTGAGAAAGAAGTTAGGGAAATGACACCCTTCACAATAGCCACAAACAATATAAAGTATCTTGGTGTGACTCTAACCAAACAAGTGAAAGATCTATACAAGAACTTCAGGTCTCTGAAGAAGGAAATCGAAGAAGACCTCAGAAAATGGAAAAATATGCCATGCTTGTGGATTGGCAGGATTATGTAGTTAAAATGGCCATCTTGTCAAAAGCAATATACAGATTCAATGCAATCCCCTTCAATATCCCAACTCAGTTCTTCACAGAGTTGGAAAGAACAATTCTCAAATTTATCTGGAATAACAAAAAACCCAAGATAGCTAAAACTATTCTCAACAGTAAAAGAAAGTCTGGGAGTATTAGTATCCCAGACCTCAAGCAATACTACCGAGCAATAGTTTTAAAAACTGCATGGTATTGACACAATGACAGGCAAGTGGACCAATGGAATAGAATTGAAGACCCAGAAATGAATCCACACACCTATGGTGACTTGATCTTTGACAAAGGAGCTGAAAACATCCAGTGGAAAAAAGATAGACTTTTCAACAAATGGTGCTGGCTCAACTGGAGGTCAGCATGCAGGAGAATGCGAATTGATCCATTTTTATGTCCTTGTACTAAGCTCAACTCCAAGTGAATCAAGGACCTCCACATAAAACCAGACACACTAAAACTAATAGAAAAGAAACTGGGGAAAACCCTTGAGGACATAGGCACAAGGGAAAATTCCCTGAACAGAACACCAATAGCTTATGGTCTAAGATCAAGAATTGACAAATGGGACCTCATAAGATTACAAAGTTTCTGTAAGGCAAAGCACACTGTCAAAAGGACAAATCGGCAACCAACAAATTGGGAAAAGATCTTCACCAACCCTACATCTGATAGAGGGCTAATATCCAATATATACAAAGAACTCAAGAAGTTAGACCCCAGGGAACCAATAACTCTATTAAAAAATGCGGTATAGACCTAAACAAAGAATTTTCACCTGAAGAAATTCAGATGGCCCAGAAGCACCTTAAGAAATTCTCAACATCATTAGCCATTAGGGAAATGCAGATCAAAACAACCCTGAGATTTCACCTTACACCAGTCAGAATGGCTAAGATTAAAAACTCAGGAGACAGCAGGTGTTGGCGAGGATGTGGAGAAAGAGGAACACTCCTTTACTGCTGGTGGGATTGTAAGATGGTACCACCACTCTGGAAATCATTCTGGTGGTCCCTAAGAAAACTGGGCATGACACTTCCGGAGGACCCTGCTATACCTCTCCTGGGCATATACCCAGAGGATTCCCCAGCATGCAATAAGGACACATGCTCCACTATGTTTGTAGCAGCCTTATTTATAATAGCCAGAAGCTGGAAAGAGCCCAGATATCTCTCAATGGAGGAATGGATACCGAAAATGTTGTATATATACAGAATGAAGTACTATTCAGCAATTAAAAACAATGAATTCATGAATTTTTTAGGCAAATTGATGGAACTGGAAAATATCATCCTAAAGGAGGTAACGCAATCACAAAAGAATACACATGGAATGCAAATATTGATAAGTGAATATTAATTAGCCCTGAAGCTCTGAATACTGAAGATACAATTAGCATATCAAATGATTCCCATGAAGAAGGAAGAAGAGGGCCCTAATCCTGGAAAGGCTTGATCCAGCATTGTAGGGGAGCACCAGGACAGAGAAAAGGGAGGGGGGGAAGGCAGGAGAATGGATGGAGAGAAGAGGACTTATGGAACATATGGGTGGAGGGGACTGGGAAATAGGAAGGCTTTTCGAATGTAAACAAAGAATATAGAAAATAAATAAAAACATAAAAAATAAATAAAACAAGTAAAAAAAAAATCTAACACCCCATTCTTGCCCTGAGCTTTGTAGCAGACCAGCTGCTATAGCCTCACCTTCCTCTCCAGAAGATCACACGGATCTTCTCCTCCAACTTCACTTTCCACTTGCTGAGGCTCGCACCAGAAGAAGCAGACAGTTCAGTTTTCAGATTTGGTAAGTATTCTAGGTCTATTCTAGGCCAGGGTAGCAAGGGGGCTTCATTGCATTATGAAGTCTAGAGGACTACAATGATGTCTCCATAGAATCAATAGAACCAAATCAATTTTGAACGTTTTTCCAATATCGATCAACTCAGAGGCTAATTCTCAGAGATTACATAGGCTTTTTAGTACCTGTTAAAAATGTATGTTCTGCTCAGATTAGCCCATGTTTACTTCTGTGGCTCATCCCCAGGGATAGTAGAGGATAACGATGAGTGATGGAAACATGGGGTGTAAGCCACTGAGACTTTCATTTAACATATTTTTATGTGAACTATCAAACTAAAAGTTAAAAAGGAGAACTTTTGTTTAGTTTACTTTTCATTTGTTCATCTGAACTGTATTTAAAAGTGTGGTCCAATAAGGTTAAAGACTCAGGAGAAAGCAGGTGTTGATGAGGATGTGGAGAAAGAGGAACACCCCTCCACTGCTGGTGGGGTTGTAAGATGGTACAACCACTTTAGAAATCAGTCTGGTGGTTCCTCAGAAAACTGGACATGACACTTCTGGAGGACCCTGCTATACCTCTCCTGGGCATATACCCAAAGGATTCCCCAGCATGCAGTAAAGACACATGCTCCATTATGTTCATAGCACCCTTATTTATAATAGCCAGAAGCTGGAAAGAACCGAGATGTCCCTCAATGGAGGAATGGATACAGAAAATGTGGTATATTTACACAATGGAATACTACTCAGCAATTAAAAACAATGAATTCATGAAATTTTTAGGCAAATGGTTGGATCTGGAAAATATCATCCTAAGTGAGGTAACCCAATCACAAAAGAATACACAAGGAATGCAATCTCTGATAAGTGGATATTAATTAACCCAGAAGCTCTGAATACCCAAGGCACAATTAGCATAACAAATGACTCCCATGAAGAAGTAAGGAGAGGGTCCTGATCATGGAAAGGCTTGATCTAGCATGGGAAGGGAATATAAGGACAGAGAAAAAGGAGAGAGGTGATTGGAGAATGGATGGAGAGAAGGTTTATGGGACATATGGGGAGGGAGGAACTGGGAAAGGGGAAATCATTTGGAATGTAAACAAATAATATAGAAAAAGTGTGGCCCAAGCTATACCCACAAGGAAAAGGCCTTCAAATGATGATTGCAAAACAACCCTTGAGCCCGGGTCAGTCTGAGCTTTTTGCTGATGCAACTGCTAGATTCCATCACCCTTGCCCTAGAGATGATGACTCAGCCCAGATAAGGTGCACAAGGCCTCTCAGGCTGTCAGCAGTGGCCTCTCTGGACAGCTTTCCAAATCAGTCTTCTATTCCTAATCTAAGCACTCAGCAACAACTTAGAGAGATCCATTTAGATTTCTTTTATAGCTGTCTATGTTCCTTGGAAAACCCTCTAACACCCAGCTTTCTAAATTGCCTCAACTTTCCCCCTTTGTTTCCATAGGGAAGTTTTCTAGTTTTGTAAAATTATGTAATTCCTTAACACACTAAAGCACTGCCCAATTCCTTCCCAATGTAAAGTCTGGCATTTTTTTCTCTTTATTTCTTTCTTTTTAACCACAAACTCATAGATCTTGACAAAAAAGAATGGAAGAAAGATTTGTAGAAGACCATCCAAGACCAATGGGAGGTAGAATAGCTGCTGGAGAAAGTAGGTATAACTCCGTTGAGGCTGTTTTAAATACACAATAACTTCTTCATTGTTTTAATTTTCATATGCATAAAGTAAAAAATTTCCAAATTTGTCTTTCTTTCTGTTGTCTTATGTCATTGCAAGGCAAAGGGATGTATTGTAGTGCTGTGGTAGACAATTCTCTTATTAGGCTCAAGACCTAGGTTTCAACCGCTGGCACCTATAAAAAGCAAAAGCAAAATGAACAACAAACAGAACACACTCAAATGAAAATCACTGTAATCCTTGGTTATCTATTGGGAACTAGTTACCAGACTAGATCACTAAACATGAACAGGACAGCATAGCAGGTCACATGACCCATGTCTACCCATTCTCTGCCAGGAACTCCGTGTCACCTCTACAGTCCTTACAAGATGCAAGGCCCATGCTAACTAAATTCAGGGAGCAAAGGCAAGGAAGAAAGTCAGAAAATATTTGTACAGATGTACTTTTTCCCAAATATTTTCAAGCCTCCTGGGTTGAGATGCATGTTTATAGAAGCTTGTGGACAGAGAAGGATGGCTCACAGTAAAGGACCAGAAGACAGCTCTTGAGCCACTGTGTAGAGTGGCTCAATTTTCTTTCATAATATTGAATTATCAGGCTAATAAGCAAGCATAATAAATGCTATGTTGGATTTACCTAACAAATCTAAAAAGAAAGATCCAAAATGATCAAAGTAATTCCCAGGAATTTAACTGCAAGCCAGAACATTGCTCACAGCAATATAATGGATGTCAAAAAATATGCAGCACTGAAATCAATAAATATCACAGTGACATAGCAACTGTATATACACATGGGGCCAGATAATATGACCAATTTTGTGGGAGGAAATAAAAGAGAGAATAATGAAAGTCTTAGAACTCATAGAATAGCAGTACAGGTTTTGCCATAACCTACAAGACAAGAATTATTTTTTTAAAGTATTACCTTGTTTAGCTTGTGTCCTGGAAAGTCAACACAAATTACTGTGCAGAAATTAAAAGTAACATTTAAAAACAGCTAGTAATAGCCTGAACATAGATTATTTTTGCTGTAATGTTTATAAAATTAGGAACTTGCATATATAGTTTCTTTGTTTTACAGCCCCCAAGGAAACCATTTAATCACTATAAACCTTTATTCATATAAAATGCAGACAATAATATCTTCCTTATCTGACTATGTGAGAAAAAGTGGCACCTGTGTGTATACTCAATTCTTTGCCACCATTGTAAAAACTACTGCTTCCTGTGATGCTCATCTCTTAACATATACTATCCACATTTTAAATGATTTATTTATTTATCTACTTAGACGAGGACTTAGTCACTAACATACTTATAGTATCCAGAACAGTGTCTGGCATAACCATGTTCAGCCATTATATTTGTAGGGATGCATGAACTATAAGGAAATGTTCAAAAGAGTCTTGTTATGAACCAGTTCTGATGCACACAAACTTATTCACATAATAAAATGACATAAAATGATATAGGTATGTGTATAAAGGAGCACACTCAAAAGTGGGGAAGCTCCAATCAGCTATGCAAAATATGCTGACTCTGCTTGCTGTTTGCAATATATGAAGCTACACCCAGCATGGTTCTTTTTGCAGCTTCTTCTGAATCTCTACTCAAAATTTAATATCATGAATATTTTAAAATACATTTTATTTGTTGTATATGCACATACATGTGCCACCGTGTCCATTCTGACGTCAGAGGTCAACCTGTGATTGGGTCTTCTCCTATTACCATGGCCATCCCTGGGATTGAATCTAGTTGTCAGATTAGAGGAAAGAATTCTCTGAGCCATTTTGCCAACTCTAAAAGTCTTGAAAAGTTTAAAAGTTTAAATTAACCAGTAAGGTAAAGCTTAAAACTGTTTTGGGGGTTTTTGTTTTGTTTAGGTTTTTTTTTGTTGTTGTTGTTGTTGTTTTTTAAGAAAAATTAAAGGTTGAGTAACTTTCTTTTACAATGAAGATTTATCTTTCTATTTAAATTCTTAGTGGAAAAATGTAAGGAACTCTGATTTTTATTTGTTCTTTGATTTTTTTCTTTAACTATTCAGCCCATCTTCTTAACGAGAAGAACACTGAGATAATCCTTGACCTTTAAAGACATATCTACTCTCCCCAGCTCCAGCTCCTGAAGTCAAACTCCTAATTTTGACTAAGGTCAGGGTAACTGTACAGCATACCAAACCTCATGGATTGTTAGAAAAATGGCCTTGAAATTTTCTGATGTAAATATTCTTTCTAAAAAATGTTGCTCTTTTCCCTTCTGCCTTTCCTACAATCTGTTTGCCCAGAGTTTAAACATCACTGTAAGATCATAATTGCTTATTCCTGGCTACTTTGCCAAAAGGAAAATTTTCTCCTTCTCCCACCCACCTGAACATGAACACTGTCATTCAATCCTATCCTTGCAACATCAGGTTTCATGATTAACAGTCACATTCAAGGAAAGCAGCTCATTTTTTGACATTGTGTTTATTTATTTTAGTGGGCAGTGTCATGGACAGCCCTGGTGCTGTTTGTATTTTGACTCTAATTCTGCTTCCCCAAGAGGGGCTGCCTGGGTTGAGGAGTGAATCACATTCTCAGGACCTCATGTGACCCTTCTAATGAATAAAGAAACCAATCACTGGGGAGAGTAGGCAGGACTTCCGGGTCAGTCAGAGAGGGACCTCAGAAGAGGAGAGAAGGACAGGCCTTGGGGCAGGAGCCTGGAGGCAAAAGTGTAGGTAGCAAAGGTCCGGGTTTTAGGTGGTAGATCTGTTTATATCCGCTACCAGAGGGTTTAACTTAAAATGGCTTATAAATTAGGATGTTAGTTGCTCTATCCAGTGATTGTGTTGCTTTTTTATTCTAAACTAAGATTGTGTGGTGGTTTCCTTCACGACACTCGACTGAGTTCCAGGGAAAAGGTATGATGGCGGGGCATCCCAGCCAGCCACGGGAATTTGGAAGTGTAAGGCTCATGTGGCAGTGACCCACCATGGGAACTTAGTGAGCTGGATGGAGAGATTTTGGAGCTCTCAGTCAGAGAATCTCCACGAGGTGAAAACAAGGCCTGCGGTTCCTTGCTGGAGTTAGCGTGGATTACATTTTTTAATATGTCACACTACAGGCAATATCCTGCCTTTCTTTTTCTCTGTGTACTTCTTTATCTAATATCCACCTGTTGATCATTTTTGACAGCCTGACAGATGGAGAAGCTTCTAAGCATGCATTTAAAAAGTGCTTCCAAGAGAAAACTGTCAGATTCGGTATCTCAGACAGAACTTAATATTTTGAAAAACTAATTTAAGGAGGTCAATAGGACGTTAAGCACTTTTATTTAAACAAAACAAAAGAGAACAGGTAATGAAAAACAGCACTGCTCTGTGAATTCCCTTCACATTAAAAGCTCCTGTAAACTTCCTGTAGTCAGAAACACATCCACCCCAAGTGGCGATCCCTTCACCCACCCCATCCTGGCTCTGAAGATGTATCTCATCATGTAGCTCCTGTCGTGACAATGAAGCAGAAGCCTCACTTCTAGGCTAATAAGTAATGATCCTTCACTGAGGCTATGTAGAATCTTCAAAAGTGCCAAGGTTATCAAAGCCAAGGAAAGACTGAATGCTGAAGATATAGGATATCCAAACGTCTGAGACCCTGCAGCCATTAAGTGCCATTTTGTGGACAACTGGCCAACCTCAAATTGGATCTGAAAATTTGATATTGGTAATTTAACAGTGGTAGGCATTTTGTTGGTCTGTATTACTTATGAAAAGGGATTTCCTTAATACTCAGAGGGGATTGGAACATCATTTTAAATAAATTGATCTCAAATGCTTAGGTGTAAGTATTCTCTGCTCTTTACACTGCGCTACAATGTGGGTGATTTTCACAGCAATGGTGGCTTCCATCAGGAGCAGTTTCAAATAATCCTTTTTCCTCTCTAATAAAATGGAGTTGATTTTCTCTGCATTCAAAAGCATCTATTACTAGACTGTATCTCATAATCAGTGTTTAAAGAAGTAACTGCAGGCCATTGATTCTGTGTCTCCCTGGAACAGCCTGTCTTCTAGGTACATCACATTGTAATGTCATGGGGAGCAAGGGTTACTGTTCCTGCCCTTGTGTGAGATTATGGAGAAAGCCTGCCTTTTATTATCTTGTCTTTCAAGTTGAATTATTCACAAAGACAAAAACATGGATAAGTTTTTTGTTTTTTTTTTTCATTAAAATCCAATTTGGAAGCTTAAATGTACCAAAATTCCTAGAGATGTTGATTTTAAATAACAATTTTAATTGAAGTATATTTTCAATTTAAAAATTAATACAAATTCAGAAGTATTTGGTAGCTATTGTTTCCAAGGGGTATCCTAAAATGGAGATGGAGGAGTTGTCTTTAAGATTGTCATAGTTATACAATATAAAGAGTCACATGTGTAGACATGTGGGTCATATGCATGTATGTGTGCATGTGTGTGTGGTGTGTATGTGTGTGTGTACATGCATACATAGAAATCACCATGAAGAAACTAGTTATAAGTAATCTACTCTTACAGTTGTGAAGGCTAACCAGTTCTGAGGTCTTCAAGACTTGTTGATAAGCTTGAGACCTAGAAGTTCAATGGTTTGGTTCAGAAGTCCAAAGGCCTGAATCAGGGAAGCTGAAGTCCAACAGGGTCTGACCCAAGAAAGCATTTGTTTCTGTCCACATCCAAAGAGAAGAAAGAAACTAATGTCTCAGACTGAGTGTATCAGGCTTTGATTCCAGTACAGGGAGGCAGAGGCAAGTGATTCTCTGTAAGTCCTGAGGCTAACCCAAGCAAGACCTGTCTCAAAAAAGAAAGAAGAGAGGGAAAGGCAGTATTCCAGTAAAAAGGCAGATGGATATGAAGAATCTATTAGTTGTGGGAAATCTATTGGTTGTTTCCTTCCTTTCAGACTATCATTAGGAAGGACAATATTCTTTCATTACTCTCATAGAAACATATATAACTATGCCCATCCAAATAACCAGGTAGTACATGTCCCAGCTACATTGACCTACAGCATTATAGCAATGATACTGCAGAAAGAATCATGCTATGAAGCTATTAAAAGCATAAAGTACCATGACTTCCTTGTCAAATGCCAGAAAACATCATTGCTACAAATAACTCTAAATGTAAGATGCTGGTGCCCTAGGACACATCTAATTACCACTTGCTCCCTTGTCCTAGGGTGCAGTATTTGTCTGGTGACAGTCATCGGATCCTCAGTGTGAGGTGGGAACCAAATGAACAACTGTGTCTCCTACTCTCAGAATTGGGGACTGTAGTAGGAGTCCTTGCTACTTACTACTTCTAGTGTTAAAAGCCTAGGGATTCCACTAGATGCCTTATCCTTAGTTTTTCTTTTGGAGACCCTCAAGCATTTTGCATTTATGTGTCCCTTTCTCAACTCAAGTTGCCACATTGTTGGGATTGCCCTTTACCCACCAAGGAGAACGTCATGCAGTGAACCAACAGAAATGGAATTACAAACCTTCCTTCAAACGTCAGATACTAATTTAAATGGCCACTGCAGTGAGAGCTGCAGGGGTCTGGTGTGTCTGTGGTTCAGAATTGTGTGAGAGGAGCTGTGGAGATAGGTGTTTGCAGATTACCGACTATTTCCAGCAGACCAGGGCCCCTTGCAGCTGAGCTGGTGCTCAGCTGCCAGGACGGTTGCATTGCTCTCTTGCCTAAGCCTCCTTCTCTCAAAGGAGACAACCAACAGAATGCACGCCTGTAGGCCTCTCCTCACACACACAGCGGGCAAGGGCCCATTTTCAGTTTGGGTTGTCCCTCTGTGGACCAAAAAACTCCAAAATACAGTCAGCAGAGAGGATTTGTAAAGATAGAAATAGAGGGTGACAATGAAACCTAGGTGTGTGTGTGTGTGTGTTCATGTCTGTGTGTGTGTTCATGTGTATGTGTGTTCATGTGTGCATGTGTGTGTGTTCATGTGTGTGTGTTCATGTGTGTGTGTTGGTGGAGGCCAAAAGGTAACTTGGGTATACATATTCAGGAGCCATCCATCTTAGCTTTGCTGCTGTTTTGGTTCATTTTGTGTTGTGACAGTGGCCCCAAGCTCACCAAGTAGATTAGGCTGGTTGTCCGTTAGCCCACGGGGATTCATCTGATCCTGCCTCCTCGGTGCTGGGATTACATCCAGGTTTTTACTTACGCTCAAACTCAGCCCCTTATTCATGTGCGGCAAATAGACTGAACTAGGTCCTCTTCTCTCTAGCCAACAGATCACTGGGAAGCCACCCTCCTTCCCCCCATTTCTTCCCCATTTTCTTGGGGGGTCACACAGATACATTATTAGTCCACAGAGCTCCTCCCTGCTCGGTATGGAGAAAGCATAGCTTATACTGTCCTCCACCACTGAGGTCTTTGTCATGGCCTATCCTCTCCCAGCTCCAGTGCTTCTCCTGTTCTTCTGAGTGTCACATGCTCTTTTCTAAGAAGTGCTGGGCTCTGGAAAAAAAGAGGGAAGAGGGAGGCCTGGTAATTCTAGAGAACCTTTCTCACACATTATCACAGTAAGTTCCAATTCTTAAAGCAGCAGAATTTGAAGTGGTAATAAGTGGTTCTTAGAGACCAAGGCAAGTGTTCTGTTGATATGATCTGCCCTCTATAAATTCTGCCTATGGAAACTGCACTATCTCAGGGAGGAAACTGAACAATCCAGGGGAGAAAAGAGGACTGAATGGTATGAGAGACATGGCCTCAGAAAGAAGGTCAAAGAAGAGAGGCCAGCTAGAATTGGGGTAGAACAGGACCAGGCTACAGTCAATCAGGTTACAACCGATGCATGCTGTGTCAATGTGTGCAAAATATCTCCTCAAATTCCCAGAGGCTGTCAGAAACATGCTGGGAGCCTCATCCGAGCTCCCCTCTTTTCTCTTATTCTCCAGGGCCCAGCAGTATTTGGCAAAGAACATGTAAGTAACAGTCAGAGAAGAATGGGCACCTGGGCTGGGTGAATGGCGCTGTGCAAAGACCCCTGGAGAATGATTTGATATTGAGTTAGGTACCAGTGAGCTGAAGGTCAGTGATGAAGGGACCCACATTGCAAGGAGGACATCCTAGTTACAATAGAGTGAAGTCAATCAACGTGACAGTATGATGCAATCACCCATGTCTGGAGTTACCTGTCCCCTTTCAGGTTAAAGCAGACATTTGCATGATCTTTGTCACATGCACTCGTAAAGTCCCATTTTAACCCTGATAGAGACAAATATCACAGAACAGGAGAAAACGTCCTAACATACCTTTTCTGAAAGACACATGACCCCATAGAAACCATATATCATTCTAGAGCTTGTTAGGATGCAATGCTACAGGACCAAGAAGCTGTAGTCCAGATGGAATTAGGCTTAGTAGTTATCTGACCTTGAGCTGAGAAGTCATTTGGATAGAGTCAGTGGAATGCATACCAGGGTCCCCTAAGGAACTGAGGGCATCAGAAAGCTGAGACGATGCCATAGCGGAAGTATAGGGTGGAGTGATGAGCCCACCTCCTCTGCAGACAGGGCAGGTCCCTGAGCAGGGAAAGCAGCTAATGTGAGGCATTCTCTGGAACCTGGAGAAGGGAGGAAAATGAATCCTCCCATTGATTTTTCCTTACCATTCCTTCTAATGGTAGCTTTGCCCAGTGGGACTTGGGCCAGATTCTTGACTCTTTCGTTAAATTTAGTATAGGACCCATAGATTTAATTCTTCCCTGAATTATGTATAATTTCTGTTCTATCAATGTTCTATTTGTTCAGTGTTAAGCTGTATGTATGTATGTATGTATGTATGTGTGTGTGTATGTATGTGTGTATTTTACAAAGTGGCCAGCTGCACATCCAAGCGGTTGGTACTTCATCTCCATCTCAGATAAAGGATGGCATCTTGGAACAGAAATTGACACAAAGGAGAGCCTCTGAGATCTGGGGGCAGCGAGCCGAGCACCGCCCATATTCCCGTGTAGCCAATCAGTTCTCAGGAAGGCCCATTGCTTGCTCCCCCTTCTCGCCAGTGACTTTCCACGTCCCCCAGCTACTGGTCCACCGCCCATTCCCTTGCAGGCCTGAAGCTTCTTCCCCTTGGGAAGCTTCCTCCGGTGCGGTTGTGCGTCCGAATCAGCACTTCTGGGAACTGCAAGGCAGAGTGAGTCGGGGTCCGAGACCGGGTCTGCACTAGGAGAGGCCTGCGATGACAAAGGCCTCTGTCAGAAGGGTGGGATGCTTCCCGGGTAAGGGGGAGGGAGGTGGTGCGTGTCCTGGGGCTGCGTGGAGGACTGGTGTGGGCAACCCGGGCATGCAGGGGTGGCTGGTGCATTCCACAGTAAGACCTTCCTCTCTGTCCCTTTCTGAGCTTTCAGCAGCTTTAGAAATCTCCTTCAGTCTTCCTGCATTGTTTTCCCTTCGCCAGCCAGGAACCCCCTCCCCACCGTCCCCATTTCCTTGTTGAGTGGTTTTTGTTCAGCAGGGAGCCTTTGGGATTTTACCTAAGGAACCACAGAGGTTCCGGATGGAGGCTCCACACCGAATTATTTAAGGGCCACAGTCTCTGCTTAGCCTCCTGTCCCCGCCCGCAGGTAAAATTCTTTCCCTGTCCTTTAAGCACCCTGGGGACTGGAGAGGTGAGTGGGGCGGATGTGGGCAGGGTGCTGCTGAAATGGGTGTGGGCTGCTGGAGAACGCAGGCCTGGACCACCCTTGGCCTGCAGCAGTAGGGGCTTAGATTATCCAGTTGGCAGATAAACAACCCCCCCCAGCAGGCCTCTTGGATTGGTCCAACCTGAAATGAAGGGGAGACAAAATGGGAGAGGGGGAAAAAGGATCTTACCAGTGAGACAATGGTGGAAACGTGGAGGAAGAATCCCTTAAAGAGAGGACCGATGTCTCTTGTGTGTGGGCTGACCAGGCAGCCATTCCTACATTCTCCAAAGGATTTGGGACTAATTGCGTTTCCGCTAGCTCTTCATTTTGTTTTGCTTTGCTTTAAAGACTTAAGAATAAAAAGAATGTATATCATCCCAAAGTGGTCCAATCTACAAGATAATGAAATAAATGCTTGACCGTTTTGTGGGTAAAAAATAAGGCTTTAATGCCATAATGGAGGGTCTCACTTCTGCCCTTCCCTGCCTGAGACGTGGCAGCCTCCGCGATTTTCCTATGCTGTTCTGCATAGTCCTACGTTTGTGTGTAAAACATGCATGGGCTGCCTTATGATTTTGTCATGCTTTCAGATCATGAATATTATCCCGTATATTCTTATATTTCTAGGATCCACCCTTGCTTATACCCCTTTCATTTTTATTTCTTATGGTTTAATGCCTTATTCTCCCACTGGGCCTTTAGGTTTCTAGCTTTGGGGAATGTATTCATTTTTTTTTTTATGTGGCCAACTATCCCAGAATGTAACAGTATAAGATCAATAATAAACAACAACAAAGCCACTTCTAATATTTCTTTGCCACCTGCCAGTTTCTGTGGATCTAGACTCTGGTGTCTTTGGAGGTCCTCACCTGCGGTAATAAAGGGGTATTGGCTCAGCGTGACTCAAGGCTCAGAGGAGGTAACACAGGATTGTTGTAAACTTGGAATCTCCCTGATTTTGGCTGGGCATCTCTTTCTTGGTAGTGTGGGCCTCCTTACAGAGGCTTACTGTGACGTAATTTCTTGCTCCTTTTATCCCCAACCCCAGAATGAGGGCTTGCCAAAAGAAAGGCAAAAATGAGATTATCTTTCTCTTCTCTAATCTCAAAAATGCCATCTTTTTGTCACTTCTATTCCTTAGAAGTGATTGACCCCCACCCATATACACACTCAAGGGGTGGATCTCACATGAACACAGAGGACAACTGCAGTTAAACATTACAATGACTACCCACGATAGCAGCCACATAACGTCCTCCACCACCCATGACTATGTGCGCAAGTGCTTCTTGAGAGTGTGGATCCGAGAATGGAATAAATAGGTCAGAGGATTCGTATTTATTCAGCTTTATTAAGTCATTCCCAAGTTCTTCAAATGCCGAACTAGTTGGCACTTGCTCCAGCAAAGGACCAGAGATCTTGATGTTCCACAAACCTGTCAGAGCAAATTACATATTTAATCTGGCTAGTATGTAGTACTAGCATTCCAGTAGGATTTTACTTAGCATTTCCACACGGCTAACAAGGCAGGCTGCATCTTGAATACGCCAATCAAGTATTCAGCTTTCTGTCTGCATTTCTGACACCTGGCTTATACTTATTCTCCTAGTAAGCTGCTTTTTTCTGTACCTAATTGACTCATTGGAGTCTTTTTTTTATATATATACAATCCATGTCTCAATCAATATCTAAATCATTGTATGTGCTACAAATATCTGCTTCCAGGCTGCTTCTGAGATTTTATCTCTCCATGCCTCTCAGTGAAAAATTTATGTTTATGTTACTAGAACTTTCTTCATTTCTATCATTTGTTAAGAATTGTATCTTCGAGGGGTGTTAGAGACGGCTCAGTGGCCCTTGCTGTGTAAATGAGAGGATCAAACTGGAATACAAAACTGCCATCTTAAAGTTGGGCTGGTGTGGTAGCCATGTGCAAAGCCAGTATAAAGGGATGCCCCCCTCACCCCGCTCTCAAGGCAAGACTATCAGCTAAACTACCAGATTCTCAACTTTAAGTCCAGGAAGAGACCCTGCTTCAGTAAATAAAGTGAAAATAATTCCATCAATTGTTTCAGTGGCTGTTGAAAGCATTGTGTAATTCTTTGGGCTGTGATGACTCAGCTGTGCATGGCACGAACTCCCCGTGCTGAAGATGGACAACCAACTCCCAGTGCTCACAGGTGGCACACAACTGCCGGTAACCACCTTGTATCAACCTCTGGCCTCCACAAGTAGGAGCACATGTGCAATACACACACACACACATACACACACACATATGGATACCACACACACACACACAGAGGACACAGTTGTATCCTCTGGGTTATAAAGTAACTTACTGCGTTGTTTTCCAATGGTTTCTAATGGTGTCAATGGTTTCTGTGGCATCAATGGTTTTAGCATTTGGCATTCAGGCTTAATTCACATGAAAACCGATTATTTTGTTGTTTATTCCATGGAGTTGATCACCTGTCTTCACATCACTGGTCTGCATGAATCAAGTTTTCCATATGTGTATAAATTTATTTTAAGCTCCCTACTCTTCATTAATGTACTTGTCTTTATCTATTAATTTCTTGTCAATCAAATTTGATATAATTCATTGGTCATTTTATTTACCAGTACCTGCTTTCAAATTTGCCACTCGGACAATAATATCATCTAGAAATTATGACAACTTTGTTTCTCTCTTTATCTGCATATCTTTAATCTTTAATTACTTTTTCCTTCCTGCTTTGGCATGGCCCATCTGTACACTGCTTAGAAAAGTTTTATTATGTAGACTTTAAAAATTGCTTTTATCATGGTTATCAGGTAAATTCTTTATTTGGTGTATAAGTTTGTCATAAGTGAATGTTTTATCAATTGTTTCTGTGGCTCTTGGAAGCATCATGTAATTCATGGGGCTGAAAGAAGGCTCAGCCTTTGAAAGCATATACTCCCCCTTACCCAGGATTGGCGCTAGCTCACCACAGGCTGTAACTCTAGCTCCAGGGGATCCAACCCCTTTCACCTCTGTGGGATTCTGCACTCACATGCACACACCCAAACACATACACACAAAATAAAACAAGCCTTTTAAAAACAGACAGTATCATGTAATTCCTTCTCTTTAAATATATTTTGGAGGCAAGGCATAGCATTTAACTTCTAACAGTAAGCTAGCTGAAGTCTCTAGAATATCAGTGTATCTCTAGTGTGTATGCCATAGCATTTATTAATAGAACACTGAGACAAGCATTATTTACATTTATGTAAGCTAGCATTAGTCTATACTTAATGCTTTCTGTATTCTTCTGATCTGCCATTGGTATCATCTCAAAATAGCATGGGTAATGTTTTTTCTTTGGCTCTGTAATAGAAAATCTTCACAATATTGCAATTATCTAATCCTTGAATAGCAAAACCTTCTGGAGTGGGAATTCAGGGTATTTTAGGCTTGTTGGCTCATTTACTTTATTATAGTGAATGCTTTTCTTAAACTAGCTGTATGCTTTTACTTGTAAATTAATTAAAATAAAATAATTTCATTATTTAAAAATACAATTATAGACTAGGTTTTCTTACAGATTCAATTTTGATCAATTGTGCATATGTATTCAGTATTACTAAAATAAAATAAAATTTAGTATTACTAAAAACATTATTACTAAAATTCATTATTGGTTTAAATCTTTCTATGTTCGTTTGTGATGACCTTTTCTTTAGTAAAGTATTCCTACTTTCTTTTTCCTATAATTTTGTATACTGCTTCTTACATGCACACACACACAAACACACATACACACACTTTTTTTATCTCATTAATTTTTGCTTATGTTAAAGCCCTAAATTTGTGTACTTATCTCATTAATTCTGAACTTTTCTTTCTAAACTTTTTAAGTTGGAAGTTTCTGTTGCCACGTTTTTAACTATATTCCATAATCATTTATGTGAACATTTTTATTATGCAGCTTTATGGACTTACAATCATGGTCTTCTTTAAGTCACATTTTCTTTAGAAATGTGTCTTGAGTGTGTGCATACAGTGTGTGCATGTTTATGTGAAAAAAGAGTGCGCCTGTGACTATGCAAAGATCAGAGGTCAACGCTCAGGCTTTATCTATGTCTTGTTTTCATGACAAGGCTGCTCACTGGGACTTGCAACTCACCAACTGGGCAACGTTGGTTGGTCAGTCAGTTGCAGACACAAACCTGCCTTTGTTTCCCAGGTCCTGGAAATCCCCAACACATGTCACTGTGCTCAGCCTTTTACCTTGATGATGCAGTTCAAACTCAGGTCTTCATGCTTTCACATGGCCTTCTTATCAACCGAGGCCTCTTTAGCCCAAAAATGAATTTCCAATTGGTCATAAAAAACTAGGATTAGAGTTATTAAAACTAGGATTGAAACCAAATTGTCTTTGAACTTGGAAAGAACTTACAGTGTTTAATTATGTGATGCCATGTGTATATCTTTAAAATGTTATACATTCTAAACCTATGTATCCTGATCAAAATCTTGTCTGTAACAATTATCAAATACAGTAAGTTAGGTTAAAATTTCTCACTGTGAGGTAAGTTTGCCATTTCTTATTGTAGAACTACAAAAATGTGTTTTCTATAAGATATGTTATTAGTTAACTTTAGTGAAGTGGATGCAGGTATCCTTGAGAACTACCAATCTTACTTTAAAAATCTAAATTTAAGCTGGGGTTGGTGGCACAGGTGGCAAAAGAAAGTCACTCTCTATGAATCCAAGGCTGGTTTTGTCTACATAGAGAGTTCCAAGACAGTTAAGACTACATACGAACAAAGCAAAACAAAAAACAATCAAGATCAATCAAGGTTTTTGTACCTGATGCTTGCCTTATTTATTTGTCTTTCAAATGCAGATTTGTTTATTTCTAATAAAAATAGGTATAAATTACATATGATAGAAGTTTACCTATCTCAGCTGTACAGCTTAACAAATTTGATCTTTATACATTAAAATTTTTTATTTATTTTTTCAGAATTTCATAAATGTATACTATGATCATAACTAGAGCATTCCCCTCCCTCCAGCCCCTTAATTTTCTGCATGTTCGCCTTCCAACTTCATGTGTATTTTTATAAACACACACATATGTGTGTGCATATATGCATATACATATGTGTGCATATGTTGATGGACTTTTACTTTTGTTTGTTTTTTTTCTGTCCACCTCAAAGGAAAAAGTTACGAATCTATCTTTTTTTAATAGACCTAAACCCTCATTACTATTAAACATACATATAATTCATCTAAGTAGATATTGTCAAAAAGGTTTTACAAAATGACTATAGCAGTCTAGTGCCATAAGAAATGTGTGTAAGTCCCACCAATTGCAGACCTTTCTCACCAGTAGATACTGAACCGTTGTCATGGTTAGCACTCTAGGATTGATAGAAGTATCTATTGAAGATTTAATGTGCATTAAATGATGACTCATTACATTAAACAGTTTTTTTTTCTGGCCATTTAGGTTACCTATTTATAAAGTCTTCAGGTGTTTTGTTCATTTGGGGGTAAGACGTGGTTTTGCTTTATTTTAGAATATGGTATGTGTATATATATATATATGGATTTTTAACTTTATTAATGAATTTTAAATATCTTCCTTTTGCTTGCCTTTTCACTTTGATAAACTTCTAATAAAATAACTTTCACTTTACTTAATTTTAATTATATTTTTAAAAAGTAACATATTTTGAGACAAAGTCTCACTTGTAGCCCAGGCTGGCCCCAGATTCACAGCGGTGTTGCTTCTTCAGTCTTCCAAGTCCTGGTCTTTCTAGTGTGAGCCATAACACCCAGCTAATAACCTTTCACTTTTAGAGTTAAAGCTAAGCCCTTGGAACTGTGCCAGAGTCCTGTTTAAGAAAACTCTGCCTACCTTGTTCCCCATATCTGCCCTATGCTTAGCTACCTCCTTACTGAGTCTCACTGTATGCTCATTCATCTACGAGACGGATCTTTAGCCTCTTTTTCTTCCTACAAGAAAACTAATCACAGGTGTTCCTCATTTAGGGCATCATCAAAACCTCTATTGCCACCCAAAGTCTCCACATCCTTGTCAGTTTGAGAGTCTACAAGTGAGCTTTGGAGAGAAACAAACATATCCCTAACAATGGGATTGGAGTCTGCTAAATTGAGCCCTGTTTTCTCTTTGTGTGTGTTTATTTTTTGCTTTGGTTGGAATCAAATATTTTATAGTGTTTTCCCTCTATATTATTTGTGTGTTTGTGAATGTGTGTGTTTTGTGAGCACAGCTCACATGAGTTGGGAAGCACAGAGACTAAAGAACGAAATCAGTGTGTCTTACTGTATCGCTTATTCCCTGCAGAGTCAGTAACTCACTGAAGGCAGGACTTGCTATTTCTGCAATATTGCCTGGTCAAGAAAGTCAGGGAATCCACCTCACAACACGGGTTATAGATATGTGTTCTGCCAATCCCCCGATCCCGGATATTTAAGTGAATGCTAGGGATTGAACTCAGTTCCTCATCATTGGAGAGGAAGTACTCGTACCAACTCAACCATCTCCCAGCCCCTACATTATTTTTGAATAATATAACTTTTTACCGGTTTTAATGGTAGCTATACATATTACAGTTGCCACAGTCTTTATAACTGCAAATTATTACTTTCACCTATTTTAAAACAAAAATCTTCATCCAGTTCATGCCCATGAATCCAGCCATTCAGATATGTTGGGCATACATTTGATTTTGCTTTATACCCTACCACAAGATGTGATATTTGTTTATTTTTAAAAAGCCAACACTTGTGTATATCTGTTTCTAGTTTACTCTTTACAGTACACTATTTCCTCCCGCAGTGTGCTTTGTCCTTTTGGGATAGTTCTGCTTCATCCTGAAGAGCTCCTTTGAGTAGCTCTTGTTCTGTATTCTGCTGTTTCCGAATTTGCTCAGACCGTGGTTATTTAAAATTGTCTTTATTTTGCCTTTAATTTTCAGAGATACTTTTTGGTAAGCATAGATTTGTAGGCCGGCAGATTTTTATAGTTTCTTTCAACTCTATTTTTCTATTCTATTCCTGTTTCCATAATTTCTTTTGAAAGCCAGCTGTATTTTTGTTTCTTTGAGAAGAAAGTGTCTTTACTTCTGGCTGGTCTTCAGATCTTCTCTGTAAATTTGGTTTTCAGCAGCTGACTGTACAGAGTGTGGGTTTCTCTCTATTTATTCTGGTCAGGGAATATAGAGCTCTTTGTGTTTTAATGTTTTTCATCTGTCTTGGGTAATTCTCAGACATTAATTATGAACATATTGCTTCTCCTTTCCTTTCCCATAAAACACGAATTGTATGTGTTTGTAGCTTCTTGCCATGTCTCACTTTCAGCTCTGTTTTTCATGTATTGCCTGTCTGTTTGCACATGTGCGTGTGGAACATGCAGAAACCAGAGAAAGAGCTCAAATACCCTGGAGCCACGTGGCAGTGAGCAGCCTGGCAGGGACTGAGCTCCTGCCCTTGGTAATAGTAGTATCAGCTCTTAATTGTTGAGCTATCTCCTAGCTACTAGAAGGACTCAACAATCTTACCTGTTAGGTTTTTGTTTGTTTGTTTGTTTGTTTGGTTGGTTGGTTGGTTGTTTAGTTTGGGTTTTGCTTTTTATTTTGTTTCTGTTGTTTTGGTCTAGACAGCATTTTCTACTTATTAGCTTCCTTCAACTGAATTTAAGATGCTGTTAATGAAAAAATTCTAGATTCTAGCTGATGTTTTCATTATCCAAGAACATTGAAGATAGAGGTACAAAAAATATTTTGAGAACAGCAATTCTCAACCTGTGGGTCTCAACCCTTTTGGGGTTCAAATAACCCTTTCACAGGGGTCTCACATAAGACCATCAGAAAACACAGTTGATAACAGTAGCAAAATTACAGTTATGAATAAGCAACAAAAGTAATTTTATGGTGGGAAGGGGTCACTAGAACATAAGGAACTATATTCAAGGGTCACAGTATTAGGAAGGTTGAAAAGCTCTGGTCTAGAAGAAAACTTTCAAACATTATTTTTTGTTATTACTGGCTCACTTCAGGCTTGACTTTTCTGTGAAAACATTTGTGGGTAAAGTATGATCCTAACAGATAAATTATGACTTTTATGTGTCAAGTGAAAGCACTACGTGTGTACAAGAGCCTTCTTGCCGTAGCTTGATGTTGTAGCTTGAAGTACTACAGTACTGTATTGAAGGTGTGACCTTGTTGGAGGAAGTGTGTCACTGGGGTGGGCTTTGAAGTTTCAGAAGCTCAAGCCAGGCACAGTGTCACTCTTTCTTCCTAATGCCTCCCAAATGTAGAACTCTCAGTTACCTCTCTAGTACCATGTCTGCCTGCAGGCCACCATGATTAACCACCATGACAATAATGGACTAAACCTCTGAACTGTAAGCCAGCCCCAATTAAATATTTTCCTTTATAAGAGTTGCTGTGGTCACCGGTGTCTCTTCACAGCAATACAAATCCTAATTACTACACCTGTTTTTTTGTTTTGTTTTGTTTTATTTTGTTTATGTCAAAATATCATCATATTGTCTTTTTGTTTCTGAGAAATCTGTGTGCTTTGTAGCCATCAGCTATGTCTCAATAATCTTAACTCTTTTTGCCCACTGGAATTACTCTTACTTACCTACCACCACACTGATTGCTTCTTTATGCCTTTGGGTTTACTATGGTATACATCTGTAAAGATCATCTACCTTGTTTGAATGTGCTAGGCTTCCTAGATCTGAGAATTGGGTTTTTCAAGAACTCTAGAAAATGAATGGTAATCACTTCTGCCAAAATTAACTTTGCTATACTTTTCTCTAATATTTATTTAGAGGTCAGAACAAGTACATATTAAATTTTATTCCTGTGCCTTCCATATCTTTTATCCCTTTTTGTATTTTCCATATTCCTTTGCTTTACTCTACTCTAAATGCAGTTTAATAATTTTTACTTTATTTTCCTCTGTTCTGGATCCAGTGCAATAATTTATATTTAATTTTGTTTATTCTTCCATTTAATCTATTCAACATTTTTGTTTTGAATTTTATTTTAACTGTCCTATTCTTTTGATTCTGTTTGATATCTTATATATATAGCTATTTAATGCTCATATGTGTTTTGATGTCCCCTTTGTTTTCTCTCTGTTAAATGTGGATGTTTTATGTTCTATGCTTAATATATCTCTAAGTTCTAAATGTTTCTCATACCCTGTTTTTGATGATCCTTTTCATAGTCATAGAATGTCTGTTGATTTTATACAACTATTATTGTAAGTTTTATTCTCTGTAGCAATTCTTTATATACATTGAAGTTAATGTTCTCCAGAACCATTCTGTATTAGTTTCTACATGCTTGAAATATTACCAGCTGAATTATTCAAAATCATTTTATTTTCTTAGAGTTTTAGTAAAAGTAGCCATCATTCAGATTCCAAATCTATATGTGTAACTGATGGGAGGTTAATATGAGTCTCAAAGGCTTTTCCCACTCCTCAGGGAAAACTAAGATAGGCAAGTTGCATTAATTCCTTCTAGGAATAGTCTTCTAGTGAGTGAGCCTTCAGTTACACCCTTTACAAATGGGAGCTTGCTCACACCATCCTAGCCTATCATTCATTCTCCAAAATTTTTCAAATACATGTGAAAATCATGTGAAAGCTCTTACGTTTGTTTCTCAGTGTCCCCTAGTTTTAGTTTATTTTACATATTCCTTACTTTCACATCATAATGCTACATTTATATTTTGTATTTATAATATTTTATTATTGATTTAACATGGAGTATCTAATGAAATATAATCCTAGAACTAAAATAAAAATAGCTATGTTAACCTATTGCTAGCATAATACTTGCAAGAAAATGCATACATCTTTGAAAAGTAGATGTCTGTGTAGCTTTGTGAATTTTTGCAAACTTAACACATCCTTGGTTCAGCAATCAAAATGTTTAAAAATAACAAGCAAAACAATACAAACAAAAAACTTTAAGAGTAAGCCACAGCACATTTTGGGCCATTCACTGTTTTATCTAAAAATGAACATTATTCTAAACTTTATTCTTAAAGTTGACTTTCCTTTCTTAAAACTATTAGACTTTTCTTTAATGTATTAGATGTGTTTCTGTGACAAATACTACCTAAATAGCAACAGTTAAAAAGAAGAATGGCTGGTTTGGGCTGGCGAATTTCAAGGTTTCAGTCCACGGTAGACTTTCTCCTTTGCTGTGGGCTGAGCCAAGAATGAGACCACAGTGAGCAAATTTGCTCTTGACATCTTAACCAGGAAGCAAAGAAATGTAGAAAGAAATGGTCTGACACAAGGCATGTCTAACCACAAAGGTCCTCTTCCAGTGACCCACTTTTTCCAACTAGGCCCTGCTTCTTAATAGCCCATTCAGTTTAGAATCTGAAGTGAGAACCTTTATGATCTAAGCACCAGTCATCCACTAACTAGAAACAAAGCCTTCAACTAATGACCCTTTTGGGGTCGGCACTTCATATGTAACCACTGTAATGTAAATATACTCCTGTATCTATTCCTGGGAAAAGACATCATGACCAACACAGCTCTTAGAAAAAAAACTGTTTCCAGTGACACACTTCTTCCAGCAAGACCATATTCTCACCAACACAGCCACACCTTCTAGACCTTCTCAAACAGTTCCACTCCCTGGTTACCAAGCATTCAAATATATGAGCCTATGGGGTCATTCTCAAACCACCACATTTCTACACAGCGTGTAATCTGTCCTTTTTTCTCATTTCATGTTACTGCATTTGGTGACATTCAGCCATATTGGACTCATTGTCACAGCATAATATTCACTACAAATATACAATAATTTATATGAACACTACTATTGATAGTATTCAGGTAATACCTGGATGGTACAGTGCATGAGAAGGCAGGGAAAGAATTGAGTATCTTTCAGTTTTATAAAGATATATTATAGATTCTGCTTAGTTTATGTTTTTTCTTATAAATGTGTGTATGCGGTTCTTTTGGGTAGAGACCTAAGTGTGATTAGCAAGTAATAGCATTTTTCCATGTCAAAATAGGAGCACAAAAATTTCAATGAAAAAAAAAAACAAATTTAAAGAATTCATCAGTGTAAGAATTGAGATAATATTTTTAAGTAATATTTTCTAGTTTGGATTGTTTATTTACTCATATGACAGGTCACATAGACTTAAGGTCTCAATGCCAATTTGTGAAGTGCTCCATATTTTTGATTCAGTTTAGGATCAAGATTTTTAATAGTGGCAAATAAAAAGTCCTATTTGTGAAGAAAAAAAGTTATTTCAGTGCTTTCAGAATTTTGTGGCCGTGTCCCTTACTTTAAAGCAATCAAGGAAACTTGGGAAATAAGAAAGGGTCTGTAGAACTTAAAATTGATTTAGTAGTATGGACTCTGTGACAGAGGAAGAGAAAAAAATGAGCTTGTGTGTTAAAGAAGTCATTGAGGGGCCAGACAGATGGATCAATAGTTTAAAGTGCTTGCTACTTAGGAATTCCAGAGGACCTCTGTTTAGTTCTCAGCATCCACAATGAGCAGCTGACAACCACCTCTAACTTCTGCTCTGGGAGTTCCAGCGGCCTCTTCTGGCTTCCCCAGGCACTCAAATATGTGCACATGTACACGAACAACCACTCAATATTAAAATACAATGAAAAAGGTTTTAGAAGGCATTTGGAGATATATGAAGAAATAGAAGGCTTAAAGGGGAAAAATGAAATTTATTGAAGAAAAAAAGTGCACGGTGAAGGAAACTTATAGTAACTTCTACATCTGGCAACTATTGGTTTTGCTTAGAAATGATCCAATACATTTCCTTCCTCAGCTGCAGCCCTTTATCCTTTCTATCAGTCCAGTGGACACCAAGTGCATTAGCTACTTTTCTGTTGCTATTGTAAAAGACACTAACAAAAGTAACTTAAGGATGGTTTTGCTTTGTTTTGTTTTTTGTTTTGTTTTGTGTGTTGTTCCCAGTTTGAGGTTGCTAATGGTGGGGAAGTCATGGTGGTAGCTCCTTGTGTCGCCTCAGCAGTCAGCAAGCAGAAAATGGTGAATACTTGTTCTCAGCTCACTTTCTTCTTTTTATATAGGTCAGGATCCTGCCTAGGGAATGGCGCCTCCCGTAGTGGGAGAGCCTTCCCACCCGAGTTAACCTAACCAATCCAGACAATCCCCTACAGGCGTGCCCGGAGGCCTATCTCTACTTCTCATCAAGTTGAGAGTTGATACCAACTATCACTGTTGAACACCAGTATATGACCTAGAAAAAGTAACGAATAGCAAGAAAAATAAAGCACAGTTGTTAACTAATACTTCCTCCAGATTGGGGAGTGGTTATGAAGTCTTAAATAATGCACTATAACTCGTACCCTTTAACCGTTGAATCTGCCTTCTTGTAAAGATCTGATCTGAGAACTGCCTCTTCTACATGGTACCGAGGGAACCGAGGCAGAGAAGTTGAAGGGCAGGAAGCTGGAGAATGTGTGGGAGCAGCACAGACCTCCTTCAGGTTTTGGTGGCTTTGCCCAGGGGTTCTGCCCTTAAGAATACATGCCACATAGGCAGTCAAGGCTCAAGCAGGACATGGCACAAAGCCAAGCCATGGCTATAAGGTTGGATGTTGGATCCCAGCCTCAATTTTAAAAAGAGTTAGGACTACAAACAAAATTCAAAAAAGTACCAGCAGTTTTACCAGAAATTTTTAATTTAGGTTTAATTGATCAGGCTTATTTATTTTTATTTCAAAATAACATAATTATTGAAATGTTAATGAAGTGTATGAAAATAAATATTTAAAATATTTAATTAAATAGTTATACCAGCCATGGTGATACATGACTGTAATCCCAGAACTTTGGAGGCTGGGGTGTAAGGCTTAAGAGTTGGAAGCCAGCCAAAGCTATTTTAGCCATACTAATTGGGAGGAGGGGGCAAAACTTAAAAATAATTCACTTTCTTGTCTGAAATAGCTAATTCTAATACTTTGATACATAGTTTCTATATAATTTTCATGTTTCTACTATAAAATTAAAACTAAGTGTATTAGATGTTTTAAAAAATAATATTTAATAACATGTGGTTGTATGCATATAATAATATGATCTTGAAAGGGAAAGTGTAAGAAAGGGAGACAAGAAAAGGAATAAAAGAAAGAGCGAAGAGAAAAAGGAAGAGAGAAAAGGAAAGGAAGGAGGGAAGGCAGAAACAGGGATGGGAAGAGAAACGAGTATGCTCCGCAATACTCTTAACTACCGGTCATTATGTAGAGATATAGCTCATCCTTGGAAACAGTGTGTATTGTGTAACATAAAGACTTAGTGCAGCTGGACAAGGAGGCATAATGACAACACCAGGAGGGCAGAAGCAAGCCAAAGGTAGCCTATGCTACGTAGTAGTGAGAGTTAATCTTTAGAATCAGTCTTTCCTGCTGCACTCCCTGGATAAGCTCCTAGCCTGGGGTCTTAACAAGAATCAGAAACTGACACTAAGGTCCTGAGCAAACCAGAGTGACTGGTGGAGCTCCGCCCTCATCCCGAAGTGGCCAATTGGCTACCCGGACCAGCCCTTTCCCCTTCCACCACCCACCGACTCCCTAGGCTATCTGCTCTACTTCCTTGTCACAGCACTGCTGGACGACCGCCCTTCCTTTGGGGTGAGGGTAGTGGCCCGGGTGAGGGAATTGCTGGACCCATGGAGAATCTTCCAACCATGGTTTCTAGAACCATAGTATGGCAGGATCCAGGTTACGGGCTTTGGGGGTCTGCCGCAGCCTGGGTGGAAGACTGAAGTTTACTACATCCCTGGGAGACTGGAATGCTAACCCAGCTGGGAGCTCTGGCCTGAGGGCCCGGGAATCTGGTTTCTGTCAAAAGAGAGGTCTGTGGTTTTTGCCTCTCCCACTCTTGTTCAATGTGTTGATTTATTTTTTTCCCTCTCAAATTTAATTAACAAAAGTCTGATAAAACTGCCCTTAGACATTTTTCATTATGAAATATTTCAAAGTGACATAATGAAAAAGCAGTTTCTCAGATGCTGATATTCTGTCCATCCAACCCCCACGACCCTTTTCTGAAACCTAACCACAGAGCCCCATCCTTGGAGGCAAATTGGCTTGTACCCTTCCTAAATAATTTATACCTCTCTTTATTTTTATGCATTTTAATTTGACCTTTGTCTTGCCGACTGCTCCCCCACCCCCCAGCTCATTAAAGAGGTTTTATCCTGATGTCTCAGATCTGGATGGGAATTAGTAATGGGAGCATGCCAACAGCCTCCTCCTTTAGCTGGGAAGCCCGGGACCTGGACAAAAAAGGGGTTTAACTTCCAATCTCCTGAATGGTCTTTACGTGGTAGGACCTGAACTCTGCTTATTTGATTTTGTTCAAGCTGAGCCTTCTACCTAACCCGGCCACTGAGCTCATCTGCCCAAGGCTCTTTGCATGACATTCATATTATTTATTTGGGAAGAAAATCTATTAAAAGGAGATGAGGAAAGGAAGTGTAGATCACAACCCTACTTGGCGCGCGCACACACATACACACACACACACACACATACACACAAACACACACACAACACTGAATCTTGGACTGTCTGAATCTTTATTTTGTCAGATATTCACAGAGTTTTATTTATGTCTGGTATTCACTTAAGAACAAGTATCAGCCTGACTGCTTAAGCTCTCTATCTGTGCTATAGGTATTTATTTATGATCCCCAATTCCCAGAAAATAAGAGAGGTATAGATTGTCTTAAAACCAGCTGGAAACGTGTGTCACTTTTGATTTGAATCAGTTCCACTGATGCTATTCTCCGCATTTTGGTTGCTAGACCTGCCAGCATAACATCTGGAGTCACCACACAGATAGGGCCTGGCACTTCATAAGGAGAGGTCAGCTGCTTGTCAAGGAGGAAAGACTTCCCGGAACAATGCATTGCAGCTGTCTATTGTTCTGTTGAAATGCTATTTTGAACTTACCAAAGTCACACACCTAACAGTGAGATCAGTAAGGTTATATATACAGTGCCATCCAAGATTAAACAGTACGGATAGCTAGAAAGGTCTCTTTCCTTTCATCTCCCCCTCCAAAAAACGAAAGCATATTCCACAACCCCTACAATCCCTGTGTTTTCCTGAGCAATATACCAAGGTCGATCTAGCCTACACTTTACAGGAATGTAGGTTCTGTATAGGCATAGAATGTAAGAAGTCACAGAATTCACATGCCTTGGCTTTTTCATCCTTTACCTTACTTGCAAATAGAAAAGTTTTAATAAAAACGACCACCCACACTGCTAGGATGAGACCTACTCTAGGTGTCCCTAATCCACCTCAATGCCTTGAGCCGGCTACACAAAGAAGCGCTGTCTCTTGCCAAGCGCCGCCCCTCGGGCTCCAATTCCACCCCAGAGGAAGTGGGGAGGAGACTGGCTGGGAACCCCTCCTCTCCTCCGGCTCGGATCTCCTCCCCCCGTTAAGCTCCAGGCTTTCGGCGGCTGCTCCGAGGAGAATCCCCTGTTCAGCCCTCCTGGTGCGGTCCTAGAAGCGCCCAAGACAGCTGCCTGCTGGAATCGCAGGGTGAGTGGCCCGCAGGAACAGCCCTCGGGCAAAGGAGCCTGTGACCAGGGTTTGGTCCGGGGTTGGAGGCAGGTGGGGCGGAAAGCCAGTGCTACTCGGGGGACGCTAGAGACCTATGAGAGGGACCTGGGCTCTGTGGCCTGGGTGTGTCCAGATCTCGGCAGGGGTTTCCTTGGGCTTCCTGCCTACCTTCTCTTGGTGAATTTGCTCTTCTCTGTGACTGAGCATCCCACTCACACCGCCGATCTAGCGTTCTTACTGCTGCTGGCCTCGGTCTGACAGTGACGTTTGTGTGCCACCGCTTTGTGTGGGCGAGTTCCAGACAGGCCCCACCAGCAGTGGCCACATCTAATCTATTGAGCAGCTTCAGAGGAGGGGGTTGGGCATACTTGTCACACAGGTAGCTAGTGATGGAGCACCATTCCATACTAAGGCTTATTGAACCTGACAAAAGGGGTCACTAGGACCCAGATCGCTAGCTCACAGGGCATTGTTCACAGGGGCCTGGGGTGTGGGTGTGTTTAGAGAGGGCAGTCCTGGTCCGGAGGCCTGGAGAATCCACAGCCTGAGATTTTCCACTTGGCTGCCCTTCTCCTCTGTTAGCCGAACCTCTCTCCTCCTGCGCCCCCCACCCCCTGACGTCACCCACATGCTCTACAGAATGGCCATTAGAGGAAAAGGAAGGAGGGGAGAGGGCCTTCGCTAGACTCCTGCGTAGTTGTGACTGCCCCCAGTGGTGTGGAGAGATCTTTATCACACAGTTATTTGTTAAAAACCCCTCTAGGGCAAGCAGACTGACAGACTCACAGCTTGGTGGAGGAATCACCTGAGCACCTAATGACAAAGGGCGGGTCTAGTCACTCCTGAGTCAGAATCCTCTATTCCCTTGTTCTTAGTTACCCAGTGGGAAAACTGAACAAATGTGGGAACAAACAAAAAAAGTAGAAAAATGAAGAAGGTAGAGGGAGCCAGCCCCGGATTGCAGGAACGAGTGTGGTGAGACTGGAATATGGAACAGTAAAAACCCAGTTTTTGATCTTACTCCTGCAGAGTATAAGAAGGAGGGTTGAAAGGAGGGATCCGTGGGAGTCGGGGGAGGGCCTTGAGAGATACTTTACTGGGGTGTTGTTGTTGTGAATCTTACCAAATATATGGAAGTTTAACTTTTTAACTGGGATATTTTCATTTATTGTCTATTTTTTCTGTGTGCATTAAACATTCTTTCATGTGTGTGAATGAAACGATTTCTTAAGTTCAAATTAATAAGGATGTAATGGAAAGTGTCCCAGGATGGAGTGCAAAAGAAAGAACTGAGTCTATTTGAATTCTGGTTTACTAGAATGTGATGGACATTGTGGGAAAATCTGATGTATAAGGAAAAAGGAAAGTTTCTTAGTGGAAAAAGGCATGGAAAAGAGAAGACACGGAATTGTGTTTCTCATGTTAAGGCAAGGTCGGGCTAGCTGTTACCGAGAAGTATCCCCTAGTGGTACCCATACCCTCACACAGTCTCTCAGTCATACATCTATGGAATACATCTAGGGAATAAAATGCATTCTCTGATCTGTGATTCAAGATATGGAATGCAAGCTGTAAGAGACCCCTTCTCCCAAGATGACCCCACCTCCCCTTCCATAATTCCTTCACAGGAGAAGCCATATTTACGTCTCCAGGACTGCTTTGTGGCAGGGTTAGCATGTCTGCATTCTCCCCATTTTACAGGTTGGGCCTGGATACCATTTCCACTGAAAGAAAGTGTGGCAAGCTCAAGGGAGGCTGCAGATAGCACCAGTGAAAGAGTAGAGCAGCTGTGGGGGAACAATTTCAAGATGAAAAGTCAAATGAGGACAAACTGTTTACCTGTTCCTAATGTGATGAGGCCGCTGTTTAACCATGGCTTCCACAGAGCTTTTATGAATAAAACAAACAAACAAACAAACAATGCTGGAACTTAACAAATACTAACATGTTTGTCATATAAACAAGGACTGTACTTTTGGATAGAGAGATGGCTCAGTGGTTAAGAGTATTTTGGTTTGGTTCTCAGCACACATAGAGTGACTCACAATCACCTCTAACTCCAGTTCTGGAGCGCCTAACTCCTTCCATCCTCTGGTAGTTCCTGCACGCAGGTGGTCAGAGTACATACTACTCAGATACGTGTTGTCCTAGTTACAGTTATTGTTGCTATGATGAAGCATCATGACCCAAAGAAGTTGGGGAGGAAAGGGTTTATTTGGCTTATACTTTCACCTCATAGACCAACACTGAAGAAAGCCATGACAGGGACTCAAACAGGGCTGGAACCTAAAGGCAGAAGCTGAGGCGGAGACCGCGGAAAGGTGCTGCTCACTGGCTTGCACCCGATGGCTTGCTCTTCTTATAGAACCAAGACCACCATACCAGAGATGGCAGCACCCAAAACAGCTGGGCCTTCCCCTGTCAATGATTAAGAAAATGCTCTTACAGCTGGATCTTATGGAAGCATTTTCTCAACTGAGGTTCCCTCCATTCAGATGAGACTAGCTTGTGTCAAGTTGACATAAAACTGGAGGGCACACATACACATGCACGTAAAATAAATAAATATTTAAAAAGGAGTCACTTCACTTCTGCATTTCCTGTATTGGGATCCTAGAGTCACTACTTATCTATCTATGTGATATGAAGCAAGTGAAAAATTCCCTCACCACTGAAAAGATCTGAGGTTTTCTTCTCCAGAAACTATACAATGGGGAATATATATACCCTATAAGTTTGTCAGAATTTAATACATAATGTGTTACAACATGAGAAACTTGATAAGGAGTGTGTTGCTATGTTATTACTACAGTTGCCACACTGTTATCATTGCCTTAACCACAGAAAATATGTTCAAAACTTACTTATACATGGACTTGAAATTCTCACCGAAAGTATTATCTAGATCACTCTAAGTAGATACCAAATAGACTTATCACATGCACATACAGACTAGCTAAGAGAACAACCAACCAATGAGGTAGACATGAGTATGAATAATCTTCTCTGACTGCATGATTATCCACAACTTGGAAAGTGTTGGCCAATACACAAGAGTCTGATGGGTAGCTCTTGAGGGAATGAGCATTAGTGTGAGGAGATATGCAACAGGATGTCATTTGGTGTGCAAATGGAATATCTATGGAGGTTTTAGAAAATAAGTTACGATTGAATTTCAGATCCTGAACCCTCATACATAACAATGTTCCTAGGAAACTCCCTTGTCTTTGATCTATGTCCACTCTTGGGTTTCACATACCAGTGTCCATTTGTAGTTTTGTTTTAGCATCCATGGACATATATCTTTAATTCTGCCTCTCTTATTACAAGGAAGTATGGGTGGGTCAATCAATTATCTTCATGTTCTCCTTCATCTTCCCCATCATCTCTCCTCTGTCTCCTCTTTCTCTTAGTTCACCCTTTGGTGATCTAAATTATATTTCTCATTGCCCGACTCGTGGCAATAATTAATTTTTCATGGAAAATGTCTCAAATTTTCTCCTCTGTGTACATCTTAACCTAGAATAGTAGTTTCCATAGACAGAAAAGAAGCGGTGGGGATGTGAGAGGGAGACCGAAAAGGAATTGGAAATGGAAGTAGAGTCTGTCCTGGGTGGCACTTTCAGGAAGGATGGGAGGAGGCTGGAATCAGCTGTAAACTTGCTGGAGCTGGCACCCTAGCATGGGGAGGTCAGACTGGGAGAAAGGAGTCAGTCAGGTCTTCTCCAGCGGATAGATGTGAATCTCTGTGGATTTCTCTTCAAGAACAAGATATTATTAGAATACTTTCAGAATGATAAGGCTAGGAACCAACTGGAGAGACTTGGACAGTAGATTCCTTCAGTCTAGACATGAATTACTAAAGAACCAAACTGGGTTCATCACAGTGTCCTGGCAGATTGTCAGCGAGGACATTGACAGGGCTTGTAATGGAAATGGGACGAAAAGGAAGAGTGGATATTACCGTGGCTGTGCACAGTGTGTTATCCTGGATATTTGTGGACAAGAAGAAGGGTGAGAATGAGACAAGTTTATCACTAACTAGATATTGGGTGGTTGCATTCTTTAGATATTCTCTGAGGCGGGTAAAAGGTCAGCTCTGGTATTTAACAGCTAAAATCATCTGGTTTGTGTAATTTTACTTAGAAAAGCCTCTCACCACCCACCCACCCACCCCCCTTGAAGGAAGATTTTTCTTTTTTTCTGAGGCAGCTTCTCATGTAGCCAAGACTGGCCTTGAGTTCTTGACAGACCGGACCACTTTATCAAGTCCCAGAGGCAGCCACATTACATGAAAACACGTAAGGTGGGTAACATAATAGGATTTTATTTCCTCACAGTTTGCCTCTATCTGAGGCAATATGCTGAGGTTTCAGAAGTGTGCCACCATAGACAGCTGTAATTTTAAGGCTTCTGTAAGTTAGTGACACGCTCCAGGCAATCTCTGCTCTCTTTCAACAGGAACTTGAATTTATTAGCTACATGGGATAAAGTTCTTTCCATCCATGGCTGTGGAAATCATAGCCCACAGACCAAGGACTTGCAGGGGTCCAGCGAGATTTGTAAAAATAAATGCCACAGCCATTAAAATTGGTCTTAGCATTAACATTAATATTAGCTGCCAAATAGGAAAACTCTGAGACCACAGCCAGTAAACACAGCCTGGGTGTTGCAATAACCAACACCAGGTTAGACTATTTTGTCTACTTTGTGAACATTCCATCTTACTCACCAATATAAAGTAAATGATTTACCCTTGACCAAACAAGTTTCTGTGCAAATGTATGGTATGTGCACATGACTGAACACTCCTGGGAGATTGGAGAGCAGCATGGATGGGACACTCCCAGGGAAGAAGCAAAGCACATTTAGGAGCTGATGGACACAGGTACACCTTCCTCGGCCATGCCTCAGCTGCACGGAACAATCTGCCATCATTTCATAGCTTGCTAATTTCTGTGTCTTGGTGTCTGGGATATGGTATTCAGCTACGGAGAACTTTCTTGTTCCTCTTATTCAGCTTGTGACTGACCCAAGCTAGGGATCCCTGATTATTCATCCTGAGAGTCTAATGCTCCACACTAAGGTTAATATGACTAGAGAGGAAGCCAAGGTGGATGAGAGCGGTGTCGGGGGAGAGCAGTCTACACCACTACACCGGCTCTCAAGGAATCCGTACCAAATGATCACAATTACAATGGCTCAAAATGATGATGCTATTTTTTCCCCTCCAAGTTCTAGAGCCGTGGTTCTCAACCTGTAGGTCATAACCCCTTTGGGAGACTAACAACTTCTTCCCAGATATCATGCATGTCAGATAGTTATATTATTATTCATAGCAATAGCAAAATTACAGTTATGAAGTAACAGTGAAATATTTTTATGCTTTGGGTCAACACAACATGTACTGAATTAAAAGACTGCAGCATCAGTTGAGAACAACTGTTCTAGAGGATTAGAATTTTGGTGCCTAGACTTGAGCAGTGTTGATTTCTTCTAGAATTCAGAGGTAGAGTTTTTCCATGCCTCTATTACAGCTTCTGGATTTTGCCAGCAATCCCTGGTGTTCCTCAGTCTGCAGATACATCACCATATTCCCTGTCTTCTCTGATGGCATTCTAAGCTATGTTTCAACCTCTCAGTTTTCAAATCCAGCATGACGTCCTATTACCTTGGTAACATCTCCTTCCAGAAGATGTTATGAAGGGAGATGTTACCAAGTTAGACCCTATGTCCAAACTGTCATGTTCCTAGATAGCAGGTTAGGAATTCAAACTTTGCCTATGGGAGACACAATTCTATCATTATTTCTCCCTTCTGTGTTGCTTTCTTCTGTGGTGGCATAGAATCCTATACTCTCCATTGATGGCAATGGACTAAATGGGGTTGATACTGAGTCTTATCACACAGTGATGCCATTGCCATTCCTGGTGGAATAAATACCTTGCTCAGTTTTCTATTGTTTAATTATTCTTTGTTAAATGGAGTCTTTTTTTCCCCCTTTGCAGAAACCAACAGAACCATGGCAACTCCCTCAGCTGCCTTTGAGGCCCTTATGAATGGAGTAACAAGTTGGGATATCCCCAAGGATTCTGTTCCATGTGAACTTCTTCTTATTGGAGAGGCTTCATTTCCTATAATGGTGAATGACGTGGGCCAGGTCCTCATTGCTGCCTCTACCTATGGTAGAGGTCGCATGGTGGTAGCATCTCATGAGGACTTCTTTTTGGAAAGCCAGCTCTTTGTCTTTCTGGTCAATGCTGTTGGGTGGCTTCGTTCCTCCCCTGAGTTAGCCATTGGCGTGCACTCGTCTTTAGCACCACTGGTGAAAATCCTCGAGAGCTGCGGAATAGAGGCCAAGATTGAGCCGGAAGTGAATGACTCCCTGGGTGTTTACTGCATTGATGCCTACAATGAAACCATGACAGATAAGCTAGTCCAGTTTGTGAAACGTGGAGGGGGCTTGCTCATCGGAGGCGAGGCCTGGGATTGGGAACCCCAGAATGATGATGATGATGATAGAGTTCTGTTTGCATTTCCTGGGAATCTGGTGACCAGTGTGGCTGGTGTGTACTTCACTGACAACAAAGCAGACACAAGTTTCTTTAAAGTCTCCAAGAAGATGCCTAAGATACCCATCTTAGTTCGGTAAGTATCTTACCATAGCGGGAAGTCGGCCTCATACTGAAAACCTGACATGATTCCATCTTCAGGTTGCTTCCAGGCTAACAGAAAACAATTCGAAACTCAGACATGTATTTACCATAGCCAATTAGATGTTTTAATACTCTGAGACTTAGGAGTGACATTGTCTCCCCAGAACAATCTGTTTAGCTCTTTGAGGAGGAAAAAAATTTTGACTATGATATTCCTCAGAACTTAGCTTAAAAGTACTGTTGAACCCAAGAATTGGCCTGTTTTATGTAAGAAGGTTCACAGGAAGTTTCTTTGCCAAGAAAAGGAAACTATTAGGGAAAGAAAAACATAGAAAAGTCCTCTGGGCCAAAGTCAGGAGAGCTGTGAGAAGTATTTTGAAATCTTTATGTGCAGTTAGGATGGAAACAGGAAGCTGTGCATTTGGAAGTTGAGCTGGAAAAGAGACAGCACAATTCTATATACTAATACTGATCATTAGAAGAACATAAGTTTACCCCTGGAGTCAAATGATCTTCTGAGAATGGAAGAAACAGATGCTGACTGGGTACAAGGGCAGGCTTCACTGGAGAGTAGTGGAAAGTATTTCCAAGTCTGTTTTTTTCACACACAATGTTGTATATGCAGCAATTAATTAGCATTCAGTGAACATTTTTTGACTGTGTAGATAGACTAATAAATGAGGAGTATTTGAAGTTAAGTTCTGCTCAAGAACAGCAAATGGGCAGTAGACCACCTCCTATTATAACATTTCTTAGCTTCCTTGGAAACTGTTATTTCTTGTCACTGTTATTTCTGACTGATATAAACAAAGGAGTCAGATTGGGTGAGGAAGATACAGTGAGTCCTTTAGAGGGATGATGAATAAGCTAAATTAATAAGTATTCATGACAAATTAACCTGGCAATCTATGTACCCTATATTTTTGGTAAGAAGGAATCTTGTTTGATTTTAACTCAGAATTGTGGCTTCTGCAAGGAGTTCAATCTCTTTTTATTTACCTATTAGTTATTCCAGAGTTTATTGAATATATTCTGTGTCAGATATTTCATAAGATAAACTTCAGATTTGCATGTTAAGATGAGTTACAAAGTTACAAAAATCTAAACATGAAGTGTGTAGAAATATCTCTAATGACAATATCTAGAAGACATTTTAAAAAATGAATAACTGTGTAACAAGCTGTTGTGCATTATAGTGCAGAAGAATCTGGCAGCCAGAACCTGAGGCCAGCAATTGTACAGTCTGGCCTTTGAATGTCCTTCAACTCTTTCCGTCTAGAACAGGCCTGTTGGGGTAGAACCTCTGGGTCCCTCTTTAGGGCACCATTCCCTTTCAGGCTATGGATCCTCTGGTTAGAAAGATCCTTGGCTGTTTCCAAAGGCATCAGGCATTTGCAGAAATGGATGTCGGATAAATGTTCATGTTCCAAACACCCAAGTGCTCTAAATAAATCCTTTTGTGTAAACACCACACTGAAACCTGAATTAGCCAGCTTTCAAATTTGTTATGTGTGTCTTTTCCAGCCTGAATATATTAGTGAAATGATATTGGCAACAGAAAAATCTTTCAGATGACTAAAAAGAGTTCAGATTTTTAAAAGTTGAAGATAAACATTAGCCTATCTCCACAAGTGGCTTTGAAACTATCAGGACAGATGTAGACATGTATTTGTAATAGGGATCTGCAAATCCTCAGAGGTTGTTACTAGTTATGTGTCAATGATGTGTAGAGAAGAGTAAATCAGGAAAACCAATAATTGCTTAATTGAAAAAAAATCAATAAAGTGATAAGCCACTGGATAAGCTGATCATGACAAGAAATAATTAAGAATTTCAAGAATGGAAGGAGGGTCATTAATGTGGGTTTATAGACATTAAAGGGTAATAAAAGAGTTGATAAAACTTATGCTACTGAATTTGTTAACTTATATGAATTGGACAGACTTCTTGATAGACACAAGTATGAAACTAAACAGGAAAAAAAGACAATATGTTAAAATAAATTGAATTGTAATTAAAGCACCTCAATATTCTATGAAAGGTGGTTTGCAGGTTTGCATTGTAGAAGTCGTTTAAGAGAAAAGCAAGTAAAATTTATGGAGAGTTTTACAGGATGGTGGCTCATGCTTTTAATCTCATCACTCAGGAGGCAAATGTATGCAAATCTCTACAAAGTGAGTTCCAGACCAGCCTGACCTGTATAATAAGTTATAGTCCAGTCAAAACTACATAGTTAGTCTTTGTCTCAGTAATAATAGGTTAATAATAATAGCTTATAATAATGATGATAACAAAATGTTAAACGTTTTATTCATTGACAGAGCTCACTATGAAGTCCAGGCTAGCCTTAGACTAGTGAACCCTCTACTTCAGCATTCTAAGTGGGCTAATAGGCACTTGCTACCTGTCTAGCTAAGTACTTTAGTAACTAGTACTTAGCCTGTGTTAACGTTTTAGTTCTGCCAAGTGTAACCTGGCTGTTTAACACTTTTTCAGTAGTTGTGTCAAAGATATGAAGAAACCCCCTGTATTACACAACTTCCCTATTGTTTTGAATTTTAATATGTATATGTAAAATCAACAAGAGAACAACAGCATCCCAGTCCCTAATAGACTGACTAATTTTATGAAACTTTTAAGAAGCAAATGATGAGAACCCTACACAGAGACTCTTCCAGCGCATAGGAGGAAAGCACCCCAAACGTTATTGCTTCACCAGCATTTCTGTTGTACTGAAATTAAAGAAAGGGCTAGTGAGGTGGCTTTAGTAGGTAAAATGCTTGTGATGTAAGCAGGATGAAGACCTGAGTTGGATTCCATAAATTCCATGGTTCAGGGAGAGGAGTCAGCCAGAGTAATATACCTGTAATCTGAACATCGAGTAAGAAGAACAGGAGGATATCCTGGGCTTGTTGGCCAGGTGGTCCAGCTCAGTTAATGATCCTGGATCCATTAAAAGACCCTGTCTCAGGAAATAAGGCAGAAAGTGATTGATTGAAGAAGGTGCTTGACATGATACCAACCTTTGGCATTTGCATATGTGTGCACACACATACACAGAATAATAAAGTGAAAAAAGAGACTAAGGAAAAGAAACCTATAGAGCAATACTCATTGACATAAAGTTCTTGATTAAATATTAAGTGAAATAGCTAAATATAGATATTTGTGTGTATATATAAAATGGACTTTTCTATACATACCTAAATATACCAAAGTTTAATTTATAAATTAAGTACATTATTAGTATAACAATGAATACTAATAAAAATCTAACAATTTTATAATATATTCTAATAAAAGTTATGAATGTGGTCTCTCACAAACTATGTTTTGTAAATTTATTATTATTGTGTACATGAGAGAGATGTGGAGGACAGAAGGGCATGTGCAAGCACATGTGTGGAGGTCAAAATCAGTTGTTCTGTCCTTTGTCCTTTCCATGGACTTTAGGGCTTAAACTCATGTCTCTAGGATTCACTGAGCCATCTCACCTGCTCTCAGAGACCCACTCCCTATACTATAGGCAACCATCCAGTGAATGGATGATCCAGTGCCTGTGTACTGAAAAGAGTGAAATGAACAATGAGATCAAAACACTGATACTGGCATAAAGGTACACAAATCGGTCGCTGAAACAGACCACATAGTTCAGAGAGATTTGCTCAATGAGGAAAAAAGCAGTCTTTTCAGCATATGATTCAGGAACAACTCAATACCCTTATGGGAAAGATGAACTTTGATCCTTAACCTATTTCACACAAAATACTCAAAAACAGGTCTAGACCCAAGTACAAAAGAAAAATTGAAAAACTTCTAAACTATAGCACAGAAAAAAATCACTTGCAATCCTGCATTAGGCAAAGATTGCTTATAGAAGACAATGTACAGAACTACAAAATGGAAAGATTGGTAGCATCCAGCCATCTCCTTCCAAGGTATAACCCAAGGGAAATTAAATAATGTCCTCACCAAAACTTCACATAACAAGCTTTTCTCTCACCAACACATAGGCTGAGATATTCCTCTTTATCTTGGCTATTGTGTAAATGCTTCAAGGAACATGAGAGTCTGGAAGACACTGATCTTATTTGCTTTGGGTACACACCCAATGGAGAACTGCCTGGGTCATGTGGTAGCTCTATTTAAGCTTTTCAAGAACTTTCCAACCCATTTTCTAGATTGTTACTACTAGTTTACATTCCTTCCACCCATATGCAAAAATTCCCTGTTCTTCATGTCTTCATCAGACTTGATGTCTTTTGACATTTTGATAATACTCATTCTAGTAGATGGGGACCCATACCTCACTGTGAATTTGATTTCCATTTCCATGGAGAGTAGTAATGGCAAACACCTTTTTTTAGGCCTATTGAGCTTCTATATGCTGTGATGTTTGTGATTTTTGTCCATTATAAGGTGCCGAAGAATTCTGAGCTGATCTTTACTGGTTCCTGTAACTTCTTGTTACGAATGAATGATCATCCTGACCCTTTTGTTCCTTCACCATCTCTTACTCACATGCATCCCACACTCTTCTGTTCCTGGAGGTTTCTGATTCATCTGATTCCACCTACGTAGTGTCCAGTACAAATATCCCCCTCTCCCACTTGGCTGATTGTGCCCTGTTATACTGCAAGTTTATCTATTTTCTATCTCATCACAGGAGAGTATGAAAGGGGATAAAATCAGAGCCAGAAAAAGTGATTTTCATGGTTGTTGCCTCAAGGAAGGAGAAAGCCAGTCTGCTGCAATGCCCAGTTTCTCATCGCTTAGTCAGAGTTCCGAACAGCACTGGGACTACTATCTACCTATGTGCTGGCTCCTGACACATCACTACCATAGCTTGATCCCCAGCAGAAGTGACAGATTTGATTCTAGAATTTCAAGTGTGTGGAGGTCATCCTAAGCATCCAGGACTCAGTCTCCCTTTGGCATTTATAGGTGGCTTACGGTCCTCAGCAGGGGAGGGGATGTATTATGCATAGGAAAAGCACCAGAGTTGAGCAAAACCCCACAGCATTCCAGCATTCCTGTTGAGCAAGCATCAGACAGGTGATGTTTTAGAGGTAGGCGGTGGTACTCCTCCCACCAAGGAACCACAGGTCTCATGAGAGTTAAGACTAATGACTGACCCCAACCCTATCTTCTAAGATACTGACTCTTCGTTGACACCATGAACTCTGTTCTCCACAGACTGCCTTTATCACATTAAAGGTGTGAAGTGTATCCATAAGACTCATTCTAAGAATAAAAACATAATTCCTCACCTAATTCCTTGCATTCCGGAATACATGGGTGGAATAAACACGAACTTCAGTCTAGAATGTGGTGTCTAAAGTTTAGTATCAGAGAAACACAGCAAGATTTTCCATAGAATTTCCTTTTAAGAAATGGTAATTTGAAAATGAACATTAACAGAATTAATAGAGATCTTGTGTCTCCTACCCCCAAATTTTTCATTACTCTGTTCTTCCCAAATCTTCTACAATAACTGAAAACAGTATTAGTTAAAGTAATAGTAAGTACCCTTGTGTAGCAGGCAGTGTTCAAGGAACTAAACAGAGAGTGGTCCTTCTAATCAGGAGTGTGTGTGTCTTTTGCAGTTGTGATGATGACCTCTCAGAAGACAGAGATGAGCTTCTACGTGGCATCATAGACCTGGATATCACCAACTCGGACTGCTTCCCATCCCAGTTACTAGTGCATGGGTCTTTAGCTTTTCCTGTGGGGCTAGATACCTACCATGGCTGTGTGATAGCTGCTGCACGCTATGGCCGGGGTCGGGTGGTTGTAACTGGTCACAAGGTATTATTCACTGTGGGTAAACTCGGCCCCTTTTTACTCAATGCTGTCCGCTGGCTGGATGGTGGCCGCAGAGGCAAGATTGTGGTGCAGACAGAGCTGAGAACACTAAGTGGTCTGCTCGCAGTAGGGGGTATAGACACCAGCATTGAGCCCCACCTAACCAGGGATGCAAGTGTCTACTGCTTCGAACCCACGAGCGATGTGGGGATTAAGGAACTACAGGAGTTTGTAGCAGAGGGTGGTGGGCTGTTTGTTGGAACCCAAGCCTGGTGGTGGGCTTTTAAGAACCCAGGAGTGTCCCCTCTGGCTCGATTCCCAGGAAACCTGCTCCTCAACGCCTTTGGTATCAGCATCACAAGCCAAAGCCTCAATCCAGGACCTTTCCATATCCCTAAAGCAGGAAAAAGAATCTATCACTTCCGCTCTACCCTAGCAGAGTTCCAGATGATAATGGGCAGGAAGAGAGGGAATGTGGAGAAGGGCTGGCTAGCCAAGCTGGGCCCAGATGGGGCAACTTTCCTGCAGATTCCTGCAGAGGAGGTCCCTGCTTACATGTCTGTACACAGACTCCTGCGGAAGCTGATGAGCCGCTATCGGCTTCCAGTGGCAACCAGAGAGAACCCGATCATCAATGACTGTTGTAGGGGGGCCATGCTTTCCCTGGCCACAGGTCTGGCCAACTCTGGAAGTGACCTCTCACTGCTGATCCCAGAAATTGAAGACGCGTACAGCAGCCGCTACCTGCGCCCCTCACCGTCTCCCATCACCGTGAAGGTCAACTGCAACAATCCAGGTATGGCAGAAGGATGGGAGCTTGGTTTTATGGGCATCTGCAGAACAGGGACAGGAGACTGCTGCAGTGTTGCAAGTTTGATCACCTGCAGAGGTCATCACTGCCCTTCATTGCCTTGCTCTTCAGGATGATAGGGTTCGGGTTTGGGGCAGTATTTGAAAGGGTCACAGCAACATGTTAGGGAAAGGAGCAGCTGAAGTCATGAGGGAGAAGCACTGTATGGAGCAGGGATGAATCCTGCCCTTCCTGTGCTTTGGCAGGGACTCGATACTGCTGGATGAGCACTGGACTCTATGTACCTGGAAGGCAAGTCATAGAAGTCTCCTTGCCTGCAAGCGCTGTCTCTGCTGATCTGAAGGTAAGGCCTCTCCCCATCTCACCACATAGTGCAGAATTCAAATGGTCTTGCTATCAAAATGGGCATTGTAGGTGTCTGTGTAGAGTGCTACTGGCAGTTTAGGGCAATGTTAAACACCTTTTCCTTCTTAAAGATGAAAAAATGTGCTTTGATATATAACAAAATATATCAAAATGATACATCGTAGGGCTCAGGACTCTATACTCTCTTGTCACAGAATAGCAATCTCTACTCTTAAATTTGTCCTTTTAACTTCTGTCATATAATAAAGACTAAGAAAGGCCTCACATGGAAGATTCCCCGACATTTTGTAGGTATCCAGTCAGTGAATAGTGATTTGCTTTCCATCGCATATGTTTGAACTCATGAAATGCTACAATTTCAATATTCTTATACATGACATCATGAGTGGTACATGGGGTAATAACCTAATGGCCCTTCCGAGTCTACTTCCTATGCTCTCTTGTGCCGTGCCACTCACACACTCCGTGCGACTAAGGGTGATTTCTCTGCTCCAGATACAAATTGGCTGTCATACTGATGACCTGTCCAGGGCCAGCAAACTGTTCCGAGGCCCCCTGGTGATTAACCGGTGTTGCTTGGACAAACCCACGAAATCGGTCTCCTGCCTCTGGGGTGGTCTCCTCTATATCATTGTGCCTCAGCATAGCAAACTGGGTTCTGTGCCCTTCATTGTGAAGGGGGCTGTTCGTGCTCCATTCTACAAGCTAGGTAAGGAGACACTGTAAGGTTCACATAGGGAGATGGGAGAAGCTGAAATTGAAGCGGTTTCTGGGGCTACTCAGTACAGGAGACAGGGGTAAGCAAGTGGAGGGAGGTGACTGGTTGCTTTAAGTTTTTGGTGCCAAGAAAAATAAATAAATCACACCCCTAGGGGCTTCCAAAAGGGGTAGAGAAAAGAGATGTGGTTGTTTCTTATCTTGTGGTTCTCATCTGGAGTCAAAGTTGTATGTACGTTTTAACTTAAGGGATTTGGAGAAAGATATTTTAAGGCCATCCTGCCTTTATAGGGGAGACATCCAAGGAAGTATGGAAGCGGCGTCTCCTGGAATATCCAGGTCCGTGGGGAGAACTGGCCACTAAGAACATCATCCTGACTGTGCCCACTGCAAATCTTCGAACTCTGGAGAATCCTGAGCCACTGCTCCGCCTCTGGGATGAGATGATGCAGGCTGTGGCTAAGCTGGGAGGCGAGTCCTTCCCTTTGCGTCTGCCACAGAGGATAGTGGCTGATGTTCAGATCTCAGTAGGTGAGTGCTCCAGAAGCTCTTTGTGTTTGCCCCCAAGTGCCCTTCTCGGAGCTAGAAGGCAAGGAGAGTAAAACTGATTTGCTAACAAGACATACACATATATTCCTTTCTGTTTAAATGGAAAAGGAGGGAATTATATATGAAATAAATAGTAGCTTATGTCAGCCTGTCAAGAAGTATCATGGAAGACATCAAGAGATGTGACCCGAGATGCCTCTCAGGGGATTTTAACAAGTGGGAAAATATAGTAGAGGGACTTGACCTAATTGAGAAATGAACTATTTGAAAAATGAACCAAGAAGCCTAAACAAAGGCTGTGGGTACAACATGGAAGCACCACCAAAATCCCTGTAGATCCTTAGTTTTACAATGCATGAATAGTCTTGTGTCAATGTAGGTAGCTCCATACCTAAGGATGGGCTGGAGGCACCTTACACACCCCCACATGGACACCATCACCACCCTGCTCCCCAAAGCAGGACACTCACATAGCAGCATGAATAGTCCTCAGCAGCCTGTACTCCCCAGGGCTCAAGTCACAAGACAGGTGAAAATGTCAGGGCAGAATGAGTGGAGGGAAAAGCCAGGGAGGGGCTGGGCTTGGATGGTGCCTTGCAACAGTATGGGTGCTAAAAGGACCTTTGGGCTACTGGACGTTTTGGAAAACAAATGGTTCAGAGACAAATTTAGTGATGAGGTGGGAGGGTTCTTTTGTTTGTTTTTAAATTATTTTTCATCCTCTCTCATATATTACATCCTGACCAGTTTCTCCCACCCCCGTCTCTACCCCCTTAACCCTATCTCTCTTCCCTACCTCATCTATCCCCTATTTCCACCCCATCCACCTCCCTTCAAACAAGAACAGGTCTCCCTGGAATATCAACCAGACACAGCATAATAAGCTATATACCAGGCGCATGCCATCACATGAAGGCTGGGCAGGACAACCTTATAGGGGCAAATAGGTCCCACAATTGGGCAGAAGAGTCAGGAACAACCCCCATTCCTATTGGTAGGATTTCCACAAAACTACCAAGTTATTTACTCATAATGTATATGCCAGGGATCTAGGTCAGACCCCTATAGGCTCTATGATCTGTGCAAGTTCCCATGAGTCCCAGTCAGTTGATTCAATGGGCCTTGATCTCATGATATGTACCTGATGCCTCTGATTCCTCTGACCCTTCCTCAAGCTGGGAGGATTCTGACTTTCTTCTTTCTCTTTCTTCTGTGTCCCCAGGCTGGATGCATGCAGGGTACCCCATCATGTGCCATCTGGAGTCAGTGCAGGAACTCATCAGTGAGAAGCTCATCCGGACCAAGGGGCTGTGGGGTCTTGTGCATGAGCTGGGCCGCAACCAGCAGAGGCAGGAGTGGGAGTTCCCCCCACATTCTACGGAAGCCACATGCAACCTGTGGTGTGTTTACGTGCATGAAACGGTCCTGGGCATACCTCGAAGCCGTGCCAATATTGCACTATGGCCCCCTGTTCGGGAGAAGAGAGTACGAATCTACTTGAGCAAGGGACCCAGTGTGAAAAATTGGAATGCCTGGACTGCGTTGGAAACATACCTACAGGTACTGGGAAACACTGGAGGGTGATGGGACAAGTGGGACTACCAAGGCCCCATGATTAGATGATAAGCTGGTGACCTCAGAGACCACCACTGCATCTGCCTCCCACATTCAGCTATATAAAAATGAGAGAGTCTGGGGATGTATTGATGCCTGATGAGTAGTTATCAGACAACTGTCATCACATAGTCTATAATGGGCTATGATCCAATATTTCCTTAGATGTGTATATAGCACAGATTTCACCATATGTAGGCAACCCAGGATTCCTCTGTGCCTTGGATTTGGAGGGTCACCTTGCCTTTGAACTGTCATTCAGTGCCCTAGTTTTCAGCCCCAGTGCCTGAGATCATTCCTTCGATCACTCTGGGGAGTGACATCATGATAGATTCAAGCCAGGCATGATGTATTCTGATTCTTCCACATGTTCAGATCCTTCTCTGTCCATGTCCATATGCTCCTTTCTCCTTATGTGAGTTACTTTGCTTATCCAGAAAATGAAGACATGTTGGTTCCGGCAACTACCCATGTGGCCCCTTAACTGCAAAGCCTTGTAACCCTGGCTAGCCTAGGCTATTTCCAATAGTGTCGTGAAAGTTACTGTTAAAGAAGTCATATGACTCTTTCCAGTGGCACCTTCTAACACTCACTGTTTTTTTGTAATAGAACTCATTTTTTTGTTCTAATTAACTAGACTGTCTAGAGACTTCTACTTGATCCACTTTCTTTTCTAAAGGTCATTTTTTAGTGGCCTTGTGAATCCGTGTGAGGACGACTGAGGATTGTGGGCATTTCCAAGCTATTGGAATTTAACCTTGCCACTGGGAAAGATAATGAGGATTGTTCCACCCCAGTAGATTTTAAATCCCTGTGTGTAGATCTCATTACTCCATGCATGATCTCATGAGTGGGTGACCGGTGACCATGATGGGAAACACTGACCACTGGAGCTGCTTGTCTATCCATCCCTCACCAAGGGTCTGTAAGCACTGCACTAGCCTCAACATTTTTCTTATGATTAGTAAATGAGAGTAGACCATGAGGACAGCACACAAAATGCTCAGTGACAGATGCAAAGCTAGAGTTTAGCAGGTTGAACTCATTAAGTTCACTTGTGTATTGGACCTTCCTTTTGTAGATTTGATGTCTCACCTGCTTCCAACTTTCCCTTTCTAGCTCCAAGAGGCCTTTGGTTGGGAGCCATTTATTCGTCTCTTCACTGAGTACAGAAACCACACGATAAGCTCGCCCACAGACAATGTCGACAAAATGAATCTATGGGTCAAGATGTTCTCCCAGAAAGTGCAGAAGAATCTGGCTCCATTCTTTGAGGCCTGGGGCTGGCCTATCCAGAAGGAAGTAGCTACAAGCTTAGCCTCCCTGCCTGAATGGAAAGAAAATATAATGAAATTGTACATCCTCACACAGATGTAAGGAGTGCCCATCGAGGTGGCAGGTAGAGAGGTTTGGGGAGGTAGCAGAGGTGGGAGTTTAGTCCTCTACCTCTGTCTTCTAAAGTTCTGGCTTTCTCCTCTTAATTCATTGTTCCTGTGTCTTATTACTGACTTCTGTCTCTAGGAAGTGGGTTAAGAACACAGCACAAAATGAAGCCAGAATTCTGTAGGAACAAGGCCTGTGCTTATGAGCCCGACCCCTCTGCTTCTCGGTTTCAGGCACTCTTCTGGCCCTGTATTGACCTAGTACTGAGAGCTTGGGAATTTGTTTCTATCCAGCCTTTTTGATGAGCCGTAGAGGGCAATCCTTCCCTTGGCTTCCTTGGTTTGGGGATAGGTATAAAAGTCTCTGCCTCTTGAGGTGGTCATGGAGAGTCTGACTAATGGTGATTAAGAAGCTTGTGGACTATATGGTGGAGGCCAATGAAAGGGTTGTTCCATTTCCTGCTAGCCCATTAGCTCCCACAGCTCAGAAGTTAACATCAGCCTTTCTCTTAGACTCCTTTGTGCCCAAATTCTAGGTCTTTAAATGACCATTTGTATGTTACTAGCCAGATCCTTGACTTCTCCATGACTTTATGGCCTCATTCTGTACACTGGGATCTATTTCATAGGATTTTAGGGAGTTGTCCAACGCCTCTAAAAGTGATCACAAAGACTAGTGGGTATTGAGAAAACGTCATTTGCCATTTTTGTTATCTGATTAACCCAACAACATTCTCAAGCTAAACTTTAGTTTTAGGTGCTATAAACAAATACAGTCATAAACTTAATTTTTCAACTGATATATAAAATATAAAGCCCACATATATTAGCAAAATACCATTCAATGCGAATATATTTTTTAATACTTGAATTAGGCAAAGCACATCTGTCTCCTCCAATATTTATCATTTCTTCAGACCAAGCACATTCATTCACAATCATTTGTATTTTTTGACATATACAGTAAGTAAATGCTATTGAGTACCAGAGAGAAGGATCAGTGGGTAAAGACACTTGCTGCCAAGACCCAAAACCTGAGTTCAATCCTTAGAACTCTCACAGTGGAAGAAGAGACCTAATTCTTGCATGTTGTCCTCTGACCTCCACATGTGTTCTGTCATCCACACACAAACACACTGAATCAACTTAAAAGAAAGAACTGTTATCTACCCTACCCTATCCTGTACTATACATTTCAAGCTCTAAAATAATTCTGGTACATTGCTTTATGAATCTAAAGAAAGGATTCTAAATTTCCATTGGAGTTTTTTGTTGGCTGCTTGAGACAGTGCCTCTCTATGATAGGTAGGGCTTTTTACTTTAAAAGCAATGGTCTTTCATTCTTGGCATCAAGTGCCGTGTTACAGGTGTGCACAGCCACAACCCAATTCACAATGTAGTCCTTTTTCTTTTGTCTTTTACAGCTACTTATATTTGGCCTCTTTACTCTGTTTTTTTTTTTTTTTTTTTTTTTTTTTTTTTTTTTTTTTAGCTTAAATGCCTGCTTTGATAAAATCCAGAGAAGAGATCTTCACAAAAACTAATACAATTCTAAGATAGTGTTTAAACCATCAATAGACATTGTTTAGAAAACAATAGACACCCAGCTTTCAAGTGGTATTTATATTCCCATAGTGAGAGATTTAAGACATAATTGCTGTGGGGGCTTACTGACTGTAGATATATAGAATACTTCACTTTGGAACAAGAAATTCTATAGAGCTAACACAGCTTTCATTTAATCACTCTACATTCAAAGATCTCTTGGTTTTTCCCATTTGATTTAATTTTAAGGTTTAATTGTTATATCTAGGATTGATGTTTGTACACAAGCAGCTTTCTGATTTCTTTTTTTAATTTATCTTAGCATAATCTGTTTTATTTACATAGCTTGTAAGTAGGTGGATGCAGAGACTATAAGACATTTGTGTGTGTGTCTTTACTATATAAATTCTCAATCCTAGATTTATTTCACATATATCTACCATATAGATATCATATGAGGATTTTGAACATGTTTAAAATAATTATTATTATTAATTATCATGCATTGATAATATGTGTGTCAGGCATTATATCGGTCCCTATATGTAGGTTATGCCATTTAATTGTGCCAATAATCTTATGAAGTAGAAATTATTATTACTCTTATTTTAGGAATAAAAGAGCTGAATTTTATAGAGATCAAGTAAATTATATAAGACTCTACTGCTAATAGTGATAGGTCTATTATTTTGAAGCCATGCATTATGATTGCAGAATGGTATTCATAATTATGGTATTTTGAATAACCAAATAAAAAAACTAATCAACAACACAGAACATTTATACTCCTGCTTGCCAGAGTTTGGGCTCATTATACTTAGCCTCTATCTAACCTTAGCAGGACAAAAAGACTCTGTTTCTCCCAAACATCAGTGGACATGAAGAATTTAAATCAGGCTCCTAAAGTGCTTCCAGTACAAAAGAGTGAGCCATTCGCACCAGGCAACTCTTCTAGGTTCTGATTATTCAGATTATCATTTTCACTGAGTACCATGAAAGCAAATTTGGTTTATTAGATTTTTAAGTAATGTAGCTCATTAGTGAAGTCCCTAACTTCCCAAAGTCCTAGATGTTTCATTTTCTCAGAGAGACAATAAGACTCCAATCTTTTAGAGTAAGTTTTCTCCATTCCCACTCCCACCCCTTTCATCTACTTTCAGCAGTCAAGTCTGAGATCCTTTCAATAAAGTTACCTGTACTCTTCCCTGTCAATCGTCTCCAGTGGTACTCCAGATCTGAGGTGATGGACTAAACATATAAGTTTGCCTTCCCTCCTTTCTCAGGCCACGCCTAACCTGAACTCCAGGAATACAACAGAAAACTGAGACCTCTCCGCAAAGGAAACTAAAAGCATTTGGTTGGAGAAGATCTCAACAAATTTCTGGAAGAGAGAAAAATAAAAGAAGAGAAATTATGAATGGGAAACATGCGGTCGATTTCAGACAGAATTCACTGATCCGAACACTGGAACCTCAAAGAGACTTGAGCACTAGAAAACTCTAGCTACTAAATACTTGTACCAGTTATAAATTGACCCCCATTCTACTCAGCCCCGACCCTTGTACATAGATCACAGTAAACCTACCATCGATGCTAGTGAAACTGTTATTGTTATTGTTGTTTGAATAAAGAAATCAAATAAACCACCTGAGGAGAAGTAAAGAATTAGTGCTCCAAATGATATTCTTTTCACAGAATAACTGCCCCACTAACCTGTCACGTAATTTTTCTTCTCAGAGTTGAGACCTTTACTCACATGATCACAGCTTCTAGGTATAGCAGAGATCTGCGGGAGAAACAGGCGTCATTTAATGAGCCAATAGTTAACAAAGGCTCTCAGTGTGGATTTCCTCATAGAAATTTTCATACATGGAAGGGCCCAAGGAAGAAGCATAAGGAAAATTTCCTCTTAGACATAAAAAGCTTGAAAAATTATAAACTAAAGGAAACATAATTTATAAGAAAAAAATCAGTTAAGATTCTGATCATTTCTCCAGAGAGACTTGAGGTGCATTACAAATATACATTCAGGAGAGAAAATCCTGAACAGTTTAAAAGCAAAATTAGACTGCCATAAATATTCAGCAGATAAGCTGGAAAACAAGATAGAATGAATCTCCCCTTATATGCATCAAAATGAAATAACAAACAATAGGAAAGAAGGAAAAACACAATCCCTGTTTAACTGTTAAGAGTTTCCAGAAGTCAGGACAGAGATCCTGGACAGTTGAAGAATAAGAAAGACTTGAGAAACACCAGATTGAGAGGACCCAGTACTAGAAAACTCATCAACCACATCTAGGCACAGTCCTAAGAGAAGTTGGAACAGTGGAGCTACAAGGAGTAAGTTGAAAGTGCCCGGGGAAGGAGAAACCGCTAAGCCAAATCTGAGAATTCTAGCAGTGCTAAATGCCAGAAGTCAAGGAACCAGTGGTTGACATTTGAAAATTTATGCTCCCAGAACTCCATAAAGTACAGACTATCAGAAGTAATATAAAAAATAAAAACACTTTTGGGCAGGTGAATCTTTAGAAACTCTGCCTCCCTCCTTTGTACCCTTATTAAGGAAGTTTTCCATTTAAAAGAAAACTTTCTTTCCATATATATGGACGAAAGTCGCCCCCCCCAAAAAAAAGAAGAAGAAAGACAATGGGAGACCAGTGGCCCTCTTCCAGGATGTCTCTGTCTAAAGTGGTAGATATCAGAAGAGAGCACTACCCTGGGCTCTGGGAAGAATGTGCTAGAGTTGCACTGAGGAAATGGGACACTTGGAGATATGAAAGGCATACAGTCTTTAATCACAAAAATTAAGCAGAATGTCAAGAAATTTGGGCTGAACCATGAAGGAAAATAGAATGGGATAGGATTTCAAAGCCTCATGAAGTATGAGAAGAGACTTGATTGGACATTGGTGGTGGGTATGTTTGATATGCCCCTTGATATGGGCATCATGGCACTGGGAGTGTAGAGAAAATAAGTTTCTTCCACTTGGCTTGGTAAAAGAATTTTAATAGCCCAAATAATGTAGATGCCACTTATAGATTTTCAATGTTTTGATCAGCCTATCAAGCAAGTCTAAAAGGTTTAATTTTACACCCAGAACAGAGATGGAAAGGGATGTTGACAAGTTGATGCAGAAAGCAAAGTCTGAATTAGTTGAGAGAAGAGAAGTAGAAGGAAAAATGGAGTTACTTAAGAATTTGAGGTGGGGATGAAATGATGCTGTCTTCAGATAATAGAACACGGTTGTATGGTTAGTGTGCTGGTTAATGCTATAAATTAGACCCTCAAAAGAATATCTATCATTGGGGAAGGGTAGGCAGGGGAAAGGTGGTGCATGTTAAATCCTTATCTTTTGTAATGGTGAAATATTAAAGATTGTCTAATGTTAATAAGTCCAGAGATTATTGTTCAAATGTGTTATTTAAAGGTAGGAAGTTAGCCATCAGAAGATCCAAAAATAGATATGAAAAGCATCTAATAAATGAGACTAGAGGGGGTGGGGTGGGAACTGTGTTTTTATTCATGTACTTCTGTACTATTTACTTCTTTTTACTTTGTGCATGTATTATTTGGAAAAGTTTATAATAAAGTCAAATAAAAGATCCTTCAGAGGCTTCACATTCAGTAAGGTGTGGTTGAACCAAACCCACTGACCAGCTGACAAGGCCAGCAAGCACTGGGTTTCGTCTGATATGCCAGGCTAAGTAGTCACAAGTCCTCCATGATTCTACAGTTGTAGCCACTCTGTCTGCCAAGGCTTGAGCACGCTTCACCTTCTCTTATTTCTATGGATATTTTACAAAACCACAACAAAAATCAAACAAACAAAACCAAAAAAACAGCAAAACAACAAAGCCTGCTATTCTTGCCACATCTTGTGATTGTGCTTCCTGTCTAGCAAGCTTGTAATAGTTTTGAAATGAAGGAATCTTCAAAAGGGCATTGGTATTAGATTGTTAGCTTCTGTTCATTCCCCAGACTGTAGTGTATGAAACACTTCATGAAGATGCAAATAAAACTTTAAGATGTTCAATTCTGTTTGTTTATTAACTTTAACATGTTTTACTATTAAATTGGACCAGCTGTTATAAGAAGATTCCTACCCATTTCTCAGTGACTTTGCTATGTTTTTTGCCACTGTCTGTATATTATGGTCTAGTTTTCAGCTGTTTGCCCCCTGCCGTTAGGGAGACTATATGATAGAAATCTTCATGCTGCCACTTTTTTTTAAAATTTCTATTCTCTTAGTAGCTATTTCTTTGTCCTCAATTACCATCACAAACCAATGACAAATATTTACATGAAAGCCATTTGTTACCTGAGTTCACCTCTTCCTACTTGGCATAAGCCTGCTAGATATCCAGGACTGAGACAAGAAGAGGCATTGAATGAGGGGAGAATAGAGAAACCACTGAGGGACTGCAGATGGCTTTGTCAAAGCCCTTCACCCCACAGTAACACACTGAGACTGGCACATGTTGCATTTATTATTTATGTAGTGCAGGAAAATATACACAGTGGGAAGCATGGACATTTCCATCAGGGAATAGCAGAAGGGGACCACTATCTGACCTGGGCTTCAGTTTGAATACTTTAGGAGAAGGAGGGAAGAAGCAAGGCTTTCCTGTGGATTGGATACTGCCCGGGAACACTGGCAGTTCTTCCGACAGAATTTCAATAAAATCATTGGCAAGGAGGCAAACTAATGAGGAGGTAAAGCTGCTTCTAGTTTTGAAAAGGTTGCAGCTATTCATATTAGATGAGAGAGAAGGCGGTCAGTATTGTATGGGTTGCTCAGGCAACCTGCTTTTCTTTCATTTTATAGTGGCCTCTCAATGGCCTCGTCTGATAGTGTATTAGAGACCTGATTGTCTACAATAGGAAAATATGGTCTGGCTGAGTGTGCAACAAAAGTTCCTGAGTACATACATATATGTATGTACGTATATGAAATATTTTCTTGAGTACCCAAACTAACACACTATGTGTGTGTGACAGGAAACTAAGCAGATAATAGTTTTGGCTTCATTTGACTTTCAACTTCTTTGAAAAACTAAATAAAACCACATGAATAATCCCCAGGTTAAATCAGAATTACTTCATGGGGGGGGGGGGGTCTAAAGGGATATCTTAGAAGTGAAGAATACTTGCTACTCTTCCAGAGGACCAAAGTTTGATTCCTAGCATCTACTTGACAGCACACAATCATCTGTATCTTTAGTTCAAAGGGTTCTGGTGCCCTCTTCAAGCGTCTTCAGGGAACCATGCCCACATTTGTTACATAGAATTATATATCGGCAAACCACCCAAACCCATTTAAAAAACTTTTTCCAAAACATCCATAACTATCATAGAATCAACACAAATTTGGAACACGTGTGTTATAGTTACTCTAACATGTGAGTGTCCTATTTTACTCTTGCAAGTAAATTTATTCATAAATATTTATTTACATTAGCCTAATTGTTCTATGGTCTAGAAATTTAAGTATAAATAAAACAAATCCCTTGTTATTCTAGTTTTCTTTCAGTTGAGAAAGAAAGTTATAAAACACTCTAATCAAAAGCAGCTTGGTTAGGAAAGGATTTATTTGACTTACAATTCCAAGTCATACTCCATCATTGAGGAAAGTCAGTTCAAAAACTCAAGCAAGAACTTGAAGCAGAACCCATGAAGGAGCTCTGATTGTTGGTTTTGTCACTGGATTATACTAATCTACTTATACAGACCAGGATCACCTACCTACCCAGGAAATGAATGGTACTACCCACAGTGGGCTGAGTCCTTTGCATCAAATAAAGGCCACTCTAATACAGGCAATCCCTCAGTAAGACTCCCCTCTCAGGTGACTCTAAGCTGTGTACAGTTTAGGTAAAATTAACTAGGACACTGGCCCTCAGGCTGCTATGTTTCAATTTTAGCATCTAAAAGAGGCATATTGGATGTGATGTGTGAAGTATTGGGAAGAAAAATAGTGAGGACAAATTTGGGAGAGTGGATTTCTTGGTGTAGTCTCATAAATGGGCACACTTGCTGTTTTATGAAATGTGGTCTAGGGAAGCCTCTGAAAGTGGTATTTAAGCAGATTCTCAAAAAGAATGATTTGATCAACCATGCAATTAACTCTAAACAAAGGGAAGTAAACTTATATGAAACACATTAAAGAAACACCAAGACAGACTTTTTGACATGTCATTCCTAAGTAGCTCCTTTCCCAAATGTAAATATTCATTTCCTGTTTTTTATTTTTATCTATGTGCATGTTTATGCATCTGTAAATGTGTGTATATGTCATGTGTATACAGGTGCCCAAGGAGGCCAGCAAGAGACATCAGGTCCCGGAGTTATAGCTACTTGCGAGTCTCTCTAAATGAGTCTGGTTTCTCCTTGAGAGCAGCAAACATTCTTAACCGTTGAGCCATCCCTCCAGCTCCAACCAGATGAAAGGCTTGATCACAGATGTCTGGTCTAACCATTAGCAGGACTCACTGACTGTTACAGTTTGAAATATGTGTCCTCCCCCTGCACACCCCCCAAACACTCCTGTGCACTGGTTTGGACTCCAGAGGTCGTTGAATCTTTAAGAGCCAGGACCTAATAGAAATGTGACCATTAGGAGTATAGCCTTGAGAGAAGTATTGGAAGTCTGGCTCCTACCTCTCTCTGTTTCCCCAATGGCATGAGAACAAGTACACTACAGTACACATCCCCTGCCATGATGCTCTCATCCAAAAGCAACAGGAGATGGGCTGTGGATAGAAGTGTCTTAAACTTTAAGTCCAAAAATATCTTTTTGACCAATACATAGATGCAGTAGAAATGTACAACTTTTGAAATGCAGCTATGACACTTCCAAATGAACTCATATGATGCAGTAAAATTTTTAGTCTCTCCATTCTGAAATTACTGACTCATGGGAAGCAAAGTGGGTTCATTTTAATGGTTGCTATGTCTTCTATCAAGGGTAATGAATGGAAACAGAACTCTATACTTTAATGTACTAATATATGGGTGATGATCATGGTCTGATGCATTCGGGGAAAGTGGAATTTTGAACCAAGTTCATATGAAGAAGATTGATTTTAAAATGTTGAGTCAGTTTGCTCAGAAATAAAAGTTTAGTCTCACTTCTTAGAGCTCATATGGATGAAAAGATAAGGGCACTAAGCAACTCAAGCTCTGTTACTCTAGATTCTTATTTCATAGCCACCTTTCAACCTACTGACTAGAATAATGTCTATTTGGCTTCAGTTGAAATTAAAGATACAGCAGCAGTCATGTACTCTAAAGAACTTCTGTCCTAGGATATTAGTGGCCCCAACCACAGATGTTACACACACCTCTAATACAGGCAGAGAAGGAAATGTAGATTCCAGTCAATTTCTAGTTAATCTACAGAAGGAGAATATGGAAGCTTTTCTGAACATGACTTAGAACTGACGACCTGTCTAAAGAAGCAAAGAAGTCCAGGTTCCTTGTTTTTAGTGAAGCAGATCAGTGCTTGCCCATGAAAATAGACCATGAAATAATTTGAATAAAAGTTATCACAAGGCTGGAGAGATGGCTCAGTGGTTAAGAGCACTGACTGATCTTCTGAAGGACCCGAGTTCAAATCCCAGCAACCACATGGTGGCTCACAACCATCCATAATGAGATCTGATGCCCTCTCCTGGTGTGTCTGAAGATAGATACAGTGTACTTTCATATAATAATAAAAAATAAATCTTTAATAAAAAAAAGTTATCACAAATGTAGCAGAGAATGAAGTATGAAATAGTGAGTCTTCCACAAATATGTTCAACTTAATAATTTCCCTCTTGCTCCTATTAGAAGACAACTTCAATAACAACACTTGAGAGTTAGACTGTGTGGTACTATAACAGTTCTTTTTTTGCTCTCCTGTCTCCATCAAGAAGAAGTGAAGATATGATCGAGTGTGTTAGGCATTTATTAAGGGGATGTGACTGCTAGATGGTGTGAAGAGGGGAGCAGAGGAGGTTGAGAATGGTACTGCAGTGTGCAAGAAAGAAGACAGCAAAGGCTGACCTTGCATTCATGTCTTGGAAATTCTTTTCTAGGTCACTGTGGAGTTCTTGAGCCAAAATTACCATCATCAGCATCTCCTGTCTTATAGAAGTGCTGAGGCCTGCCTTTCAATCTCTGTTCTATTCAATCACTGACTGGGAGAAACCCTTGAGCAGAATTGCCCTGGCGCCAAGGGTCCCTGGACACACCAGCTGTGACCAATTGGCACTTGCATTTCCTGCATTTGGAAATCCGAGATGAGCACTTTCATGGCCAGCACATTATTCATTTTGTAGACACCTGTTTTGGAACATCTCTGTGGCTTAGTTAAACTCTCCAGTGACTCATACCAATAAATGCACATAGCTGATTTCAACCATCTCTTTTCCTAAATTAGATCAGAGCTAATCTTTCCAAGATTCTTAAGAACATAATTAAAAAGAATATAAAAGACCACATTAAGTTAAACACATGGCTAAAAATAATTGAAGAAGACCAAGGACAATTAATGGTAGTCCACAATTAGAAAGCATAAGTATGAAGCCATCCCGGCATTTAGCTTACTAGTAAACTGGAATCACTACAGACTTTCTAGTTGACAAAACTGGACCAGTATAAAACATGTAATAATAATTATTTAAATTTTCTCTCTTATGGTACACAATTAAGTCTATTATATATCTTTATTGCATTTCTTTACGATGACAAAACAACCACGACCAAAGGTAACTGGAGGAGGAAAGAGTTTCTTTCATCTTACAGCTTACAGTTTATCACTGAGGAAAATCAAAGCATGTACCTGGAGACAGAAACTGAAGCAGGGGCTATGGAGAAATACTGCTTACTGGATTATTCTATGTGGCTTGTTCAGCATACTTTCTAATACACCCCAGGAACATATGTCCAGAGGTAGCAACACCCCATCATGGGCTGGGTCCGTGCACATCCATTATTAATCTCAAAAATTTATTACAGAGTTCTCTACAAGCAATCAGGTTTAATCTTTTCAACTGAGGTGAGGTTCCATTTCCCAAATAACTCTGGCTTTCGTCAAGCTGACACAAACTCTTACCAGCACAACTGATCCCTCGTCATCTTGACACACCAGTACATTACCTCTAAGCCATAACCACTCCTCTCTTGTTTATATCCAAGATCTCACATTAATATCAATATCACATTATAAAACACGAACAACTTAAGAAATTCCCACAGCCTTCAAAATGGCAAACACTCTCAAAGTTCAGTCTTTTTTTTTTAGATTTTTTTTAATTTTTTATTCGATATAATTTATTTACATTTCAAATGATTTCCCCTTTTCTAGCCCCCCCCACTCCCCGAAAGTCCCGTAAGCCCCCTTCTCTTCCCGTGTCCTCCCACCCACCCCTTCCCACTTCCCCGTTCTGGTTTTGCCGAATACTGCTGCACTGAGTCTTTCCAGAACCAGGGGCCACTCCTCCTTTCTTCTTGTACCTCATTTGATGTGTGGATTATGTTTTGGGTATTCCAGTTTTCTAGGTTAATATACACTTATTAGTGAGTGCATACCATGATTCACCTTTAGAGTCTGGGTTACCTCACTTAGTATGATGTTCTCTAGCTCCATCCATTTGCCTAAGAATTTCATGAATTCATTGTTTCTAATGGCTGAATAGTACTCCATTGTGTAGATATACCACATTTTTTGCATCCACTCTTCTGTTGAGGGATACCTGGGTTCTTTCCAGCATCTGGCAATTATAAATAGGGCTGCTATGAACATAGTAGAGCATGTATCCTTATTACATGGTGGGGAATCCTCTGGGTATATGCCCAGGAGTGGTATAGCAGGATCTTCTGGAAGTGAGGTGCCCAGTTTTCGGAGGAACCGCCAGACTGATTTCCAGAGTGGTTGCACCAATTTGCAACCCCACCAGCAGTGGAGGAGTGTTCTGCTTTCTCCACACCCTCTCCAACACCTGCTGTCTCCTGAATTTTTATTCTTAGCCATTCTGACTGGTGTAAGATGAAATTCAGTCTTTTAATGTATCTATCCATCGTCTTTTTCAAAGTTAAAAGCTTCTCTCAGATATCCAAGTCTCTCTAAAGTCTCTTAGCTGTGTGTTCCTATAAAGTCTAAACACAAATTAAATGCTTGCTTTCTTATTCCAAGAGGGAATAACCAAGACATATTTACATTCAAATCAAAATAAAGCCTAAGTCTAACAGTGCAAAAAAAAAATGATCTTCTGGGTTCCAAGGGACTTTTCCTCTAGCTCTGCCCTCCAAAGCACACAAGGCTGTCTCCTAGGCTCAGTCCAGCTCCACCCTGAAACTGCTTCTGCCCTCTTGTGTGGAATGTAGAATATAATCTTAACTCCTTGACAGAGCAAAGACCCTCAAAACCCAGCACAAAAGTCTCTATGGAACTTCTTGCATATGAGGCCTACTGACAAGTTTACATGATGGTGGATATATTGTCTTTCATAAACGAAGTTTTTCACATTCATATATCTTTGCTTTTGGATATAGCACTGTTTCATACTCTTGAGTTCTTCGTTAGACTTTTTCCCGTGGACATTATGTATTTTTTGTTGTTGTTTTGTCTCCAAGTTCTTCTCTGACCCCTTGAACAGCAATAATTACTTCTTCCCTTTCTTCTCTTGTATTTAATTTGCAGCCAAATTTTGGCCCTTAGAAGAAGTTAGCTCTGATACTATATTTTTCATGCTATCTGTGCTCTATTACTAACTTAAATGTTTCCTTATAGACTCATTAACACTAGTATCATATATGTCTGACTGAGTGTCCTCAGAGTGGACATATAGAGAAGGAACAGTTCAACTTTCATGGAATAGTTTCTGTTTAAGCCTAGCTAGAGGGACATTCTGGGGTCCATATCTTTGCAGGAGCAATGCCCCTTTAAGCTCACTTCCATGCTATTCATCATCACTTATTCCCTAGTTGTTAATGATCTATGTTGATGCTTCTGTACTATTTTAGTTCCATTCTTCAGGAAGGATGTCATTTGGAATGGCAGGAATGTTAGCAATGGTAGGCTTCCTTCTGTACTCTAACCCACAGAAAGCCATTTCCCCCCCTTTGGAGCTGGCGAGGCGGCTCAGAAGTTAAAGTCTAAGGTTTATAGCTTGTGTAGTTTGAATAAGAATTGCCCTCATGGGCATATATAGTTATCAAGGAGTAGCACTACTTGAGAAAGATTAGAAGGTGTAGACTTCTTTGAGTAGGTGTGGCCTTGTTGGAGGAAATTTTAAAAGCCAAAGCCAAGCCCAGTGGCTCTCTCTTGCTTGTGTCTGTGAGTCTGGATGTAAACTCTTAGCAACCTCTTCAGCATTATGCCTACCCCTGTGCTGCGATGCTCTCTGCCATGACAGTCGACTAAGCCTGCGAAGCTGTAAGAAGGCCCAGTAAGCTTGGAATTTTTAAAAACCTACTTTTAATAATGGACTTTAAATGCTTTAATCTCCCTTCTAGCCCACCACTCACAGCAGGTGAAAAGAAAAGAAACATTATTAAGATACGGGGAAAGGGGGAAAGTGGACCTGTTTAGAAACCTCCTCACTTTCATGGTCTCTTTCAAGACTTCTCCTGAAAATACAGTGATTTTTTAAGATACTGGACATTACAACTTTATTTGACAATATGGGAGTGGAGGCACAAAATATTAAGGTTTACAGTACAAGATCTCAAAGTAGGGAGACTGCTCCAGAGAGAATTCAGCTTAACTGAAAATGTATTTGATAACGTTCCAAACATAAACACAGTCATCAATTGCCAGCTGTGAGGTGAAGTAAAAAGGGAATGCAGCCACCCACTGGTGACCAGGGAAGGACATGAAGTGCTAGAAGCAGAAGCTGTTTTGCAATGCTGACCCTTCTCCTTGACATAGCAGAATGTGGAGTGAAGGAACGGGCATCCTGTGTGTACCTGTGTAGACACCAAATCACAGAAGAGTTTAGCCAAGTAAACTGTTAGGGAACACAAAATAAAAATGCATAATTATGGGCAATTTTTCAGCAAGGTCCTGGGGAAGATTCTATTCATTTATAAAGGGACCAGGCAAAAGAACTGACTTGGCAAGACAGAGGAATTGCTGCAAAAATTCAATGTGATGTCTGTGAGAATAACCATGGCTTCTTAATAATGCAAATAAAAAAAGCAAGCACATTGCAATTTAAGATGAAATTAGCACATAATGTTATAAAGCTTGATGATTAAATGTATAGCTAGTGATAGCCCCAAATGATCTAAATTCTCTTTGTAAATATTTTTATTTCTTTCGTTGTCCCTTTCCTTCCCCTCAAGAAACCAAACCAAGCAACATGTCATAGAAGTAAAAACAATTTGATGGTGGCCACTGGCTTGGTGTGCATCACCTTTATTTTATGTACCTGTGTACCTTTTATCTCTCCAAGACTTGTATCATGAGTGGGCATTGAATTTTGTCAAATTTTGATTTTGACATCTAGTCAGTTGATCAAGTGTTTTTTTTTTATTTCAGTTTGTTTATTGAGTGGATTGTGTTGATGGATTTTTGTATATTGAACCAGCCATGCATCTCTGGGATGAAACCTTCCTGGTCATGGTAGAGGATGTCTTTGATGTGGTTTTGGATTAGGTTTGCGAGTATTTCATTGAGTGTTTTTGCATCAATGTTCACAAGGGAAATTCTCTTTCTTTATCAACTCTTTGTGTGGGTTAGGTGTCAGGGGGACTTTGGCCTTATAGAATGAGTTTGGCAGCTTTCCTTCTATTTCTATTTTGTAGAATAGCTTGAATGGAAGGAAACACTAAAATCAGGGGACAAGACAAGGCTGTCCACTCTCCCCCTATCTCTTCAATGTAGTACTTGAAGTTCAACTTAGAGCAATAAGACAACTAAAGGAGATCAAGGGGATACAAAATGGTATTCACAGAATACCATTTCTTCTGCTATTCACAGAAGAAATAATTGTATGCATAACTGATCCCAAACATTCTACCACAGAATTCCTACAGCTGATGCACACCTTCAACAAATTGGTTGGATACAACATTAACTCAAAGAAATCAATGCCCTTCCTCTACACAAGCAACCAAGGTGTTAGAAAGGAAGATAGGGAGACAGCACCCTTCACAATAGACACAAATAATATTACATACCTTAGTGTGACTCTAACCAAGCAAGTGAAAGATCTGTTTGACAACAACTTCAAGTCTCTGAAGAAAGAAATTGAAGAAGATATCAGAAGATGAAATGACATCCCATGTCTATGTATTGGTAAGATTAACATAGTTAAAAGGATCGTCTTACCTAGCAATCTAGATTCAATGCAATCCCCATCAAAATTCCAACACAATTCTTTATATATCTTGAAGGAAAATTCTCAATTTCATATGAAAAAAAAGCAAACTCAGGATAGCTAAATAATCTTTAACAACCAAAGAACTTCTGGAGGTATCACTATTCCTGATTTCAAGCTGTACTACAGAGCAATAAAAAAAAAACAAACCTACATGGTATTGGTATAGAAACAAAAAGGAGATCAATGGAATTGAATCAAAGACCCAGAAATAAACCCAAACACCTACAGATACTTGATATTTTGACAAAGAAGCCAAAAAAAAAAAAAAAAACCACATAATAGAAAAAGGAAAGCATCTTCAACAAATGGTACTGCTCTAACAGGATTTCAGCATGTAGAAGAATACAAATAGATCCATATTTATCACCATGTACAAAACTCAAGTCCAAATGAATCAAAGACCTCGACATAAAACAAGACATACTAAATCTAATAGAACAGAAAGTAGGAAATAGCCTTAAACTTGTCAGTACAAGAGACAACTTCCGGAACTGAACACCAATGGCTCAGACACTTAGATTAAGAATTAACAAACGAGACCTCATTAAACTGAAAAGATATGTAAGTCAAAGGACACCATTATTAGGACAAAACATCATACAGATTGGGAAAAGATCTTCACTAACCCTATCTCTGGGAGAGAGGGCTAATATCCAAAACACTTTGGAAGTTAGACACAAAGAATTCAAATAACCCAATTAAAAATTGTGATACAGAGCTAAACAGAAAATTCTCAACAGAGGAATGTCAAATGACTGAGAGGTGACTAAGAAAATGTTCAAAGTCCTTAGATATCAGGGGAATGGCAATCAAAATTACTCTGAGATTCTACCTTATACCTGTCTGAATGACTAAGATCAAAAACTCAAGAAACAGAACATTCTGGTAAGGTTGTGGAACAAGAGGAACACTCCTCCATTGCTGGTGGGACTGAAACCTTGTACAAGCACTCTGGAAACCTATTTGGCAATTTCTCAGAAGATTGGGAGTAGTTCTACCTTAAGACACAACTATACCACTTCTTGTCATATACCCAAAAGATGCTTCACCATCCCACAAGAACTGTGTTAACTTAGCAGCTTTACTGTGTTCATAGTAGCTTTCCTCATAATAGCCAGTAACTGGAAACAACATAGATGTCCCTTGACTGAAGAATGGATAAAGAAAATGTAACTCATTTACATAATGGAATACTAGTCAGTCGTTAAAAACAAGGGCATCATGCATTTTGCAGGCAAATGGATGGAACTAGAAAATATCCTGAGTGAGGTAACCCAGACCCAAAAGAAAACACATGGTAGGTACTCATTTATAAGTGAATATTAGTCATAAATTACAGAATAACCATGTTCTGATTATCAGTCCCAAAAAGAAAAATAACAAGAAGGGTCCAGGGAAATGGTTGAACCTTTCTTAGAAAGAAAAACAAAATAGATATTGGAGGTTGATCGAAGGGGGAAACCAGGTGGAAGAGGGGATGGGGCTGAGCAGGGTGAGGGAAGAGGAGATTGTATAGCAGGTGAGAGGGAAGGGATATTGGCTGTGGCATGGTACAATATCTAGGACGTTCCAGAGGCCTGGGATGGGAGTAGGTCCCACAGATTCTATGGGTGCCGAGATTTCTAGCAGTGGGGGATATGGATCTTGAAGTAGCCACTCCCTGTAGCCAGGCAGAATTCCCAATGGAGGGATAAGGACAGCAACCCACCCTCAAAATCTTCAACCCAAAGTGTATCCTGCCTATGAGATGTGCAGGGCCAAAATAGAGCAGTTACCAAGAGAATAGCCAACCAATGAATGGCCATGATTGAGGCCCATCCCACAGCCAAGAACCAATCCCTGGCATTATTAATGATTGTAACTGTATATGCTTAGCCCAGGAAGTGGCACTATTTGGAGATGTGGCCTTATTAAAGTAGGTCACAGTAGGAGTGGGCTTTAATACCCTAGTCCTAGATGCCTGGGAGTTAGTATTCTGCTAGCAGCCTTCAGATGAAGATGTAAAACTCTCAGCTCTTCCTGCACCATGCCTGCCTGGATGCTGCCATGTTCCCACCTTGGTGATAATGGACTGAACTTCTGAACCTGTAAGCCAGCACCAATTAAATGTCCTTATAAGAGTTGCTTTGGTCATGGTGTCTCTTCAAGACAAAGATAATCTGTGATTCTTGCAGAAAGGAACCTAGCATAACTGTTATCTGAGAAGCTTCACCCTCAGCCAATATAAAGAGATGCAGAGACTGACACCCAAATATTACATGGAGCTCAGGGAATCTTGCAGAAGAATTAGGAGAAGGATTGAGGGATTCGAAGAGGTCAGGGACTCCACAGAAAGATCAACAGAGTAAACTTACCTGGATCTGTTGGGGCTCCAAGAGACTGAATCACCAATCAAAGAGCAAGCATGGGCTGGACACAGGACCCTGCACATATATATATATAGGGGATGGTGACACCCAGAGAGGAACTTTCATGAGGGTGAGTTTCTGCATCTCTTTCTATTGCGTGAGGAGAAGAAAAGGTAATATAGAGTTGTAAAGTGAATAAATAAATCAATTAATTTAAAAGAAGTAAAAACAATTTATTACTATGCAAAGCAAAGCTGTATTCAAGCAGATGCATTAATTCACTCTTCTGCTTTCATTATTCTGACCCTCTTTGGGCAGAAACTTAGGCAGTATCCACTCTATAGCTTTAGTTGAATTTCTACAGCTCAGTCTTGTCTGAGTAAGTGACGTCACAGTCATGTTTTCTTTTTTAAATTTTTTTTCATTATTGATATATTTTTTATTTACATTTCAAATGATTTCCCCTTTTCTGGGTCCCCACTCCCCGTGAGTCCCATAAGCCCTCTTCCCTCCCCCTACTCCTCCATCCACCACTTCCCACTTACCTGTTCTGGTATTCGCCTATTCTGTTGCATTGAGTCTTTCCAGAACCAGGGGCCACTCCTCCATTCTTTTTGGACCTCATTTAATATGTGGATTATGTCTTGGGTATTCAAAGTTTCTAGGTTAATATCCACTTATCAGTGAGTGCATACCATGATTGATCTTTTGAGACTGTGTTACCTCATTTAGTATGATGTTCTCTAGCTCCATCCATTTGTCTAAGAATTTCATGAATTCATTGTTTCTAATGGCTGAATAGTACTCCATTGTGTAAATATACCACATTTTTTTGTATCCATTTCTCCAATGAGGGACACCTGGGTTCTTTCCAGCTTCTGGCTACTACAAATAGGGCTGCTATGAACATAGTGGAGCATGTGTCCTTATTGCATGCTGAAGAATCCTCTGGGTATATGCCCAGGAGTGGTATAGCAGGGTCCTCAGGAAGTGTCATGCCCAGTTTTCTGAGGAACCACCAGACTGATTTCCAAAGTGGTTGTACCATCTTGCAATCCCACCAACAGTGGAGGAGTGTTCCTCTTTCTCCACATCTTCGCCAACACCTGCTGTCTCCTGAGTTTTTTACTTTAGCCATTCTGACTGGTGTGAGGTGAAATCTCGGGGTTGTTTTGATTTGCATTTCCCTAATGATTAATGATGTTGAACCTTTCTTAAGGTGTTTCTCAGCCCTCCAAAGTTCTTCATGTGAAAATTCTTTGTTTAGCTCCATACCCCACTTTTTAATGGGGTTATTTGGTTCTCTGGGTTCTACCTTCTTGAGTTCTTTGTATATATTAGATATTAGCCCTCTGTTGGATTTAGGGTTGGTGAAGATCCTTTCCCAATCTGTTGGTTGCCATTTTGTCCTTTTGACAGTGTCCTTTGCCTTACAGAAACTTTGTAGTTTTATGAGGTCCCATTTGTCAATTCTTGATCTTAGAGCATAAGCTATTGGTGTTCTATTCAGGAACTTTTCCCCTGTGCCCATGTCCTCAAGGGTCTTCCCCAGTTTCTTTTCTATTAGTTTCAGTGTGTCAGGTTTTATGTGGAGGTCCTTGATCCATTTGGCAACATAAGGAGGTCAAAGGGATACAAATTGGAAAGGAAGAAGTCAAACTATCACTATTTGCAGATGATATGATAGTATACTTAAGTGACCAAAAAAAAAAAAAAAAAAAAAAAAAAAAAAAAAAAAAAAACTCTACTAGAGAAGTCCTACAGCTGACAAACAACTTCAGCAAAGTGGCTGGCTACAAAATCAACGCAAGCAAATCAGTAGCCTTTATATACTCAAAGGATAAGCAGACCGAGAAAGAAATTAGGGAAATGGCACCCTTCACAATATAAAGTATCTTGGGGTGATTCTAACCAAACAAGTGAAAGACCTATATGACAAGAACTTCAGATCTCTGAAGAAGGAAATCGAAGAAGATCTCAGAAAATGGAAAAATCTTCCATACTCGTGGATTGGCAAGATTAATATAGTTAAAATGGCCATCTTGCCAAAGGCAATCTACAGATTCAATGCTATCCCCATAAAAATCCCAACCCAGTTCTTCATAGAGCAAGAAAGAGCGACTCTCAAATTCATCTGGAATAACAAAAAACCCAGGATAGCTAAAACTATTCTTAACAGTAAAAGAACTTCAGGGCGATTCAGTATCCCAGACCTTAAACTTTACTACAGAGCAATAGTGATAAAAACTGCATGGTACTGGTACAATGTCAGGCAAGCGGATCAATGGAATAGGATTGAAGACCCAGATATGAACCAACACACCTATTTTCACTTGATCTTCGACAAAGGAGCTGAAAGCATCCAGTGGAAAAAAGATAGTCTTTTAAACAAATGGTGCTGGTTCAATTAGAGGTCAGCATGCAGAAAAAATGCGAATCGATCCATTCTTATCTCCTTGCATAGTCATGTTTTCTGCCCAGAGAAAATATCCCTGCACCAGATTTCCTCTCCCCCGATCCCGACAGCTGTACTGCCAGTGATGACCACTAGAGGGCAGGCTCTGCCTCCCGAGCTTGGAGATGTTAACAGAGCAGTTGGGTGCTGGTGTGACATCAAGCCAGTCGGAGTCAGATCCTGGTCTGGCAGTGCAACTGTTATATGATGTTCACACTAAATCTGATTAACTGGCGATTTGGAGTTTGATGGTTTTTCCCTCTTGGTCGGTCAATAGCTATGCAGAGATTACCCTCTCCAGGTAGAGTGGGGTCCAGAATCAGGCTGGTCTGTGCCACCCTACTCAAGGGGAAGCTAACATCATGTGGATCAAGGATCACTCCGGGTGAGGCCAGACTTCCCAGATACTGGAATAGTCAAGCTTCAAAGAAGGTTTCGCAGCCGGAACAGCCCCATAACTAACCAGTCGCCTGAGTATCTCATCCAATAGGACAGCACCGTCCACAACGAGCCCTGTTCCCTGGATAGCCCTGCCCTAGAAAAGATACGCCCCTGAGAAGCTCCGCCCTCGAAACTCAAATCCGCCCTCAAGAAAGCCATTCACGTAGACAGCGAGCTTTCTTTTTTTTTTTTTTTTTATTCGATATAATTTATTTACATTTCAAATGATTTCCCCTTTTCTAACCCCCCCCCCCCCACTCCCCGAAAGTCCCGCAAACCCCCTTCTCTTCCCCTGTCCTCCCACCCACCCCTTCCCACTTCCCCGTTCTGGTTTTGACAGCGAGCTTTCATAGTAGCTCCGCCCTCCGCAGTCCCGGCCCTGAAGGCCCTGCCCATAGAAGATCCTTATTCAAACTAAGCAGCACTCTGCTGCAGCAACTGTCTGCCGGCGGCTACCTCAGTGGTGTTGAGTTTTCAGTCCCGGTTTGTTCCAGTGTGGGGCTGGCTATCCCAGCACTTGGGCGGTGACGCAGGGAGGAAATCCTTAAAGTGCCAGAAAGCTACTGGACGCCATTCCCGACAATCAGTGTACGTTCTCACAGGTCTGTTTTTCTTTTAGTTTCATTTGACTGGTACAGTTTTCTAATTAACCCCGAACTCCTTAATCTTCACTCTTTGAACTTGAGTCACGAATTTGAAAATGCGTGCGAGCGCTTTTAGTTAGAGTGCTGGGGCTCTTTGTGTCTGCTTACTCTTCCTGCCAAACTGAGAAAAGTGAGGGGACTTTCTTCTCAAATGAACTTAATGGGACATTGAACGTGAGATTCCTGATCTATCTGCTGCCTTTTCCACCCCTAAGCAGAATTTCCCACAGCTCACTTACCTGAGAGCAGTGCTACGAAGTCGGGGTGGTGAGGTATATACTGACTGCCAACACCAATAAATATTTCACCTCACAGAGGAGTGGCTGAAAAGTGACCGGGGTTCTATACAGTTCTTAGTCAAGGATGCGGAAGGTGGGGGTACATTCCTCAGAGCCAGGCCAGGCCGGCTCAGCCTGGTCCCGGCCATGAGCTAAATGGACTGGCCTATGAGGACAGGTGAGAGGAGACGGGCAACATGTGCTGTTAACACGTCATGCGAACAGGATGAACAAAGGAAACAAGAGGAACACGGGGCTCTGATATGTGCAGGTTCTCCACAGAAGGCTATTTGGGAAGAGAGTTCTGAAAACCCAAATGAAGAACATGGGGAGAAACTAAAATGGAAGGAGGGAAGCCAGCAAGAGTGAGTGTTCGCTGTCTAGATCTAAAGGCTGCACAGCTCAACTCTTCCAGGATCCTTTCTACGATGCACCCCAGAGAGGCCCTGGGCAAGGATCCATGACTTCCTCCAGTACCTGAAAAATTACTTAGGATGTCAACTCTCAGCCATTGGAGGGGTGCCCTGCCAATCATGTGAGCGGAGGTGGAGGCGGTCCCGTATGGTGAGCTACTCAGAGGTGGACATAGCCAAGTTGTGTGGACCACCAGCTACGCTCCATGGCACTCAAGGAAAGGAGACAGGGAAGAGAGACACATTGTTCACTGTGCCTCTACTATTTACAGTCAAATCTGCAAAACAGAGGTCCTCAGCCCTGTGTGATTGGAAAGAGAGAAAGTCTGAAGCAGGTACTGGAGTAAGCCCAGCTCTCAGCATCTTCAGGAGAATTTGAAACGAACTTGCCCAGGCAGTCAAAAGGGGTGGCATGGGGGGTTTCCACGAGGGCAGAACTGATCATTTGGAAGCCATTTCTAACAATGTAAACAAAGCTGTCAGAATTGATGCCCTTTCTGAAAGGTCATGAGACCCCAGCTAATGCAGTTTGTAGCAGGTCATGGGACCCTTTTGTCTGCAAGAATAAAACAAACACCAAAGCAATCCCTGCATTTGATTCTTCAGATCCTACAGGAAGCTGCGCCTCTTTATCTACCTCAGGACTTGCTCCACTCTGTCTTTCGCTCTGCTGCTGCCCTGGTGTGCCTCTTACCAAAATGTTCCTCCCACACCATGTCAAGTTTCGGCTTTGTATTTGTATTCCTACCCGGTCTTTCCCGCCATGCTACCAAGAAGCATTCTTCCCGTTGACTGGTCCATAGTTCATCAACAGAGAACAACTGGAAATTGTTGCATTTGTATTTCTTTATAAGCCTACTTATGTATTGTCTTTACTCTTTATATCTGGAGTCATAAAAGTGGAATCTTTGTCTGTTTTGCGCTTCACTTTAGCTTCAAAGGGAGAAACTAATCTATTTTCTGGACTGAAAGCATTTAGTGTTATATAAGTAACATTTTGGTGTTAATTGCCTTTCTTCCTGCTTCTGCATTCAGTTTTGACCAACCGGAGTCTCTGCTTCCTCTGCAGAACCATGGCAACAACTCCTGATGCTGCTTTTGAGGTCCTCATGAATGGAGTGACCAGTTGGGATCTTCCTAAAGAACCCATTCCCAGTGAACTCCTCCTTACTGGCGAGGCTGCCTTCCCAGTGATGGTGAATGACAAGGGCCAGGTGCTCATTGCTGCCTCTTTCTACGGCCAAGGCCGCCTGGTGGTCGTGTCCCATGAGGGCTACCTGCTGCATGCTGGCTTGGTTCCTTTTCTTCTCAATGTGGTGAGCTGGCTCTGCCCCTCCCCAGCGGCTCCCATCGCAGTGCATTCTTCCTTAGCATCATTAGTTAACATCCTAGGAGACTCTGGGATAAATGCAGTGGTTCAGCCTGAGCCTGGAGAGGCTCTGGGAGTTTATTGCATTGATGCCTACAATGACACCTTGACTGAGAAGCTGATCCAGTTTGTGAAGCTTGGTGGGGGCTTGCTCATTGGAGGCCAGGCCTGGAATTGGGCCAGTCAACATGGCAGTGACAAGGTGCTGTTCAGTTTCCCTGGGAACCAGGTGACAAGTGTGGCTGGAGTATACTTCACAGATGTCTACGGGGATATAAGCCGGTTCAAGGTCTCTAAAAAGGTACCCAAGATCCCACTCCATATCAGGTGAGTGTTCCAGTCCAACCACTGATAGAGTCTAACTCTTTTTAAAAGGCGCTGATATCCCATCTTTATTTAGTATCTATTTCCATGCAAATGATTATTTTTACTGTCTTCTAACTGCTGCAAATAAAAAACATGGTCACTAAAATGGTCACTAATGTGCATCAAGGCCCAAGAAAGGCTGGTTCTCCTAGTCACTTCCTTGGAGAAACAATCATCCACTTAAGAGAAAAGCTCAACCTATGTCATTATGTCTCCACATGCCTGAAACTTAGAGGGCTACTCAGTGTCCTAAATAAATCAGGAAACACTGGTGTATCTATGGGAACATCTGCAATTGGGCCCAGCCCCATACTGGACACTGGGAATGTGGCAGAAATGAAAACCACGTGTACTATCATGAAGCCTACATATCAGTGTAAAAATCATCTGGTAAGCAAACCAATAGATAGGAATGCTGTCAGATGTTGATAAGAGCCCCAAGAAAAGAGAAAAGCACGGCATGAGGTATCAGAACGAGGTGGAGAGTGATGCTATATAATCCCTGCATGGAAGGCACAGAAATTACGTTGTATCAAATGCAACCCAGAAGATAGCAGACTATAGACAGGGGCCATGAGTGCAAATGAACAGCTTGGAAAGTAGCATTTGAAAAGGTGCAGGAATGGGCTGTGTTAACCACACAGAACAAAATCCTTAAACAGAAGCCAGCTTGGCAGGTTGTGGGAACATGGAGGAAGCCAGAGTGGTTGGAGATGGGCGAGAGAAGGTTGCCCTGCCACAGGTGAGCACAAAGACCAATTGTACTTTTTCCATAAGTAAGAGTTTCCCACAGTGGTTTAACAGTTTCTTACGTTCTATTTCTTAGGAAACGTGACACCCAGGTAGCCAGTCCAGGATCTCAGCAGTGTCTCTATGATGTTCCTATTTCCACTGTGGGTTGTTACTTTTACCCATTATTACAAGATGGTCAGCATTGCTCTAGGCTCTATAATTACACCCAGGCAACGATTGCTGGAGCAGACACACTAGCTGAGTCTATCCTAAAACAAAACAAAACAAAAACAAAAACAAAACTGGAAAATAATCTATTTTCCTGTAGTCCTGATCATCAAGTAGATCTCCATTGATAATTTAGTGATAAAAACTTAATCAAGCAGTCAAAATTTAAAGACCAAAGTGTCTGAGGGTATTTATAAATGATCATCATCTCTGAAGAAATTAAAATATTGCTGCAAAGAAGAAAGGGAAAGCCAGTGAGCTGTTAGTGGTTCCCTGCAATCCTCAGCCCCAGGGAAGGTGCCTGAGATTTTTTGTCCTTGCAGAGAGGATTGTGGACAGGGTAACCAGGCACACAGAGGTGAACCTAATTTGCTCTAAGTTTGCTTTAATTCTATAGCCAACTGACAAGCTCGGGCCTGTGGGCTAGCCCCCTGCTTTTGTAAGTAGTGTTTTACTGGAGCACGGCCATGACCACTTATTGTGAAATTGCTTGTGTCTGCTTCTAAGTCTCAGCAGTCTTTTCAGTAGAATCCACGAACCCCAAAAGTATTGATCCGGCCCTGTAAGAAATGTCTCCAGACATGAGACTCAGCATAATCGTTGTCTCAGTTGCCTCAAAGAACTCTTCCTTCAACAAAGGAAACCTGGTTCTCTTCCTCTCCACATATGTGTTTCACCTCTGCTACTAAATCTGAATTTTCCTGGTTTTGTGTTGTCAAGTTTCATTTTCCATGGAACTTCAAGTATGTACAAAAGTAGAAAGAACAGTACAATGCTCTCTGGGCAGTTGTGACCCAACATGGAGAACAGTCAACTCATGGTCAGTCTTGTTCACCTATGGAAGGAAATAAGTCAGTGGAAGAAAATGGAAGAACAGATGCAGGTCCACCTCAAAAGAGTGAGAGCAGACTTTATTGCTCTGAGAGATTGACTCTCCGATGCCCTGGGGCTCAGTCTGGGAAGGCCTAGGAGAACTTGCCCTGTAGTCTGAGAGTCAGCTTCAACACTGCAGAGTGGGAAGGGAGAGGGGCCAGCTGCAGCAGGCCCACCGTCAGCTATGTGCTCCGAAGCGATTAGTCACTGCCTGTTTTTGCCTCCTCCCAGGTCCAGGCTCTCAAATTCCATGGACGGCAGGTTTCTTGCAGCCTGTTTGATGGCCATGGTTTGGGGATTTAGTAGTTTTCCTTTCATCTACAGCCTCACTTCTGCTTATTTTGAAATAATAGTGCTAGTACATTCCATCTGCATTGCTATATATTTCTGAAGACACAAACTCTTGAGAACATAACCACAGGGGTGTCACCAAAGCTTTCTACAGTCACTGCCAGGCTTCCATACGGTTTGCTGTGAGAGGTTCCAGGCCACTCAAGTATGTTTTCTGTTTCATAGGTGGCATCCATGATTTCTAGAAGGATTCTGTTCCTTTTGTGGGACGTGTTTATTGGTACTAAGTTGGTTAGCATCTATAAACCTTCCAAGTGAGTGATCAAAACTAAGGAATATCTCCCTATCTTAGGATTAATATGTACACCAAAGAGTTCATATTGAATTCAGGACAGCAGGGATTTTATTGAATCTCCACAGTCTCCTGTTGAGAGTTGTTGATTTTTCCCCTCCCATTTCGTAAGACACCATCCTAATGAACTGCTTGCTTTACCATAATATACACCCAGCAGTTGCAAAATTCAAATGACAATGCTATCGACAGCAAAATGATGTGGGATTGATGAGTGACGGGAACATTGCAAGTAGTATTTGTTAGCATTGCCAAGTTTGCTTTGTAGGTTGGGTTTCCTAAGAAAAGAGATGGAGAGATTTCCCCTTTTCAGGTTGGGTTTCTCAGGAAACTGAGTTTGACAGGAATTGGTGTTAGAAATTCCTTTAAAAACTGCTGTCAGTGGGGAAAAGAAGAATGATGGAGCAGGAGAAGGTACTCAAATAGCAATAAACATTTCTCAGTAACTAACCATGGCAACAATTATTTCCTGTGCCTCTCATCCTCATAGCATATTTTCCTAGGGATATATTAAGTTAGATCAGTGTTTTTTTATGTCCTTTAGAATGATTCCCCCTTTGGCGCTCAGACTACTGTGTAATTGGAAATTTCTGGTCACTTGTTTATTTGCCTTTGCTATTTAACTTTTTAAAACTGTGTCAAATAGTTATACATGCAGAGAGAGAGAGAGAGAGAGAGAGAGAGAGAGAGAGAGAGAGAGAGAGAGAGAGAATACATTCTGTTTGCTTCCCCATGCAATCCTTCTTTCCTGCCTGTTTAAATCCATTAGTACTGCATCATTTCTTTATACACATAAGCAGACATATACATATGTGTCAGTATCCTTCTCTTTCTTCGAGAAAGTAGTGGTACACTCTATTTTCTCCACTTCCTTTTAATACTCAATAATATTCTGTATTATAAGACTGAGTAAGTCTACAGAGTAGAACACCAAGATACACTCTGTGATCTCTTGTGCTTCCGTGTAGGATTTCATGTACTCTATTCTTAAGTTCTTTAATGAGAGACATTTAAATTTCTAGTGGTTTTTTTTTTTTTTGTATTTTTACAGTTGGGCTGCAGTGAATACCCTGAGAGAAGTATCTTTATAACCTTTATGTGTCCGTGGAATTGGGATGGCTCTTTGACAGGGGTGTGAATGTGTACTTTTGTTAGCATTGCCATGCTACCCCATTACAAGTTGGGTTCCTAAGAAACTGACTCAGAGACAGAAATTGTGTTCTGCAACCTCATTAAGAGGCATTCTCAATGAAGAAAAATAAAAAAGATGGGCTAGGGACAGAAGGTAAACTATGAGACAAATATTTAGTACATATTTCTTAGCAATATTGTCTCAATTACATGAAGCACAGTAAGACACATATTGTATGCAATAGAAGACTCTTTAAAAATATATAGTATATATTACAGTTATCAAGTGAATAATTATGTGACCATTAAAAAATCATATGTTTAGTGCTCTTAAATGAATGTTCATGATTCAGTAAACAACTACCCATTATCACATTGTTTCATTACTCTAATTTCATGATACTCTATTTTAACAGAATGGTGTGTCTTAATATTGTTTAGCAAATCATGGGCATTCAGCTTTCCTTTTAAGAACACTGAATATATGATTCAGTACATTTTAAATAACTTTATCTTCTTAAAGCCCTTAACAGCAAGAAAACGCTTCTTGATCATAGCAAGATGCCATCCTATTCCTGATGTTGTGTTGTTATTTTAGTATGAAATGGTCCTCACAAGTGTATGCATTGACGCTCTGGGGTTTTAGCTCATGAGAGCTCTGACCTCACCAGGGGGCTAATCAGTTGATGGATTCATATTTTGATAGCGTTTTGGGGAGGCTGTAGAAACCAGGGCATGGACCACAGCCAGTGGCAATACTAGAACACCAAGACATTCCCTAGAAGGGCGTATCTTGTTCCCTGCCCTTTTCTTTCTTCCTTTGTGTACTTTCTGCTTCCAGGCATGCTTGAGTTGAGCAGGCTTGCTTCATAGCATGCTCCCAGCTGGCACGTCTGCCTCAGCACAACCCCGAAACAGTGGATCCAGCTGCCCTGGGCCGAAATGAAGAGCTGAAATGAACTTCCTCTTTTACATTATTTTCTTCAGGCATTTTGGCACAATGACAAAACAATTTATGTTGATTTTTATTTTTTAACTTGTTCTATCATAATATGTTTGTATACATATATATGGAGGACAATATGAAGCCATGATGCATATACATGTACTATATACAAATGGCATGCTTAAGTAAACATATTCATTGGTATGTATATTCTTTGCTTCACACGTTGATCCTTGCCCATAGTGAAGACATTACAATGTCCTCTTAGCAATTTTGAAGTACACAAAAGTGTATATAATCCCTATCATGGCGTGTGATAGACCACTAACACCAATGACTCTTCCTGTCCAACCTGAGCTTTTACTTTTCAGCTAATGAGGATTTGACTAAATAATTATAAGACAGTTCAAAGCAACATTTGAAAGCACTAATAGGCAAAAACTGCAAGTTGCCAAATAATCCAATAAAGTTATAATTCCTGTTAATATAAAATATGTATATTTTACATATACTCATTTATATATATATATATATGGATATATATATATATCCATAAAAATGTTTGAATTTGCCGGGAGGTGGTGGCGCATGCCTGTAATCCCAAGGCAGAGGCAGGCAGATTTCTGAGTTCAAGGCCAGCCTGGTCTACAGAGTGAGTTCCAGGACAGCCAGGACTACACAGAGAAACCCTGTCTCGACAAAACCAAATCCAAAAAAACCAAAAAAAAAAAAAAAGTTTGAATTTGAATTAAAACATTAAAATATACATTAATTTTTAAATTAATTTAATTTCAATATATTAACAAATACTTTTAGAAATAGAAAAATGACATTAGGTATTGCTTTATAATTTTAGAGAAAAGATGAAAGTGAAAAACATCTTTAATAAATTTAAGTAATCACTGGCAGTTAGTTGATGTCACTCAACTATTTTCTGCAAGCAAAAATAAATTCCCCTTAAGAAAAACTTTATGTTTATGTCAGTTTCTAATTAATGATCAGTGAATATTACTACAATTTTAGTTTGGGACTCTGGGCTTCCATACTTTTATGCTGTGATGTGAAGGCCACATTTGCAGATGTGTTACTATCTAGCTATTTATCTGTTGATAGTATTTCTGCTATAGCTAAGAAAGCCTTAACTAAAGCTGTGGGGCTTTGGGCAGATAGGCTTGGAGCGGATTCCCAGTGTTTCCCTTTGCTCTGAGCTCATGAGCAAGTCGTTCGGCTTCATCAAGCATCGTTTGTGCCACCTGATGTCAAAGCAACGACTGGAACAACCAAACATGAGTGCGTTTCGTTTTCCCCTCCTCCAGGATACAATACCTCTTACTTAGTTCATATGTAGTTTGTTGAATGCCTGTTAAATCCTACACATTATTCTCGGCAATGGTATTTAAACCTTGACAGAGATGACTGCTGTGAAAATAATTTTTCACATTGCTAGCTTTTATTCCTTGCAAAAGACAAAGGAAAAAGCAATGTGACACTAAGGTACCGGGATGTTCATAGCTTTTATTAATGTGACTCAAAGTGTTTGTTTATCTACATGCATCTTTCACCACTGTGCATCCAATTTACGGTCTCTTTTTAAATAATTTAATGTTTAGAAAGAATCTCCTTAATGAAAAATTTCAGTCACAATATAAGGCCCTAAATTTCCATAAGTACTTAATTATTTCCTTTTGTTGAATATGAAGGATTTTTTTGTTTGTTTGTTTTTGTTTTTTCGAGACAGGGTTTCTCTGTGTAGCCCTTGCTGTCCTGGAACTCAATCTGTAGACCAGGCTGACCTCAAACTCAGAAATCCGCCTGCCTCTGCCTCCCAAGTGCTGGGATTACAGGCGTGCGCCACCACCGCCTGGAGAATATGAGAGATTTTACAGTTTCGTACTTTGAGGGAGAATAAAAGGACACTCTAATCATTGTTCCGAGGCACAATCGATATCTTTGAAATAATTTGTCACTCTCTAGCTATGCAAATACCACAACATGTGGCATCAAATGTCTTGAAATTAATAAATCTGGGTATTTGGGAATCTGATTATTTAAAAAAAAAAAAAACCACTAAGCAATTAATATCAAAGGCTTGACTTTCAAGTTGCTTTTTCTTTTTCTTTTATTGGATATTTGCTTTATTTACATTTCAACTGTTATCTCCTTTCCTTGTTACACCTCCAACAAATACCACCTATCCCATGTCCTCTCCCGCAACTTACTACCCCTCCCCCACTTTGCTGACCTGGCATCGAGTCTTCACATGACCAATGGCCTCTCCTCTCATTGATGTCTAAAAAGGCCATCTGGCTACATATATAGCAGAGGGTGGCCTTTTCAAGTTGCTTTTTCTATTGTAGGTCTCTCATCTCTTCTGATGCAAATTCTCCTTATACAAAGTCAACACCACCACCCTAATTACAGGAACCCTCTCCCAGCCCCATTTAAACATTTATCTTAGAGTTTCACTTTATCATACTTATACAATTCCTGGACAGGACACAACAGCTAGCACCATCTCCACGTTAGTTAGTCACCGGGTCACTAGCTAATGTCTCTAGCCTGCCAGATTGATCCCTTGGACAATGTCTGTATGTTATCTTTCCAGTTTACTGTTGCATTTGGGTACACCTTGGAGTCTTGATTTGTTCATTCTGTCAGCAGAAAACGAAAAGACATGAAGAATACCTAGGGTGACAGCGTCAGGAAAAATCTCAAACAGCATCATCTGGTAAAGGAAGACATTTTAGGGTTGAAAACACACACACATACACAGAAATATACTGAAAGAAAGAAATCCCTGCAAAGGGGAGCAGGGAGGCCTCTCCTTGATGTCTGGAGTTTTTTGAAGTCTTTGAGGGATCTTCCTTTCCTAACTTAGCAGTTTGAAGAAAGGCAGCCCACAGCTTTTGAGGAACACATCCAGATCAGACCTTTAATTTGTTGGGCAAGTCCCTCAGAGGGGCCCCTACTTGTGGGAGGAAAACCCACAAGGCCTTTGTTTTAAACTGACAGGCTTTTGTCTCTGGTTAGGAGGGTGAGGAAGAAACCAGCCATTCTGGAACCACAATGTCTTCATCACCTAGTCCTGGCTCTTGTCTGATCTGTCTGCCTACCAGGGAAACTAACTCCTACTCTCGATTATAAGTACCCACTGTGTGAAAAAGACAAGGTCAACAGATATTTGTAAGGTATATAAATTAATGAAAGCCATACGAGCAATATGTAGGCAAAAAACAATCACAGAAAAAGGTCACCAGTCCTTGTAGTTCAGTGTCAAGACAACTCAGAGTAAATAAGGATTCAGCCTCTAAAGGGGGAAAAAGCAAAACTGCCCCCTGAACTTGCCCCCTGAAAGTGCTGTGTTTGTTTGAAAACAATGCCCTGAAATTGAGTCACAGCAGGGAGTCTGCGCTTCTCTGGGCTGCTATAGGACTGAGGAGGAATGTGACCCGTGATGCTCATCCTTTCTGAACTGTTTACTGATTGATTGAATGAATTAACTACTAATTTACTGATTAAATGAGTTAACTAATGTCACCTTTAAAAATATTTGACTTATTTAAAAGTATGTTGGTTTTAAAGTTGAAATGAAAGAATTATATAAAACTGATTAAAATGGGCTATAACTCTAATAGGATAATCCCAGTAGACATTATGACAGTTATGGGGTATATCCTGTTTTAATGTCTAGGGTTTTGTTTTTTTGTTTTTTGCTTTTTAGTTTTGAGGTTTTTAGTTTTGTTTTGTGTGTGTTTTTTTTCTTTTTTTAAATAATTAATTATTTTATCTATTTACATCTCAAATGTTGCCCCCTTCCCCTATCCCCCCTCACAGAGTTCTTCCTCCCACCCTTCCCCTCTGAGAGGGTGCAGTCCCCCAGGTATGTCCCCAACCTGGGGTATTGCATCTCTACAGGATTAGGTGAATCCTCTCCCACTGAGGCCAGACTAAGCAGCCCACTGCTGCCAAGGTCCTCTAACCAGCCTTTGTATGCTCTTTGGTTGGTGGCTCAATCTCTGGGAGCGAGCTCCCAGGGGTCCAAGATAGTTGAGACTGTTGGTCTTCCTATGGGGTTGCCATCCCCTTCAGTTCCTTCAATCCTTCCCCTGACTCTTAGATTGGGGTCTCCAACTTCAGTCCAATGCTTGTCTGTAAGTATCTGCATCCATGTAAATCAGCTGCTGATAGAGTCTCTCGGGGGACAGCCCTGCTAGGCTTCTGTCTGCAATCACAAAATAGCATTAGTAATAGTGACAGGGATTGGGGCCTGCCCATGGGATGGATCCCAAGTTGGGACTGTAACTTGTCCACTATTCCTTCAGTCTCTGTTCCATTTTTCTCACTGCATTTCTTTTAGACAGCAGCAATTTGGGGTTGAAAATGTTGTAGGTGGGCTGGGGTCCCCATCCCTCCACTAAGGGTCCTGTCTGACTTCTGGATGTGGTCTGTTCAGGTTCCATATGTGAGTGTTGGGCATTCCAGCTAAGGTCATCCACATTGTGTCCTGGGAGCCTCCCGCATTCCAGGTCTTTAGGGCATTTTAGAGGTTCCCTCCACCACACACCTTGCACCCTCTCACCCCCACTGCTGTATATATACATTCATTCTCCTTGCCCTCTGGGTTTCTCTCTTGGGTCTCTCCCCAAATACACAGCATCCTGCCCCCCATTTCCCTTCCCCTCTCCCACCCAGGTCCCTCTCTCCCTCTCCTCCCATGATTATTTTGGTCCCCCTTCTAAGTAGGATTTAAGCATCCTCATTTGGGCTTTCCTTCTTGCTACGTTCTCAAGGTCTGTGGGATGTATCTTGAGTATTCTATACTTTTTGATTAATATCCACTTCTCAGAGAATACTCACCACACATGTGCCAACAACTACTTGGTGGCTCACAACCATCTATAATGGGATCTGATACCCTCTTCTGACTCACAGGTGTGCATACAGACAAGCAGTCGTACAATAAAATAAACAAATGCAATGTTTCATGATTTCTAGATATTGGCATTTTTAAGAAATCAACTCAGTCTCTTGTGGGGGGGTCTAATTTCTACATTCCATTAAGTCTTTCTAATACTATTTAATTACTGACTTGCTATATAAGCACAGTTCACTTAATCCCGCTCCTATATAAATTGGTTTTTTAATTCCTGAAATACAAAACCTTATAAAAATGTATCTTTATGTTGACCACATCTCAGAAAAGAGGAGTAAATGCTCCTATCATATTTAAGCGAGGATTTTTAATTTCTTTTTAGACTTATTTAGAGAGTATTGTATGATGTTCATGCATGTGTGTGTGTGTGAGAGAGAGACAGAGGGACAGAGACAGAGAGACAGAGAGAGAGAGAGAGTGCCAGATGTGTGTGGCTGTGGATGTGGATGTGGATGTGTATTGGCTGTGGCTGTGGATGTGGCTGTAGCTGTGGATGTGGCTGTGGCTGTGGATGTGGCTGTGGATGTGGATGTGGGTGTGGATGTGGATGTGGATGTGGCTGTGGCTGTGGATGTGGATGTGGCTGGGGCTGTGGATGTGGCTGTGGCTGTGGATGTGGATGTGGATGTGGCTGGGGCTGTGGATGTGGCTGTGGCTGTGGATGTGGATGTGGATGTGGATGTGGATGTGGCTGTGGCTGTGGCTGTGGATGTGGCTGTGGCTGTGGATGTGGATGTGGATGTGGCTGGGGCTGTGGATGTGGATGTGGCTGTGGCTGTGGATGTGGCTGTGGCTGTGGATGTGGCTGTGGGTGTGGATGTGGATGTGGCTGTGGATGTGGATGTGGATGTGGCTATGGCTGTGGATGTGGATGTGGATGTGGCTGTGGCTGTGGATGTGGATGTGGCTGGGGCTGTGGATGTGGATGTGGATGTGGCTGTGGCTGTGGATGTGGATGTGGCTGTGGCTGTGGATGTGGATGTGGATGTGGCTGTGGATGTGGATGTGGCTGTGGATGTGGCTGTGGATGTGGATGTGGATGTGGCTGTGGATGTGGCTGTGGCTGTGGCTGTGGATGTGGATGTGGATGTGGGCTGTGGATGTGGATGTGGATGTGGGCTGCGGATGTGGATGTGGATGTGGATGTGGGCTGCGGATGTGGATGTGGATGTGGGCTGCGGATGTGGATGTGGCTGTGGCTGTGGCTGTGGCTGTGGATGTGGATGTGGCTGTGGATGTGGCTGTGGATGTGGCTGTGGATGTGGCTGTGGATGTGGATGTGGCTGTGGATGTGGCTGTGGCTGTGGCTGTGGCTGTGGCTGTGGCTGTGGCTGTGGATGTGGATGTGGATGTGGCTGTGGCTGTGGATGTGGATGTGCCTGTGGATGTGGATGTGGATGTGAATGTGGGCGGGTACACATGCCACGGTCAGAGTACTTCCAGGAGTTGCTTGTTTCCTTCCACTACATGGATCCCATGTATTGAACTCAGATCACCAGGCCTGGTAAAAAGCACATTTATCTTCTGAGCTATCTCACCTGCCCTTGGTAAAAATTTCTAAAAGATACGGCAATATAAATAAGTAGGAGAAAATTTGTTTTTATTTGTAACTTGTTCATTTCTGAGCAAGCCAGTGGGAGCCTTGTGTGATATTTCCATGCTCATAAATCTGAAGACCCACTCCAAAAGAGGCACTGTAGGAATGCGCTATCAGATTGTTGGGTTTTACAGCTTTGCTTATATGCTTTAATAATGTTTAAAACATGAAACTTGAGACAGAGTATTTACTTGGCTGACTAATCAAGAATTCTTGGAAAGATTCATTTGGAGAATGTGGATTTTAGTGTATATGAATACAATCATTAGCCCTCTCTTCAAATCTATAAAAACCTCAAGTATAAAAAGCACCAGTGTTTTGTTTGTAGCTAAGCAAGATCAAATATGAACAATTATATGTAATTAATTTTGAGGTGGTAAAAAAGCATTAGGTTGATTAGACATACACTATTAACTTACAAAAAAATAGTATGTGTAAGAAACAGAAGATTGATACAACTATGTCATTTTTCTTCACTCAGTGGGCTGTAATGAGGGCCTCATTAACTGAATACATCTTCTCAATCTCTCATCTTCTTCCCAGGTGTTGGGAGGAGCTCAGGCGTGACCAGGAACAGCTTTTGGATGGGATCTCTATGTTGGACATCAGGACTGGGGGTGTCCCCTCACAGCTGCTGGTGCACGGGTCCCTGGCCTTCCCTGTGGGGCTCGATAACTCCTTCCTTAGCTGCTTCCTAGCAGCTGCCCACTATGGCCGTGGTCGTGTGGTGTTGGCTGCACATGAGGCCATGCTCTGGGCTCCTAAGATGGAACCCTTTTTGCTCAATGCTATACGTTGGTTGTCCAGAGACCAGAGAGATAACATTGGGGTGAACAAAAGTCTCAAGAATCTGAATTCCCTATTGTTGAAGCATGGCTTGAAATGCAGCCTGGAGTCCAATTTGACCAATGATATGTGTGTCTACTGCTGTGTAGCTTATGGTGACCAGGACGCCAAGAAAATACAGGAGTTTGTAGCGGAGGGTGGAGGGTTGCTCATTGGTGGTCAGTCCTGGTGGTGGGCTTCCCAGAACCCAGGCATCTCTGCATTGGGTAGTTTCCCTGGGAATATGATCCTCAATACTTTTGGCCTCAGCATTTTGCCTAGGACCCTCAGCCCAGGCTGTTTCCCTCTCCTTTCTATAGATATAAGAAACTATCACTTTCGAAGGGCTCTTTCTGAGTTCCAGGCTATGTTGAACAACAAGAGTGGGAACTTGGAAAAGAGGTACTTGAAAAAGTTGGGAGTAGATGGGGCAGGCTTTCTTCAGATTCCTGCACAGGGGATTCCTGCTTATTTATCTGTGCACCGGATCCTGAGGAAGTTGGTGCGAAAGGCAGGCCTCCCAGCTGTGAGCAAGAATAATCCAGTGTCCAGTCACTCCTGTGAGGCTGCACTTCTCCATCTAGCCACAGAGCTGGCACATTCTGGGACTGATTGCTCCCAGATAGCCCAGAATCTTGGCACTCAGGCCTGCTCCAATCTCTGCTCCTCAGAACACCCCATTACTGTGGAGATCAATGGAACCAACCCAGGTATGGAGTGGGCAGAGAATGCCAAGACTTCTTGGCCTGGGAGAAGGTGGATTTGGCTAACTTCCTTCTAGGTTCTGATACTCAGGAAGCCTAGCTCCATGCTTTATTAGATCTTTCCAAGACAGTGGGAGCCAGGGTTGTGTTTAGTTAAGCCAGGGACAAGTGGGTCCAGGAAATGTGGACGAATGACTTGGAAGGAAAGTTGAATGCTTGAATGCTTGGAAGGCTCCAAGTAGAGTCAGGCTATGTAAGAACACATAGCTAAACTCAGCCTCCTCTCTGACCTGTCAGGTGACAGCGATGTCTGGATGAGCACTGGGCTCTACCTCCTGGAAGGACAAAGCACAGAGATCTCTCTCTCTGAACCTGCTGCCTCTGCTGGCCTGAAGGTAAGGCAACATATACAGAACCAGCACCTCTCCAAGCCCAGCCAAGACTCTTCCACACCACATGGGTGTCCATATCTCTCCTACTGAGTTTACCCAGCAGGAGCTCAGGGCAATGTTATTCTGCCTCTCTTGTAGATGGAACAGCAGAAAGTTCAAGCTACTAGTGACTCAAGCTCATTCCTAAACCTAATTTCCATGTGACACACTCTTACCTACTTAGATGGATAAGGAAGAGCAGTGACCTTATATACACCAGCACTCTCCAGTTTTCCTGGTAGTAGAGGCTTGAGTTTTACCTCTTCACCTTCTCAGTTCTGAAAATCATTTCCTAATAAAATTAAGTTTTTTTTTTTGAAACAGGGTTTCTCTGTGTAACCCTGGCTCTCCTTATGCTTGTTCTCTAGATCAGGCTAACCTCAAACTCTGCCTCCCAAGTGCTAAGAGTAAAGGCATGTGCAACAATCACCAGCTTATTAGGGGCTCTCTCTGATCTATCAACATAAATCAAAGGCAAAAAGGCAACCCCATGATTCTAGGAAAAGCAAGTAGGGTTGAGCTGGGCAGACAGGAGAGAATACGTTCTCTGCCTCTTGGCCTGATGCTGTAGCATATGGATGGACCTGTATCTGTTCACAAAGGGTAGAGTGGAGTGCCATGCCTCACTTACACCAGAGACACCCAGTGTTTAAGTTTCATAAGAGCCCAGGATTCTGCCTGGTAATGAGACTTCTCGAGTCCCTTATCAGTTTTGTCTGGTGATCAGTCCACCCACTCATATCAAATGGAAATTTATTGTTGGACTGTTTTACATCCCTAAAAAGTTAGCTAAACATACTGCGAAGTCCAGAAGACTTTGTATGCTACAGTTTTGTCGATTGTGTGCATCCTTCACAGAAGGGAGAAGTTAGGATTTCATATACAATCACCACCCTCTACAAGCCCCTAACAAAGTCCTGCATGTCTCTTGAATGCTGTACTTCCCTTCATGTGATGCAATTGTCTGTCCAGGTGCAGATTGGATGTCACACTGATGACCTTAGCCAGGCCAAACAGCTGTTTCGAGCCCCTGTGGTAACTTACCAGTGTTGTATGAACAGAACCCAACGGTCAGTCTCTTGCCTCTGGGGTGGTCTCCTGTACATCATTGTACCCAAAGGCTGTCAACTTGGCTCTGTATCTGTTACCATCACGAAGGCAGTGCCTGCCCCATACTTCAAACTAGGTGAGTACACTAGGCCTTAAGAAAAGATGGAGCTGTCGGTGTCTCAGTGACTGTGGAGTGTTAATAACCAGGATCAATAGAAAGAACAAAACCAGAACTAGTCAACATGAGTCTTCAGGCAGGAGTTCGATCACGCTGTGAGACTTTGGGTACATAGTCTAATGACTTGTCTTTTACCTGCAGCCTATGGACCTGCATGATCTCAGGTTATGTCAATGCTTTCTTCTGTAATTCCTCTCTCTCTCTCTCTCTCTCTCTCTCTCTCTCTCTCTCTCTCTCACACACACACACACACACACACACACACACACAGACACAGAAATAAGTGGAAGGTTCCATGTTATGTATTTCTAGGTAAGACATCACTGGAGGAATGGAAGATAAGCATCCAGAAGAACCTGGGCCCCTGGGGAGAGTTGGCCACAGACAATATCATCCTGACGGTGCCAACTGCAAGCCTCAAGACTCTGGAGGATCCAGAGCCTCTGCTGAAACTCTGGGATGAGATTATGCAGGCTGTGGCCAGGCTGGCAGCCAAGCCCTTCCCTTTCAAAAGGCCTGAGAGAATTGTTGCTGATGTTCAGATATCAAGCGGTGGGTGTTTCAGGGGAGTGCTCCTAGTGAGCAAAGTTCATTTTGTTATTACTTTATCTTTTCCAAGAGTTGTAAATCATAATTATGTTATTAATGTACAAGAAGGGAGCATGAAATCATGGACCATCATGGAAGTGAAAGAAGTTTACAAATAAAAGTCAAATCACTGATATCTTCCAAAATGCAGTTACCTAAGTCAGTAATCATGTCCAGAAACTTGGTACTGGGAGGTGACCAGTGTCTGTGAAGATCTTTTCAAAAAGAATTTTCAAAATGGACTACTCTCTTCAGATATAAGTCAGAATTAAAAAATGAAAGGGTAGGGTGAATAAAGATGTCTGTGGTAGGTATTGGTACCAAGTCCTTTGCCAAGAAGATACGTAAACGTAGGGAAACCATTCAGAGTCTTGATTCTCATGTAAGGAAGATACATTCTTACCTACAAAACTATCTTTATGTATGCAAATTTGGTTAGCATTGCTGATTTGAGCAAAAAAAATAAGATCACCCTAGTTTCTCTAATCCAGACATAGGGCATTGAACACGCAAAGAAAGCCGAGATAACAATGCATCAAATTTCAGGAAGGACAGTTAGGTAAGGAATTTTCTCAGCCTTTAGGGTCAAAGTGAGGACAAAGCCAAAGCTCAGTTGGGAGAACCTGGGAAGGAGTTAATTACTAGAGGAAAGCCATGTGCTTTCCAACCAGCTCAGGTATTCTGGAACCACTGGATATAGCCAGCAGTGTAGGAGCTCAACTGTGGAAGAGATAGAAGGAGAAAGTTGAAGCAGGCCCTGGTCTCATGTTCCATCTCTTTTTTTGCATGCCCAGGCTGGATGCATTCAGGATACCCCATCATGTGCCACGTGGAGTCCGTGCAGGAGCTAGTCAGTTTGGCAGACATAAAATGTAAGGGCCTGTGGGGACCCATCCATGAGCTGGGCCACAATCAGCAGTGCAGGGGTTGGGAGTTCCCCCCACATACCACCGAGGCTACCTGCAACCTCTGGTCAGTCTACGTTCATGAGACAGTCCTGGGGATTCCCAGGGCTCAGGCCCACCCGGAACTGAAACCTGAAAAGAGAGAGAAGAGAATTAAAGAACACCTTCAGAAAGGAGCACCCCTGCACAACTGGAATGTCTGGACAGCACTGGAGACATATCTGCAGGTACCAAGCGCAAATTCAAGGAGATGGTGATGACAGACTCCTTAGTCATGTAGTAGCCTATCTTCCTGGAGTTCTCCAACTCCTATATGACTCCCCAAAATCCGAGACCACCACTCCCACCACTGCCAGGTGTGGAACACTGGTGATACTTCTTAGATTATGTACTTGTATAATCAAAGTGACACCTATCCCACTTCCTGACCCATGATTTTTGGAATATGCATGAAAATGGAAAGTATGCTGAGAAATTACATAGCACGTTTATCTGTGCTGTTCTGAACCTTGATGTAGAGGGAAGGCTCTGCATTGATATCACTGAGAGTGTCACTCGTCTTGCTCTCACTGGCTTGTCTGTCATCTCCCAATAACTTCAGGAATTGTCATTGTTTTGCTATCCTCATCTTTATGAGATGACTATTAACAGCCTCTTATGACTGGGATATACCTACTAGGCAACTGCATTACACATAGCTACTGTAGAAAATAAGTCTACTAATTTAGATAGTAGCCTTAGGCTTTGACTACTCCACTAGAAGCAGATGCACTGTTTGACTAAATAATGACCAACCAATAGACAATGATGTTACAGGATAAGTTCCTTTCCTGTGGATAAGCATTTCCCTCTACCCCCTCTCAACAGTGTGCTTTCAACTTACATGTTAAGTCATCAAAGCTTCTGCCCATGTAAGACCTGGCACACTGTCTACTGAAGCCCTATGCAGAGGGCCTACATAGCTCACTTGTCACAGGGGCTCATAAGTCATAAATAATCCAACCCACACATCTAAAAGCAAACCCTCTTAAATGATAGATCTATACCTGAGAATCAGGAGTCACTAGCAAACTCTGGCTTCTTAGACTGCTGCACTCTAATTTTCCCCTCACTGATTTTGAAGAGTGAATATTTTCTCAATCAGTGTGTAACTCAACTCAGTCAGGCTAGAGAAAGTGCTTATGGTCTGGGTAACACATTTTTTTAAAATAAAGCTAGTAATAGTAACTATAATTTATTAAGACTTTTTTATACATTAGATTTCCTGAGAACACCTTTATTATATTGAGGGATAAGGTTTGATGGCCAGGTGCTATTGGGATTCAGTGAGATAGTATTGGGTCTGGGGGTGAGGTAAACAATGGGTTTGAAGATGATAATAGGAAGCTGGCACTGATAGTCAGATATACCTATAACCACGAACATGGGCAGCAGTCACTTTAACAAATTCAATACCACATTCTTCCCTTGCTTTTTCCAGCTCCAGGAGGTCTTTGGGTGGGAGCCATTCATCAACCTCTTTTCTGAATACCAAACCATTTTTCACATCCCTGAAGACAATGAGTGCAAGATGAACATCTGGCTGAAGTTGTTCTCTGAGAAAGTGCAGAAGAACCTGGTTCCTTTCTTTGAAGCCTGGGGCTGGCCTATCCAGAAGGATGTGGCTGAAGACCTGGCCTGCTATCCTTCCTGGCATGACCACCCCCTAAGGATGTACATGGAGTAGTAGGGGCCCTGGAATCTGCTGGCGTGGGGGAAGGGTACTGGAGTAGGGGAAGGATATTGGGGTGTGGTGAAATGGGTGGGATAAGACAGGACCACAGTACTGGTTTTACTGGGTTCTGGCTTGAGAAACTCACTGCCTTAACTATTTTTTCCACTATTTGGCTTCCAAACATATTTTGGGTTGTTTTAAATATCATTCCATGCTTTCTTGAGAAAGTTACTTGTGATAATGAACCTAGTGAATGTTCCTTTCCACATCCCAAACTCAGGGACCATTTCTTAAGATACAACCAGTATCCCCGAGTAGATGCTTTGCACATGAAAAACACAATGCTATATGAAAGGTCACTAAAGTCTCCTGACACAGAAGGAACAGTCAGTGCACTGTCTTAAGACTTGTGTACAATGTTTTCTCTGAGTTACATGGCTAATCTTCTATCAGTTAATATCTCCTTAACATACAAGAGAAACTGGCATGAATATTAAACAACTTCTTTTTTTTTTTAGTTATATTCTTTATTTATATTTCAAATGATTTCTCCTTTCCTGGCCCCCCCTCCAAAAAGTCCCAAAAGCCATCTCACCCTCTCCACCCCGTTCCCCAATCAAGCCCCTCCTGCTTCCCTGTCCTGGTATTCCCCAACACTGCTGCATCAAGTCTTTCCAGGACCAGGGGCCTCTTCTCCCTTTGAGGTCCAATAAGGCCATCCTCTGCTGCCTATGTGTCTGGAGCCATGGGTAACACCATGTGTACTATCTGGTAGATGTTTTTGTCCCTGGAGTACTGGGTGGCTCGTATCATTGTTCTTCCTATGGCGCTACAAACCCCTTCAGCTCCTTGGGTCCTTTCTCTAGCTCCCCCATTGGGGACCCTGTGCTCAGTTCAATGACTGTCTGAGATTGTCCCCCTCTGTATTTGTCATGCACTAGCAGAGCCTCCCAGATGACAGCTATATCCAACTCCAGTCAGCAAGTACTTGTGGGCATTGATAATAGTGTCTGGGATTTGTAATTGTATATGGGATGGAGCACTAGGTGGGGTAGTCTCTGGATGGTCTTTCCCTAAGTCTCTCCTCTACACGTTGTCACTGTATCTGCTTCTGTGGTTATTTTGTTCCTCCTTCTAAGAAGGACCATGTCAGACTTCACAGATGTTCATAACAGTGATAGACTGTGGATCTTATCTTCAACAGATTGATAATGTTAACAAAAATTTGCCCAAGAGATAGATGAAAGTTTAATGACATCTACTTGCTTCCCTATGTTCATTATTGAATTTTGACTAAATACCAAATTGAATCTCTAAGTATTTTTGGCAACTAATCTTCCCTTTACCTCAAGATTCATCTGTCTTGAGAGGAAACCAGACTTGGGAAAATACTTAAAACAAGGAATTTCATTTCCCACACTGGTGGTATTCTTAATCATACTGGGAGGGAGAGGTGAGTAGGGAGTAATTAATGCTGGAATGAATGGGTTATCTAAGAGACCAAACCAAATCCTAACCATGTGCACACCACCTCTGTAGGACCTGGAGCCCTGTGATGGTTTCTTCTTGTTCCTGCAGAGACTCTGGCTCTGCCTCTTGTCTTTATGCTCTTGGTTAATTATCTATGACTGAAATACCCATAGATAATGCTTGCAAACATAAAACAAGAATATTTTTTGCTCACAATTTTATAGTTCTATGTTTAGAAATCCTATTTAGGAGAAAGTATTGAAGAATAGTAAGCTCAGAAAAAGTCCCAGCACAATGAGTCACAAAGTTCCATCCCCAGTTAGAGATCTGTTGGCTGCTGGGAGGAGAGCCAGCTTTCTTCAGCTATGTGGTCCCTGAGGGGTTACCTATTCCATACACCTGCACACATATAGGTAGCACTATGACCTTTAAAATGAGCACATGAATTTAGGAGGGAATAGACATGTGGGGATAGGTGATGAAGGAGAAGGACATGGGAAATGTTTTGATCAAAGCACCTTATATACATGTATGGAATTCTCAACTAATAAAAATGAAGAAAATCCTAGATATAAATCCTGCTTTTCTTGTGATTTCTCTTAAACTAAAAACTTTGGCTTGGTTGCTCCCTGAACAGGACACTGGTTTGCTTGGGTTAGGTCTTTCATGAGCTCCCTTATTTTAGGTCAAAGCCTCATCAGTCCTCCTTTGTTGTCAATATAGAGTCAAGTTGGTTTGGACGGTTTTGATTCACTCACTCGTAGCAGAAAAGAGCACAGGATCCCAGCTTGGCACATCTTATCCACACTTTCTAACCTGGACTACTACTTGTAATGGAAGGTGATTTAGGTCAACATGTTTAAGTGTAAGTTGTGGATAGACTGGAAGCAGTCATTACCGTTGGTATTAGGGAGAAAAGCTTGATCATATTGCCCAAAACCTTAATCATTATAATTAGACCAGGACACAGTTGAGAGATGGTGTATTGGGTTCTCTAGAGTCACAGAACATATGGGCAGTCTCTATATAGTTAGGGAATTTGTCGATGACTTACATTCTATAGTCCAACTCTCCAACAATGGTCAGCAGCAGCTGTGGATGGAAGTCCAAGGATCTAGCAGTTGCTCAGTCCCATGAGGCAAGCAGGCAAGGAAGAGTGAGTAAATCTTCCTTCTTCCAATGTCCTTATATATATCCAGCAGAGAGTGTGGCCCAGATTAAAGGCTGTAGTTCTCCAGAAGAGGGTGTGGCCCAAAGGCATGTACCTCCATGCCTTTAATCCCAGATGATCTTGAACTTGGAGATCTTCTTGTCTTAATCTTCTGGAATTCATAGCCACTATGCTTCAAGATCTCCAGACCAAGATCCAGGTCAGAAACTTATATCTCTGAGCCTCCAAATTAGGATCATAGGTGAGCCTTCCAATTCTAGACAGTAGTTCATCCCAGATATAGTCAAGTTGACAACCAAGAATAACCACTACAGATGGTTATTCATTATTTTTTTGGATTAGAAATTTTGTAACATACTCATATTCCACACTTTGAAATTTCATAATGTAAGAATATTACTCATAGCTATGAAAATAATTTTTAATGATTTATTTATTTTTACTTTTATGTTCATGGGTGTTTTGCCACCATTTTTATCTGTGTGAGGGTGTCAAATCACTTGGAGTTGAACTACAGACAGCTGTGAGCTGCCACGCGGTTGCTGGGAATTGAACACGGGTCCTCTGGAAAAAACAGCTCACGCTGTCAACATCTGAGCCATCTCTCTAGCTCCTAGAAATATTTTTTTTCAAAAATAATTGAAATGATCTCTTAGGAAAAGGGAGTCTGAAAGAGTGGAGAGATGGGAACAGAAGTGCTGGAATGGACCACTTCTGTTTTAAGTTCCTTGCTGTTTATTTAATAATTTACTTCTGTTGTCCACTACCCTGATTATTTTTATTTTTAATTGTGTTTTTGTATACACTGTATTTTATTCAAAATTATTCATATTCATTCCCCTTACCCCAAATGCTCCCAGGCCCTCCTCTCCCCCTCCCACCCAGCTTTATGCTCTTTCTCTGTATATAATAAAAGCAGGTTCTTATGCTTTGATCCCTGGATATATTTCCAGGTTTGTGTCTCACACATCTGTCTTTCTTCTAGTCATGACGCCTGTGTCATTTATGCCAGTATTGCCCTTTTGCTCATCTCTAGACCGTCCTCTGCTTCTGTATTTTGCCTCTCTCTACATGGCTTCCTTGTACTTCATCAAAGAGTAGAGACAGCAAAGAGTGGCTTCCTCTTTGGTAGGAAAGAAATGAACAAACCAACAAAGCACGCATCTTACTTAGAATTGTATTTTCAAAACTGAAGACTCATAAGACATGACTTAAATTCATCATAAGAAAGAAACATTTGCCCCATTATATACAATTAACTCTTCCATGATCTTTATCCAGACAGCAAACATAAATGGCCTATAATTCTTTGTAAATGCAAATAATTTCAACTTTTATTTTGTTATCTAAATATTAGTAAAAAATAATCCATACAGTTTAGTACTGCATTTAATAAAATCTTACCCTGTAAGAAGAGATGTGTTATCTTGGAACCCATACTATAGGATCATGGTGCGGGCATCTAACCACTTGGGGTCAACAGAGAGGCCTTTTACATATGAAGGCATCACATAAGATGGTGTGGCTTGAAGGAAGAGACTTTTCCATATTAACTTGGATTAATATGTTGGTGCCTTTAAAGTCTCCTCCTCTTTCACTAACCCCTACTCACCCTCTTCTCTTTGTTTCCTTCTTCTCCAGATCCTAGGCTAAAGATCCTTTCCTTAGGCCGTGTCCTCATGCTTCAGGCTCTGAGACAGCCTGTGATTTTCCTTACATATCAGTCACACCCTTGATAATGACTTATGTAATGTCTTCCATTATATGAGGGCAGTCAAGGCAGAGGCCATGTCTCTTATTCATGGATGTACCTGCCACCCCAAGTATATACCAGGTTGGCTATGAATATTCCCTGCACTAGAATATGCCAACCAAGCCTGCAATTGTAGAGAAGATCAGATGCAGAGTGTCTATGCCTGTTTCTGCTTGGTCTTCAAAGGCTGTTCGTAATCATCACTGTTCAGGAAAATATTTTCACTCTTCCCAAGGAAAGTTTTAATGGCACTGTTGCTATTATCTATGTCTAGCCTGCTTCCCTATGAACATGGCTTTTCCAAATACTTTTTAAAAAAATTTACTGTGTATGAGTGTTCTGCTATTGCCTGGGGACTCCAGAGAACAGAAGATGTCATTGAATCCCTTGGAATGGAGCTAAAGATGGTTGTGAGCCAGAAAAACAAAGCTTACTTCATGAAAAATAAAAAGTCACATCTAAACATGCGCACAGGTGATGAAAGAAGGGATCATCACTTGTACATGTTAAGGGTACATTGATAAAGAAGGAATTATGTGGAGGTAATGATTTCAGCTGACCCCACCCTCTGTTTTTGTGGTTTTCAACAAATTTGTGTACACTGCTTGACTTTATTGCCTCTCAAATCAACAGAGTACAGAATGGGAAAATTTTTTTACCAACTACACATGTGAGAGAGGGCTGAGAGAGCGGTATATTAGAGTTTTCTAGAGTAACAATTTGGAGGAACACACACACACACACACACACACACACATATATATATGTATATGTATGTATGTGTATATATGTATGTGTACATCATATATATGATTTACTAGAATGACTCACAGGCTGTGGCTCAGATAGTCCAACAACAGCTGCCTAAGAATGGAAGGCTCAAGAATCCAAGAGTTGCTCTCAATCCACAAGGCTGTCTGTCTCAAATGGACCTCAGTACATGATGGGATCCCAAAGAAGTTCAGATGCCAGTAAGATGATGGACTTGCTAGGGAGACCTTCCTGCTGTTATGTCCTTTATGTAGGTTGGCAACAGAAGGTATGGTCCAGATCAAAGGTAAGTATTACTGCTTCAAAAGACCTGTATTTAAGGTTTACTTCCCCACCTTAAAGATCCAGATTAGAAGTGGGTCTTCCCATCTCAAATGTTAATTAAGAAAAATTCTTGACATATATATCCAGTCATTTAGGTGTTTATTAATTTCAGGTGTAGTCAAGCTGACAACTAAGAATAGCCATCACAGGGACTAATATCTAAAATATATAAAGAACTCTAAAACTGAAAATCGACGCAAAAGAAAAATTTAAAAATGGGGTGCAGCTCTAAACAAAGAATTCTTAAAAGGGAAAACACAAATGGCTGGGAAATGCGTGTTCAAAACACTTAGTCATTAGGAACATGAACTTAAAAACTACTTTGAAATCATATTTTGCACCAGTCAGAATAGCCAAGACCAATTAAATAAATAACAGCTTATGCTGGTGAGGATGTTGAGTAAGGGGAGCACTTATCTACTGCTGGTGGGAGTGTAAACTTGTACAGCCACTATGGAAATGAGTGTTGCTGTTTCTCAGGAAACTTGGACTGATCTACCTCAAGACTTAGCTATACCACTCTTAGGCATATACCCAAAGGACACCACTCTACTATATAGACACTGACTCAACCATGTTTGTAGCTGCCCTATTTATAATAGCCAGAGATTGGAAACAATTTAAAGATTCCCAACAGAAGAATGGATAAAGACAATGTCATAAGCAATAGAATATTACTCAGCTGTTAAAAATGACAGCATGAAATTTGCAGGTAAATGGATAGAGCCAGAAAAAAAAATCATAATGATTGAGGTAACTTAGACACAAAAGGATAAATATGGTATGTATTCACATGTATGCAGATGTTAGCTATTAAATCTTCAATGCATAGGCTATATTACATGCAACCACAGAAGTCAGATATAGAGTAAGGGACTAGGGGAGGATTGGATCACACTAAGAAGGGAAAACAGAATACATAGTTATAGATTGATGGGGGGTGCTAGAATAGAAGAATCAAATGGGAAAGAAGGGAAATGGAGGGTTAAGGAGAGAAATGGGGAGGAATACCTAAAACTGAGAGTTATTTGAGGGATTTATATGGAAACCTAATTCAGTAGAAACTTCTTAAAGTATACACACATATGAAAGTTATCTAAATGGAGTTACCAAATATCAAGGAAAACAGGACCCCAACCAGAGATTTCTCATCATCCAGTCCCAGGAATAAGTTACATATAATTACGTTTGGCCCAAGGGGCCCCATGGGAACCCAAAAACAACCCAGGCAATAGGTTGCTCTCCACAGGCAGATAGTTTGACTCTGTTGTTGAAGACAACACCTACAGAACTCATTGAACTTGGAGAATCTGAGCTGCTGCCTATCTAGAGCCTTCCCTCCTAATGACTATTGTTCATAGTACTTGGAGATACTCAGCACACTACCAAAGGAAAACGGTAAACACCGACACAGCTACAAATTCTTCAATCTGCAGGGCTGATCTGCATGCAAAATGTGCTCGTGTAAGGAATAAATGTAAGCAATATAAAAGAAATTGCAAATGTAATCCAGCCCAGAATGAGTGACTGAGTATGAAATGTGATAAGATAAACACCCTATCTCAATGGACACCTCAATTTTAATTGACTAAAAATATACCATGAAGACCAAGTCTGGAGAGTGTGTGTGTGGAGATGATAAAAGCGTAGCGTCAGATAAAGTGGTGCTGAAGGCCTGAGCTGAAAGAGACTTAAAAACCCTGCTATGGCACATTCCCAAGAGCGTCAACCTAGACTCTGTGTTGAGCCTGATTCATTCCCAGAGCCAGCCCACTGATTCTAGACACCTCAACTCTGGACTGAGGCTCCAGTGGGGATCCAAAGCACAGTGAGGAAACACCAAAGGCCTTGCCTGCACCTCCATCAGAACTAGGCTACAGCACTTACCAGACCAGAGGTGAGTGTGTGTGTGTGTGTGTGTGTGTGTGTGTGTGTGTGAGAGAGAGAGAGAGAGAGAGAGAGAGAGAGAGAGAGAGAGAGAGAGAGTGAATGAATGAATGCAATCCCTTTTTGCTTTATATTTGTTCATTGTTGCTTATGAATAAATATTAGTGTAACTTGATCCTCTGAGTCACTGTAACTTTCTTCCTCTCACTCTTGGCTCCATTCCTAAACCTGACATGAGACAGTTAGTGAAATAGTGGAACAAATTTTGTGATTTTGTGACTGTGACTACCAATATCTGATTGAATTTAGGGCCCACTGAAACCTGTCCCTGATACTACTTGAGAGGCCAAGAACCTGAAATTAGATAGGCCATGGACCTAGGGACAAACAAAATACTATTATTTTGCTAAAGGAACATGATAATAAAATGACTTTTAATAACATTCTGCTATACTCATAGATCAGTGCCTCTCCCAGCCATCATTAAAGAAGTAAATGATGGTAAATAGACCCACTACTAGACAAGGTACAAAGAGTGAGAAACCATGGAGCACTCAATCCTGTGTGGAGTATCTCCATCAATTCCTATCCCTCAAAGCCCAGGGAACCCAGAGGAAGAGGAGACGGAAAGAGTATAGGGGCCTGAAGGAATAGAGAACACCAAATAAAGGACTTCTAAATATCAGAGGACTGATGCATGTATGACCACACAGAGACTGTGGCAGCATGTACTGGTCTGCAAAGGACTGAGCCCAACGAGGTCCCAGTGCTGAGAGGGGATATGAACACAAGCCCCCGTGCCTAACCAGAAGCAATCTCCAAATGAAAAACACTTGAAAATGAAAAATTAGTTTTTCCAATGGAGTCTCACTAGATATACAAACCACTCTAAAAGACTCATGCCCAGCAGTAAATGACCAACACAAGATGAACTCAAGATGAACTCAAGAGTATTTTTGGAGGTTTTGTTGTTGCTGCTGCTATTTGTTTGTTTGTTTATTTTGTCTTAGAAGGATTTAGCTGATATTTGTTTTTGTCTTACAATGCTTTGGCTTTTTTATGGTGTTTTTGCTTGTTTTTTGTTTTGTTTTCCTTACTCTACAGGTCTTTGCTTATTTATTTTGATTTCTGACTTTATATTTTTAAGGCATTTCTGTTCATGCCAATGTGTATTTCTTATACTTTTTCTTTGGTTATTTGTTTTTCTGTTTATTTCTTTGTTTTGTTCTATTCAGGTTTGTTTGCTTTGTTTTATACAAGTTTGTTTTTATCTTATTTATTTTTCTTTTTTGTTTCTGGTAATTTTTTGTTTATTTTTTTGATACCTCTTTGTTCTCTGAGACAAAGCAAGAAAGAATGTAGACTTGGGTGGATATGGGGGGGGGGAGGTGGGGAGGATCTGAGAGGAGTTTGGGAGGGACAACCATAACAATTAAAAAATAATTATATATAAAAAGTTTGCTGTCCTTTTATGAAGAATAAACTAAGAAAATCAAATTATTTTTTATTGAGGGTTACATGTAGAAGGAAATAAAGCAATAAAAACAAGAAAAAAAGCTACTTCTTATTTCCAGTCCACAAGTCCAGCCCACAAGACTATGTGTCCATTGTTATAGCAAATATTTAATCTCAATCAATAGTTTCTACTCTGCCTTTGATTATTCTGTTCCCAGATGAAAGACACACAACCTTTATGTTTATAATAAACCTTTAATGCACTAGAGCTTGACAGATATCTACCCTCCAGGCTATTATGTCTACTTCCCTATCAATAACCCGGAGATATAACTTGCTATGTTCCAACTGTGCTGCTCCTAACTCATCAGGCAGCCTTCATGGCCATGTTTTCATTACTGACCTAACCTGTGGCATCTGTCCTCTCTCCATCTTTTTCCTTCTCCTCCTCATGGTCTTTCCTTTGACCCCACGCCTCAGAGGAGGGGGGGAGACAAACCCCTATCTTTCTTCTGCACAGCTATAGCATGTAGGCATCTTCATTCACCATTCAGGGATGACTGGAGCAAGGTTACTTTGTCACTTGGGTTTACGATTGGATTCTCTCATCCCTGGAGGCAACCAGACCTTGTGAACCAGTATTTAGCATTAAAATTAAAAGACCAAACATCAATATTCAAATACTGAATCAGCAAAGGATGCCATGGGAAATTAGCATCCTACTTAAGTGGCCTCACTGTGGAAAATCAAATCTCATAAGGTCACTCATAGTGACTAAAAATAAATTGTCTACACTTAGAAATGGAGTTCAGGCAAAAACAATGCTTTCTTGTTCCTGCAGGGACAGAAACTTAAGGTGTTGTGTGTTTCAGACCAATAAATTTAAGTTAGATGCAGGAGCCACCTTTATCAGGGATAGAGCCTTTAGGGTGTCCTTGCAGTCCACTCCTCAGAAATACAACTTTCTCTTGACTAATCCTTAATAGACCATTTGAACCGGTAGAGTGAATGGATGGTCATTAAGAGCCATTCTGAATTGTACTAGTTATTTGTGGATCCGATCAGGATGCTAGCCAGGAAGGGGGAAGGAATGCCTATAACAACAACCACACAAAAATATTTTGCCCTTATATAATTTCACTAAAACCAAACAACCTAAAAAATCTATATCTCAGCCTGTGTTGTCTACCGAGGATCTAGTGGTTTGCTGTTTAAAATGCTCTGTGTTGACCTATGGAGCATAGAAGGATGGAAGACCAGGGAGTGGATGCTTCAGTTCTGGAGTGGAGGAACAGGATGGAGGAAGAGGAAACAAGGGTGGCAGTATCAGAAACTGGAGGAGATGTGACAGAGGTACAAAGGGTCAGGAAATGGAATAAAAATAGGTAGCAGGGGGACATAAGGAACTGGGGATAGCCACTGGAGGGTCCCAGACACCAGGGAAACCTGAGGCTTCCAGGACCCAACGGGAAGGACTTTAGCCATAATGCACAGAAAAGCAGGAGAGAGAACCTGTGGAGACCACCTCCAGTAGATAGACATGGCCCCTGGTCAAGGGATGGGGCCACTCACCCATCTCAAAGTTTTTTAACCCAGAAATGTTCCTGTCCAAAGGAAGAACAGGGACAAAATTGGAACAGAGACTGAAGGAAAGGCCAACCAGGGAGTGGCCCCACCTGTTGATACATCATATCTGCAGACACCAAAGCCAACACTGTTGCAGTGGTCAAGAGGCGCTTGCGTACAGGAACCAAGTAGGGGCAGTTCCTGGGGAGGGCCAGCCAGCAACTGACCAATGCAGAGGCAGATGCTTAGAGTCAACCCTCAGACTGAACTCAGGGAACCTGGTGGAGGAGCTGGCTGAAGGACTTGGGGAGCAGAGGGGCATTGCAACCCCATTAGAAGAACAACTTAGGCTGGCCTGACTACCCAGGTCTCCCAAAGTCTAGACCACCAACCAAGGAGTGTACCTGGAGGGATCCATGGCTCCAGATACACATGTAGCAGAGGATGACCTTGCCCAACAGCTGTGGGAGGGGAGGCCCTTGGTTCCAGGGAGGTTGGATGCCCCAGAGTAGGAGGATGCTGGATGTCAGGGGAGAATGTGGGTGGGGGAGGGAACACCCTCATACAGGCCAAAGGGAGGGACGTGTGGGATGGGAGTTGGTGGTGAAGGGGTAACCGAGAAGTGAGATATCATTTGAGATGTAAACAAATGAAATGATTGATAAAAATTTTTTTAATTAAAAAATAAAATAAAATGCTCTGTGTTTATTTTTTCTCCACAGGAACCAAATAAGAAGTCATGTTACCACTCCCATTTTTGGAGGAAAAAATAGAGATACAAAGATGAGAAACAGAAAAGTTGAACTTCTGACTATGGCAGTTTGATTCCTGACAGGACAGTGCTAACCTGCTGTCAGACCAGCACAGTGCATGGTTCTGCCTGCATCAAGCCCTTCTCAGCTTCTGGACCACAGAGTCTGGATTCAAGCAGAAAATGATTATGGGATGGTCATCTATCCAAGGCATACATACCTTAGACCAGTGGTTTTCAACCTTCCCAATACTGAAACCATTTAATATAGTTCCTCATGTTATGGTGATTCCCCCAACCATAAAATTATTTTGTTTCTATTTCATAACTGTAATTGTGTTATTGTTATGAAATGTAATATAAATCTCCATGGTGTTAGGCAATCTGTTTAAAAGAATTGTTAGATTCCCCCCAAAAAGGGGTCAAAAGGTACAGATTGAGAATCTCTGCTTTAGGGTATTAACAACCTGTTCCACCTACCTGAGAGGGTTTAAAACCTGCCAAAATGAGAGTTCTCTAGAGTGTTAGAGAAAGTTGGTCATAAGTTTGGGGCCTATATCTTTTTTAGGGACACTCCAACTGCATTGTTACTATATTGGACAGGAAATCCTGACCTTTGTATAGGGTACTAGATCCCGTGTATGAGAGTTCTATATTACTAGCAAGATGGATGCAATTTGAGGTAAGAAGTCACCCTAACAAAGTTCAGGGAAGTACTTATTACTGGTTATAAAGAATACAAAAACAAACAAACAAAAAACAAAACAAAAACTAACTCTATACCCTTTGCAAAATGGGATATAGCCACTAACTTGTTAACAGAATGCATGATGAATATCAGAAAAACAGAACTTTGGTATTTTATCTCACTAAGTGAACCACCAAATAGGAAGTAAGGGAGATTGTTGTCATTTCTGTGGTGAATAGGCCCTACCTACCTACAGTACGTTCTGTGCCACACACTGTGTTTTTCTCTCCCCCTTGTGTCCACTCACAAACATTGCAGCTTCTCCCCATTAAATATAATGGAAACTGCTCTATCAAGGGAAACTCTTGTCCAACTTTTAGTTCAAAAGAAATGTTATGACACCCTTCTCCTGAAGCAAAGTATTTTTCAATATAATTTAAATTTTCTGCCTCTAAAATTCTCCCAAACTAATATGCATTACTTGGAGGAAAATGTTTACATATACTTTAGTTCACAATATTGTGCAAGAATGGATTTAGGATCTTAGGATACAACAGCTTTGTGTCCACCAAGTAAATACATGTGATATATCTAAATCACATATCATCAAGTTTATATCTTCAAGGAATAAATAATTATTAGAGGTAATCAGTTCAAGAACTTTGGAAAACGGATGTCATGTGATTTGGGCTATCTAGACTGTAAAGAAATATGCCCTGATAACAGACATGGCTTCTCTTACTTAAACATCATCTTCCAAAGAAAACACTTGCAGGTCATTATAACTTTATAACTAACAGAAATATGTCATTTAATATTTGAACACACTACTTCTATCCAATCCTCTGGGTGCAAGGGTCTCTGAGGGAGGCAAGAATGTAGTTTGATTCAACATGACTAAGCAACTAGTGTTAATTCAAACTTCAGGAGTCTGACTCCAAGTAGTATATTTTAGGCATGTTTAAGCACAGCACAATTTGGAGGAAGTTTTCCTGGTGATAAATAATTCAATCCATAAGCACAATGAAGCTTACCACATGACTGCATCAAAAATCATTGTAAAGTACAGGTGAAATCTTTAATAAAAATTAGTTCTATAGGTTGGTTACATATGACAGCTTCCATAAAGATGGGTTTTACAGATTGACAGGCTCGTAGTAAGGGTCTGAGGGAAGAGACAGTGTGGTCCCGGCCATGCAGTGTAAATGTCACAGGCTATTAACCACATCTGCTCCCAGCCTTTTAGGTAAAAGGCAGATTATACATCTCTCCCTTTGATCAGAGACACCGTCCATTTGATATTCCTGGCTCTCCCAGTGCCTATCTGTGAGCACAAGGACCTCCCACATCTGGAGTAGGCATAAATTGGTGACCTTCCTCTCATTGGAGAAAAAAAGTTATATGAAACCCAAGACATCATAGAACCACAATAAAAGCTGACTTTACATTTGACTCAGAAAAGGTCACTTGGCCAGATGCAACCACCTCTAGAGCTGAACAAACAAAATCACTATTCAGAGAAAAACATCCAATATGCATCACTCTGTTTCTCTTTGCTTTAAGAAAATACTAGAGGTAGCCACTTGACAAAGGTTAGTTGGTATACAGTTCTGGAGATGTAAAGTTAAAGTGCCAAATATTATAATGGCCTTCTTCATGGAAAATGTTTATGTGTACGGGACAAAAGACAAGGAATACACAGATGGTGTGTGTGTGTGTGTGTGTGTGTGTGTGTGTGTGTGTGTGCGCGCGCGTGCATGCGTGCATGTGTGTGTGTGTGTGTGTGTGTGTGTGAGAGAGAGAGAGAGAGACAGAGAGAGAGACAGAGAGAGAACGTGTACAAAATTCAATCACAAAGAATTTATACTAATAATGTATCATCATACCTTGAAGGTCTCACATCTCAATACCAGAATTAAATTAAGCTTCAATACCCCCACCCCTTTTTAGAGTTTATTCACTTTGCATCCCACTCTTTACCTGCCTCCAGGTCACCCCTTCCATAATCCTTCCCCCTCTCCTCCTCCCCCTGTCCTCTGAGAGGATGGGGGGGCCCTGGGTATCCCCCACCCTGGCACATCAAGTCTCTGCAAGGATAGGCACATCCTCTTCTTCCAGTGAGATCAGACAAGGCAGTCTAGCTACAGGAATATATCCCATGGACAGGCAACTGCTTTCAGGATAGCCCCTGCTCCATTTGCTTGGGACCCACATGAAAACTAAGCTGCACATATGCTTCTACTGTGCGGGAGGCCTAGATCTAGCCAGTGTATTTCGTTGGCTGGTGGTTCAGTCTCTAAGAGCCTCGAGGGTCCAGGATAGTTGACTCTGTTGGTCTTCCTGTTGAGTTCCTACCCCTTCAAGCCCACAATTCTTCTCTCTACTCTTTCATAAGAGTCCCCAAGCTCCATTCACTGTTTGGCTGTGGGTGTTTGGATACATTTGGGTCAGCTTCTAGATGGAGCCTCTCAAAGAACAACCATGCTAGTCTCTTGTCTGCAAAGATAAAAGAATATCATTAATAGTGTCAGGGATTGGGGTTTGCCCGTGGGATAGGTCTCAAGTTGGTCCAGTTCTTTTGGTTAGCCAGTCCCTTGGTCTCGGCTCCATCTCTGGTCCCTGCACTTCTTGTAGACAGGATAAATTTGAGATAAAAAGTTTTGAGACGCTTGCCACCCACTGTGGATCTCCATTCTCCCATTACCACTCTGCCTACCCTCATCAGTCCTGTGGATTCTGAACTATGCAGCTTAGCTTCCCTTCTTCTGCTCATCTGCTCTGCTGAGTTCTCTGGAGCCCTCCAAGCTGCTCTGAGCAGCCTGCAATTCCCTCTGGACTCCTATTCTCTCACCAGCTCTCTGCCCACCTTCATCAGACCTGCAGATCCTGAATAAAACACGTTAGCTTCCTTTCCTCCTCTCATTTCCTCTGCTATAAGAGTTCTCTGGGGCACCCCAAGCTGCCCTGAGCAGTCTATCCCCACCTCTCTGTCCACCTTCATCTGTTCTGCAGATTCTGAATGATACAGACCTGCTGATCTAGAACTATCAACAGATAGCCATCAGAGGCCTGCTATACCAGAACTATTGAGGTTGATCCCTTCCCAATGCCTACTACTACAGGATCACACCCAGGGACCTCATTACTTATTTCCTGTGTGTTCTTGGATGTAATTATCCTTCTTGGGTTGGAGTTTTCCTTCTAGTATTTTTTCTGTATAGTTGGATTTGTGGATAGATATTGTTTGAATTTGGATTTGTCTTGAAATATATTCTTTTCTCTCTCTATGGTGATTGAGAGTTTTGCTGGGTATAGTAGTCTAGGTTTGTAAGGTTGTAGGTCTGTGTCCTCCCTGACACAGAGTAAGGTTGCTTGGGGAGGCAGAATGTAGAATTCAGGGAGTTTGACTGTGCTTTGCCAGTGCTGCCACTAGGGCGGTACTAGGCTGTAAGGAAGCACTAAGGCTCCAGGGGTGGGAAAGTGTGATCTGAGAGATGGGAAAGCCTGAGCTGGTTCTCAGTCCCCAGGCCTGCGATGAGGCTGGTCCTGTGGGGTTCTCAGGTCCTTGGATATCCAGGTGCCAAGGGGGAGTTGAAGAAGAGCAAAGAGCATAATCTGGGGCCTTCAGTCTGGAGGGACAGCGTCTAGCCCAGGGGCAGGGTGGAGGGGTGAAGGGGAAGTTCTGGTTTGTCCCATGGGGTGGGGGGTGCCCTTAGCTTACTGGATGCATTCTTGGTGGCAGTTGTGGCTGAGAGGTAAGAAAGGCCTTCCTCCCTCGGGAGATTAGGCTCTGGCTCTGTAGGTAAAGGCTTTCTTCATGGCTCCCCACAGAGGATCTTGATGAAAAGAGACAGCCCATGGTTCCAAACAGTTTCTTGTCATGGTGGAAAATGGATGCATAAAACCATACCCCACTTCTCAGGGTGGCCCTGAGATTATACCTTCTGCAGAGAGGAATGTCTGTAAAGGGAAACTTATTGGCTAAGCCCTCCGGTATCTCATTAGCACAGAGAACTCTGTTTTGAGTTTTCATGACCACAGCCTGAATCTCATTTATACGGGAAGCATGCCACGTGTTCCAAGTCAGGAGTCTGGCAGGGAGCTGGGAGTCACCTGAGCATCAAGTGTGTGGCCATCTAGTCTCCAGGTCTTGACCTGTCCTACCTTACCAAACGTCCTGGCATAGTTTTATGTCCCACATAGGTTGACATCTATGGATTTTTTTAAAGGTTGCAAGATATCTGTCTAGGCTCTTCTAGCTTTTAGAGTCTCTGTAGAGAAGTCAGATGTAATTCTGATAACTTTGGGGTATGTTACCTACCCTTTCCTCCTTGCTGCTTTTAATATTCTTTCTTCTGTACATTTTGTGTTTTGATTATTATGTGGCAGAAGGATTTTCTTTTCTGGTCCAATCTAACTGGTGTTCTATAAGCTTCTCAATGTTCATAGGCATCTCTTTCTTTAGGTTGGGAAGGTTTTCTTCTATGATTTTGTTGAAACTATTTTCTGGGCCTTAGAGTTGGGCCTCTTTGTTTTCTTCTATTTCTATTATTCTTAGGTTAGGTCTTTTCATAGTATCTCAGATTTCCGGGATGTTTTGTATAAGGAATCTTTTTAGATTTAACATTTTCTTTGACTGGCATATCAATTTCTTCTATTATATCATCCACACTCAAGATTCTCTCTTCTGTCTCCTGTATTCTGTTGGTTATGCTTGCATCTGATGTTCCTGTTCTCTTCTCTAGGTTTTCCATCCTCAGGGTTCCCTTTGTGTTTTCTGTATTGCTTCTATTTCCACTTTCAGGTCTTGCCCAGGTTTCTTTATTTCCTTCACCTGTTTAATTGTATTCTCTTGTATTTCTTTAGTGAATTTAGTTGTCTCCTCTTTAAAGACCTCTACCTGTTAGATTATATTTTCCTGTATTTCTTTAAGAGATTTGTTCATTTCCTCCTTAAAAGCCTCTATAATTTTTATAAGATTGGATTTAAGGTCATTTTCTTGTGCTTCCATTGTGTTAGGAAAGCCAGGGTTTGCTGTAGTAGGGTAACTGTGCTCAGAAGTTGTCAAATTGCCCTGGGTTTTGTTGATTGCGTTCTTTCAAGAAACTTTAGCCATCTGGATGGCTTTGATCCCTAAATGTTCCTGTTGTAGTATGAATTAGAAGAAAGGTTAACCTCTATTCTCTTGGTGAGGCAGGAATCTGATGGGTATCGCTGGATTGTATGGTTCTTGTTGTGAAGATCTATGATTCAGGATCTGCAGGTCTGTATGGTTCAGGAGTCTCAGATCCATTGAAGGTGAGCAGAGAGGTGGTGGGAGAACAGAGGTCCACCTAGGCTAACAGGCTGCTTATGGCAGCTTGATGTGCCCAGAGGACTCAGGGCGCAGGGAAAATGGGTGGGGGAAGGGAAACTTACCTGTATGTTTCAGGACCCACAGGGCTGATGCAGTTGCCAGGAGAGGTTGGGGGAGAATTGAGGTCCACCTGGGATAGCAGGCTGCTCAGAGCCACGCCCCTTGCTCCAGAGGACTCAGCAAATCGGGAAGATGGATTGAGGAACCTCATATATGTTTTTAAAGTTGCTAAATAAGACTTTGTTTTCCAGATTTTGTAATCTCTGTTTTGAAATTTGTTTTTAAGTTTCTATATAATGTATGTTGCACATGTTTAACTTCATCACCCTACACTGCTTTCCCCCACTCCTTCCCACTAGTGCTCTTTCTCTCCCTCATACTTTCATTCACACACACATATGTATATATACATACACACACATCTATGTGTATATATATATATATATATATATATATATATATGGAGAGAGAGAGAGAGAGAGAGAGAGAGAGAGAGAGAGAGATCATAAAATAATATATGACGAAATGTATATACAGAGAAAGGCTTCCATGTTACGCATATACAGTACCTTACCCATAACTTTATTTTCAATCTATTTCAAATCTATATATACATTTAGCTCAGTGAATGGGCATTTTAAGAATGAAGGAAAAATAGCCTTTCCAGGGAAAGCAAAAATCAAGATAATTTGTTATACCATGCCAAACCTCCAAGAAGTGTTTAAGACACATCATTGTTCTGAGTGAGAGGAAGAATGATAGCCTCCACCATGAAAACAGTAGGAAGATAATTCTCCCTAGCAGATCAGATACACACAAGAGAAAGAGTATCAGAACTCATCAATAAAGAAACCACCAAATCAAAAGGGATGAAGGTATAAAGGATATGCAAAATAACTGAACAGTCATAAAATTATAGGAGACAGTCCTTTTTTCTTGAATATTTTCTTTATTTACATTTCAAATGTTTTCCGCTTTCCAGGTCTCCCATTTGGAAACTACTTATGCCATCTCCCTCTCCCTACCTCTATGAGGGTCCTTCCCCACCACCCACCCACTCCTGTCTTCCCTCGATGGCATTCCCCTACACTGGGGCTTCAAACACCCTCAGGTCCAAGGGCCTCTCCTCCCACTGATGTCCAACAAGGCCATTCTCTGCCACATATGCAACTAGAGCCATGGGTCCCTCCGGGTGCATTCTTTGGATGGTGGTCCAGTCCCCAGGAGCTCCAGGGGGTCTGGCCTGTTGACACTGTTGCTCCCTCTATAAGGCTGAAACCCTCTAGCTCCTTCAGTCCCTTCTCCAACTCCTCCATCAGGGACCCTGCACTCAGTCCAATGGGTTGGCTGCAAGCATCCACCTCTGTATTTGTCAGGCTCTGGCAGAGCCTCTCAGGAGACAACCATATCAGGCTTCCATCAGCAAGCACTTCCCAGCATCCACATTAGTGTCTGAGTCATCTATCAGCAAGAAGCATATATGTAAACAGAATTAGAGTATGGGTAGATCAAAAGCAAGACCCAATGTTGTTCTCTGAAAAGAAACTCTCTTCAATGGTGAAGGAACACATAGACAGAAATAGGAATTTACTATGGAGGAAAACGGAAGCAAGAGGGAGAGGCAGGTAAGTACAGCTGATAAGATTGCCTTTACACCAAAAATTATTCATTGTGTGTTAATCAGGATCAATTTGTTGTCAGAAAATAACAATTATAGACATAAATGTGCTTAATGTTGGATATACACAAATGTAGATTTCAAAAATTCTTAGATATAAATAGAGAAATCGACACCAATATAATAATATCTGAGGACTTTGACAGTCTATTTTATCAGGGAAGATTATCTGAACAAAATATAATAAATCTTTTTAGGGGGAATGAAATAACAAAGACACATGCATATATATGTAAATAAAATTGACACTCAGAAAGCAATACAAAATATTGATTTTGTAAACAGATTTTTAAATGAAATCACAAAGGTGATATATTTTATATAGACTAATAAGGAAGAAAGAAGGAATTTAATAGGTAAAAGGAAACATTAGAGTTGATACAATGAAATAAAAGGCTCATAGGAGAATCTCATGAGCAATCATGTGCCAATTAAATCTTAGAAAACATGGATAAGTTCCTGGAATGATGTAATCCACCATATGAGTTACAGGTGAACTGCTAAGACAAAATTCCTGATAGAACAATGTAAGGAGAAAAGAATTTCTTTTGGTCACAATTCAGAGGATACAGTTGTTCATGAAGAAAAAATCTTGTTTAAAATACATGCCAGTAGTAGTGTATATCTGAAGCTCCTCACCCTTCTGCAGACCAGAAAACAGAGACATCCTGGGAAAGAACCTTGCTAGATGATTACTGTGAGGACTTACCCCCAAGTAATGCAGTTTCTGCATTCTGGCTCCTCCAAATGGTTCCATAACCTCTCAAAGTAGCATTGCTTGTTGGGGACCAATTGTTTAGATATGAGACACTGGGTAACATTTCATATTGAAGCCATATCTATCATAACTGAATCATGAATGAAGACTAAGTGAAACTGAACAGGCCAATAAGAACTGCTAATTTGAATCAGAAATGAATAGTTTCTAAACGAAGGCTCGGGGATGACAGATACAGTACTCAATTGCATCAAAATTTTGTTGCTATACATTAATTATACAAAGTAAGGGACTTCCTCATGAAATTCACATACCTGCACTTATGTGCTTTGGTCTTGGTCTCTCATTTCGTTTCTTCACCTACTCTTTTGCTGTTGTTAATCTCACCTGTTCTCTCCCCATCCCCACTTCTTCTTCAACATCCTAACAGCCGCAGACTTTTGTCTTGTTCTTCCCTCCTCTACCAGAGTCCACACAAGACAGATCTAATACTAGTTTCTATAGGGCTGGTTCATTTCTTCTCCTACAATGATTTCCACTTGCATCCATTTTCTTAAAAGCGGCACAATTTTATTAATTTCATAGCTAGGTGAAAGTTCTCTGTGTAGATTTACCACATTTCCTTTATTCATTCATCCATTTATGGGCACTGGGCTGATTTAATAATTTGACCACTATGAATATTACAGCAGTGAATATGGATATTCAAATATCTCTGTAATAAGATGGCTTTGACTCTTGGTGTACAGAAAGAAGAAATAAATCCATTTCTTCTCAATCAGTTCCAAAGAATTGAAAGGGATATAATTCTTCCAAATCCATTTTCCCACACCAAAATTACTGGGGTGCCAAAATCAAAGACACAGCAACAAAGACCAATATCTCTGACAGATGGAAAGAACAACATATTAAAATAATTGTATTCAATAGCCCACCGAAAATAAACATTTATAGATAACTGATTCCAAAAATGTATGGATGGTTCAAAATATGCCTATTAATAATTTATTTTTTCACACTAACAGAATGATGAACAAAAGTCATACAATTGTCTTAATTGATGCAGGAAAAGAAATGGATAAGACACTTATAACTGAATATGACATGGGCACAGAAAAAAAAAACAAATAAAATGACTCCTAACAACTACTTCTATATTCATAGTTCCATGCGTTGCTCAGTCATCATCAGACAAATTCTTCTTGCAGACGATGATAAATAACACAGAAACTCAGAGCTGCAAAATGTGCAGAGTGAGAGAGACGTTGGAGCACTCAGTCTTACATGGAATGTCTTCATTGAACTGGTTCTTTCCTTGGGTGTCAGGGAGCTATATGGAAGAGAAGGCAGCAAGACCGTATGAGCCAGAAGTGATGGATAATTCCACAGAAACCATGCTGTCCAGACACAACAGGGCTTATGCACATATGAACTCACTGAGACTGTGACAATATACCCAAAGCCTGCACAATTTCAAGCCACATAGATTCCCAGCACTGAGAAGGGAAAGTATACAGACTCCCAGCCCCAACCAAGAAGCTATCTGCAACTGATACCCACTGGCAGAGGAAAAAAATCAAGGTTCTCCAATGGACTCACACTGGGTATAGTAACCATACTTCATAGTAGAAACAGTTTGATTCTCTACATCCATATTGGACCACTAGCGACTACCCCAGCTTCATGGAATCTAACAGAATGTTCTGGCTTCCATACACATATATAAAAATAATATCTTTAAAAATATCATTATGCATTCCCAAATTGTGTACAATTATTGTGTGTCAGTTAAAAATAAACATGGCAGTACACATGTTTCTCTTTTCCTGATCCTAAATGTCTTTTCACCACTTACCTATTCTGTTTAATTCATACTCTAAACGTGACTATTATCATATTTGAAAAGTTTGTATTTATTTTCTAAGAGATTTTTATGAAAAGTCTTTGCTTATAACAAAAAATATTTGTTCAACACTTGAGTCAGTAATTATTTTAATCTATTAAATAGGCGGACAGACGTAGTAATTTGTTCTCATTTTAAAATAATATTCAGTCCCAATTAGTGTTAACCTAATTAGTCATGTATATTGTGATCCATATAAATTATTGTTTACAGTTATAATGCTGTTCTTTGGACTCTTTAATCTAAATTTATAGGTAACACAGACCTGCAATTATCTTTTTAGTATTCTGACCATATTTTAATATCAAACTTACATCCTTCATAAAATAAGTTATGTGGTGCTCCTTATTTTTGCCCTTTTGGAAGGATTTCCTAATTTTTAAAATTGTCTGTACTTCGAACATTTCAAATAGCTCACATGACATGGCCTGGAATTTTCTTTACAATAGATTTTATTTTTTTATCAGTTAATATTTTTCAGTTCACTGAATCTATGTATTAAACGACCCATTTAGTTTTGTCTGAATTTCCAAATGTATGGGTTTAAAGTCTCTCACTGTGTCTCCACGCTATTCTTCCCTACTGTATCAGCCAGCGTTTCGCTCCTTTCCTGATTGTAATATCGGTTATCTTTGTTTTTCCCACTTCTCTGTTGTTTCTTTGCAAGGATGTGTTATTTCAGATGACTGGCTGGGTGCTTGCTTCTGCTTTCTCCTCCAGTACTGTCTGCTCTCAGTCTCACGCCACTCTCTCTGCTTTACGGGGTGCTGAGATCATACGATCATTTCATAAGAGCTTTGATGGTGTCTACCTTCATCTGCTTCCTATCTTTTTCTTCTTAAATGTTAGCTTTTAAAAGCATACATTTTCCTCCAAGTTTTCACCCCTTTTTTTGCCCAATAGCGTTTAATCTATATCCTGTTTCCCTAGAGCAACATGGTAAGAGGTCTTTGGTAGAAAGAATTACTGAAAAATCTTTTTGTTGGGGTTATGAATTATAAAATATGTGGCTGGAGAGAAGGCTTCACAAGTAAAGTATTTGTCATGCAAATATAAGGGCCTTCAAATCCCAAGTCAGTATTGGGTGGGCATGAAAACTTCTGTAATTCTGGCCTCCAAAGACACAGACAGGCAAGAAATCTCCAAACTAAGAAAGCTAGCCATGTTCGTGGTATTGGTGAGATCTGAGTTCAGTGAGAGACCTTGCAACAATGCATAAGGTAAAAGATCAGTTGAGGGGAATTCCCACACTCAACCTCTAACCTTGACATCTCACACACACACACACACACACACACACACATTTGTCCATGAGAACCCTGCAGAAAAGTATACAAACATGTACACCCACATGAATATGTCCCACACACATGAAAATGAAAAATAAGTTAAATTAATTAATTAAATAAAAACTAGCCCAAATTTAAATTACATAGATATTTTCATAATTCATTAAGATATATTCCTTATTTTGGTACAGTGAGCCCTTTACAAGCAGAAAAAGGAACAAATAAATTCAACAAACTAGGTTGTAGGCATTTGGCCATGGACTAGTGAGTAGATTCTAGGGAGTGGATGTTTGACCTGTTGTTTTTCGGTGAGTCAATTTATATGAATAAACCAGCACTCAGCGTGGGAATCTTAGTTAGAAGTCACAACTAAGCTGCCCATGACTTATCCCAGTACATCTTTATATGCTTCTCATCACAGTAACTATCACCCAACTCACAATTTCCCAGTTGGTCCAACTTGACTAGTAGTAATATTCCAGTTTCCTAACCAAAGGTCACAGGAAAGGAACAGGCTTTCTCAGGAACTTCTTCAGTGGAGTTTGCCCAGAATGGTTGCAAATCTCACTGCTTTCACTCATTTTAAAGCCTTTGCTTCAGTCCGCCACTATGGTTTATAGTATCTACCCATTGTCCAACTTCATTTTAAAAAATGAAAAGGGTCTATTCAGTCCAGTGAGCGAGTCAAGGTAATAGGAACTTGAAACAACCAATTGTATCCATAGTCAGGAGCAGAAGGAGAAGAAATGGTTACTTCCTCACTTGATTGCTTGTACTCAGTTCATTTCCTCTACTCTTTAATAGTTCTGGGTATACTGCCACAGTGGGCCGAATATTCCAATATCAACTCACTTTATTACGACAATCCATCCTAGAAGGTTCCTGATGACCCAGGTTTGCTGAGAAATTGTCAGAACAATGCTTTTGCCTATGTCTGGTCCCCAGTGACCCTGGCCAACCCCATTGCAGCAGTAAGTGAGTACGGTGATAGAGTGAAAGAAGCAAGAAAATAGGTGTCTGAACAATGGCGGAAGAAGAGAAGCCAAGAGGTTTATGCACTATGATGTGAGGTAGAACTGGAGACATGAAGATGGGTGCTGTTCTTGTTCCTTGGGAGATGATGAAATACACTGTCCACCAACAGAATCTGTAACAAACACAAGTGCCAGTGGGCCTGTGTCTTCTTCCTTTAAGAAAAGCAACCATTATGTGAATTACAGTACCTGCAGAATGGAGAGCCACAACTGTGAGGACATGTCCTTCTGTGTTTACTTCTCATTACTGGCCTATCTACTCATCTCTCTAGTTGGTCGTTGTGGCAGTTCAGCCATGAGACAGCTGACTCTACACTGAATGACAGTTTTACTGTGCTGTGTTTATGTTGGCCAGAGATTTGTCTCCTTTGGAATCTTTGGGTTGGATAAATATTTAAAGATACCTAGAGGCCTCTCAACCTCATGAGCCACCAGCAGCATAAGCCACTATGCTGTGCATGTATGGGGTGTAGGGATGGGAGAAAAAGAGTATGGAATGGCCTGAGCGAGATGAAGAGAGGCAGCTCTGGAGACACCAAGGATGGAGAGGAATAGCCTGATGTGAGTAGCCTGAGATGCCACCAGAGGGATGATAAAGCCCCGATCATGCTGCTTTTGAGGGACATGCCTATGTCTGTGGCCATGCATCCGCAGGGATCTTTATGGATCTCTATGGGGCATGTTACTGCCAAAGGCCATGTGGATGTCCTTGGTCTGAGCTGCTACCTGGGACCATGATGATGTCCAAGAACTGTGCAGAGACCCATCCCTCACTGATTGCAGCACTCAGGAGAGGTGGCACCAACTGTCACCAGCTGAAGCACTCAGGAAAGCAGGTCCTGAACCCTTCCTAGGCAGTATAGTAGAGCTGGCCCTCATGGCAGTGACAGGAGCCAGTCAACACTGAGGGCTTGAGCACAGGAGAGCTGTCCCTGCCCCTCATCTGTCATGCAGTGCCATGTGTGTAGGCAAGGGAGAGAAACCCTTCCCTGTCTCCCCTCAGAGATAGTTAGGCCTGGGGTCATTCAAGTGGCAGAGCTGCCCCTGCCATTCACGGGCTGCAGGACTCGGGAGGGAGGGCCCTGTAACGTACCTGGACAGCACAGTAGACCAGACCATGGTTGGGGATGGGGGCATGGAGAGCTGGCCTTGCCTATTGCTGGCTGCAGCATTGGGTGAACTGTCTGGGGCAGTGCTGGGGAACTCACCCTGGTAGTGAGGGCGTGAGAGAGCTAGCAGGCTGAGCAACTCAGCTACCACCCAGGTCCAGAGCCAGAGCTATGAATTTTCCCAAACCAACATCTACCACAACTATGATGTTGGAACTCATGAAGAGGCAGGTCTTTCTGCTCTACATCTAAAGCTGCAGGGTCTTCATGACACAGGGCAACAACAGAGTATCTGAGAGGAGTCCCAGTGAGGATCCAGTATTAATAGTATAACAGAAGCCAGAGGCCTTGAACCAGACCAATGTCTCATTGCAGTGGACATTTGAAAGTAAACATACGTAGGCAGAAGGGTACACTGTGCGACACACTAGGACACACGACAGCTTCCTCTCCAAGACTTTGTTGTTTGTGGTTGTTGTGTTGTTTTTCTTTTCTTTTCTTTGTGTACTTTGGATTTTTGTTTTCTTGGGGGAAGGGCATTGCAAGAACAGAGGGCTAGTATGAAGGCTCCAGGAGATAAGTGGGGCTGGAGTGTATGGTGTGAAATTTACAAAGAATCAATAAAAAAGTTTTAAAAGTGGTTCTTAGGAAAAGTATAATCCTCCATAGATATAACTAGAGACCAACCCCCAGTGGAGACAATTCTTTATTGAGACTCTCTCCCTGGATCATTCAGTGTTGTGTTGTGTTGTATCAAGTTGATAATTAAAGCTAACATTTTTCTTGTTTGCTGTTTAATATGATGGAAGCTTTGAGAGATCCCATCGCTTACCACAGAGAAAGACTAGTTTAAAGATGAGGAAACTGATTACAGAGCTACTGCTGCAAATGAAGGAGCTAGAAAATCTCAGAGCTCAAATCACTTCTGCAAGGGTTATGGATGCAGACCCCCACAAGAAATTACTCTAAGACTCACAAGAAGTACAGCTTGAGTGTCCCTCCAACATTCAACGAAGTCTCCAACCCAAGCACCACCCTTCCAAGAGGAAGCAGGAAGAAGGACAATACTAAAAAGTGATCACACCTCCCATCTTATGCACAGAATCTCCAGTTTGTCCACCCTACATGCACAGAGACACCTCTTCTCCTCAGGAGACACCAGCTACAGTCAGAAAACATTCAGGTGAGTGATGCAGCTCTTGCTGAAATATTAGGTCTTTGCTGTGTAGGCATGGACAGATTGGATTTTAGAGTTAAGAGCTATGCCTTGGGCTGTGCTAACACTACTGCTAACTATGTTCTCTATTGCTGTAAAAGAAGTGGTTTGCAAAGAAAATATGCTAATTTTGGCTCATAGATCTAAAGGTTGCAGAGTCCAGGATCTAGCAGCCACACTGGTAAGAGTCAGTCTTGTGTTGTTTTACTTCATACTAGAAAAAGGGCATGACAAACTAGCCCATGTGGGAGAAAAAGTATGAGAAGCCTCACTTTATGCAAACCTATCTTCTTGGGACATATCCAGATCTTAGAAAGGATGCTTCATTCCTGCCTGAATGAACAGTGTCCTTGGAAGAAGACCTGAAGATTAGGTCTCCCTCTTGAAGACCTAATCACCTATTAAGGCCCCACCACTTCTCAATAATACTACATTAGCAATCAATTTCTACATGAGTTCTGAGGGGAAAATTCATACTTAAACCACAGCACACAGAAAGGTGGGTGTGGACTTAGGCCCATGTATTAGGAAAGGTGTAAGTGTCGGACTTGGTTCAGTTAGTTCAGTTAGTGAGATGTGCGGCCGGCATTCATGAGTCCCTGGGTTTCATCTTCGGCACTGCAAAAGGTGGGTGCAGGGGTGGGTACATGGCTCAGGTTGCAGGAAGTAAAGGCAGGAAGATCAGAAGTTCAAGGCCATCATCAGTTAGAGAATTGAGGGCAGCCTGGGTTAGAGATCATACTTTTAAAAAACAAAGGAAGAAAGGAAGGAAAGAAGAGAGGAGAGAGAGGAGGGAGGGAGGGAGGGAGACACACACACACACACACACACACAGAGAGAGAGAGAGAGAGAGAGAGAGAGAGAGAGAGAGAGAGAATTTGGTGCCCATATGATGCAAGTCAGAGGACAGGAGTTTTTTTTTCAAGTTTTTAGTTTCTTTTTTTTTATTAGATATTTTCCTTATTTACATTTCCATGTTATCCCCCTTTCCACGTTACCCCTCCAAAAATCCCCTATCCTATCCACCCTCCTCCTGCTCACTAACCCACCCACTCTTGTTTCCCTGATCTGGCATTCCCCTACACTGGGGCAATGAGCCTTCACAGATACAAGGCCTCTCCTCTCGTTGATGTCCTACCAGGCCATCCTCTGCTACCCATGAGGCTAGAACATGGGTCCCTCCATGTGTACTTTTTGGTTGGTTGTTAAGTGCCTGGGAGCTCTGGGGGTACTGGTTGGTTCATATTGTTGTTCCTTCTATGGAGATACAAACCCCTTCAGCTCCTTGGGTCCTTAATCTAGATCCTCCATTGGGGACCCTGTTCTCAGTTCAATGTTTGGCTGAAATCATCCCCCTCTGCATTTGTCAGGCAGTGACAGGGCCTCTCAGGAGACATCTATATCAGGCTCCAGTCAGTTAGCACCTGTTGGCATCCACAATAGGGTCTAGGTTTGGTAACTGTATATGGGATGGATCCCAGGTGGGACAGTCTGTGAATGGTCTTTCCTTCAGTCTCAGCTCCACACTTTGTCTCTATATTTCCCCCCCATGGGTATTTTGTACCCCTTCTAAGAAGGACGAAAGTATCCACACTTTGTTCCTCCTTCTTCTTTACCTTCTCAACTGAGGAATACTGAATGGCAGAGAAGCACTTAAAGAAATGTTCAACATTCTTAGTCATCAGGAAAATGCAAATCAAAACAGCCTTGAGATTCCACCTCACACCAGTCAGAATGGCTAAGATCAAAAACTCAAGTGACAGCAGATCCTGTTAAGGATGTGGAGAAAGAACACTTCTCCATTGCTGGTGGGACTACAAGTTAGCAAAAGCACTCTGGAAATCAGTTTGGCAGTTCCTTACAAATTTGGACATAGTACTGCCGGAGGACCAAGCTATACTACTCCTGGGCATATACCCAGAAGATGTTCCAACATGTAATAAGAACACATGCTCCACTATGTTCATAGCAGCCTTATTTATAATAGCCAGGATCTGGAAAGAACCTATATGCCCCTCAACAGAGGAATGGATACAGAAAACATGGTACATTACACAATGGAGTACTAGCCAGCTATTAAAATTAATTAATTCATGAAATTCTTAGGCAAATGGATGGAACTAGAAAATATCATCCTGAGTGAGGTAACCCAATCACAAAAGAACACACATGGTCTGCACTCACTGATAAGTGGATATGAGCCCAGAAGCTCGGAATACCAGAGGGAGAATTCCCAAAGGCCAGCTCTCGAGAGTCAGCTCTTCCCTTCCACCGTGTAGATTCTGAATATCACACTCGGGTTGTCAGGCTTAATGACAAGCACCTTGATTCACTGAGCCATCTTACCCACCCTATTAAATGATTTTTTAATAGGGATGTGTACTATGTCCTTAAAACCGCCCATGCCCTTTCACCCAAGATGCCTTCTCCTCATCCTTTGCTTGCAGATGCTGAGGCCAGATTTTATAGAACATCTACCCTACACACCACCTCCATCTCTATTATTATTAGGACTGTGTGATTCTGTCTCCTAGTTCTGGACTGGTTCTATCACACCTAGAATTTATGATAAGATCTCCTAAGATGTGAGGAACCAAACACCCTTCCACCTTCAAGCAAAGACAGGGCATGAATCTTTAAACCTTTCTCTAACACTTAGACTTCATTCTGAAATAATGCTGAACGTGAGCAGTATTTCTCCTGCAGATTGACATTACCCATTTCTTTATTCATGTAATGGTTTCTTTGCATGTGTCTCTGATCACCTCAATAACAGTCCAAAGAACCCAAGTGGTAGTCAGAATATTGGCAAATCTACAGCCGTGGAAAGAGCATGTAGGAGGTAGCGTACTTACACCTGTTCTTTCTAAAACTTAGATGGGGTAAGCTTGTCTTTTAAACCAGTCATGCTCTCTCTCTCTCTCTCTCTCTCTCTCTCTATATATATATATATATATATATATATATATATATATATATATATATACACACACGTGTATGTATATTTATATTCAGTCAACTATAGCTGACAGGTCAAGCTAGTGCTGAAACTGAAGGGTCTTGCTTGGCCTTCTTTCTTCTCAAATGAACAAAGCTCTCCCTTCACTCACTTGGTTGGGAAGCCTCTCAGTGCTATCCTGATGTAGAAGAAACTCAAAGAAATAAAATTGATGTTACAAAGCAATGGTTCTCAATCTTCCTAATGCTGTGACCCTTTAAAACAGTTCCTCATGTTGTGGTGACCCCCCTCCCCAGCCATAAAATTATTTTGGTGCTGCTACCTTATAACTGCAATTTTGCTACTGTTATGAATTATAATGTAAATAATAAGTAATGCCATGTTAATATAATGTAAATAATAGAGAGAGGATTGACAAAGGGGTCACAACCCCTAGCTTGAGAAACACTATTATAAAGGATTTACTAATCAATTTGCTTAGGAGCCATTAGGTCACAGAAGTTGAATTTAGCTTAAGGAGCACTGCCCCCAAACACCCCCAAAGTATGCTAACAAGTCCTGTGAGAGAAAAGCTGAATTTAGGGTGCTGGGATTTACGACATTATTCACGTACTGTTAAGCTCCATTCCCATAACAAAAAAGACTGCCCTGATTTATAACCAGTCATATGCTCATCCCCAATGTCATACCGGTAAAGGCAGTTCAAGGGGGGCAGCACTGGCTCACAATCATCAAGTCCTAGTCTGCCATTAAGTCCTGTGTACTCTTATCAGGAAAAATATAATTCTGCCAGATGGACAAGATGACCCTAAGAAATAATTTTGGCAATAGCTTTGCTGTGTAAATCTCCTAACTACCTAAGCAGCCAGACTTGCAGTCTCCTGTCTCTGTTTAAATTGTTCAGCATATGACCTGGAGCCAGGACAAAGGAGATTTAAAGATGACAGTGTTTAGGAAATACATAAGCCTAGGAGTATTTAAGTTAAGACCTTTTTCTCAATCCTAATTCTTATATGGACATTGGCCCCAGCCAGCTAGGCACACGTTAGCACAGAGCTTGGTCTTCATATCTGAATGTGCAGTTACCTCTCACTGGGAAGGCAATGCCTGTTCACAATCTGACTGCAAAATGAATCAAAGCTATGTTTTGAGTCTAAAGATCCTGTTCCCTGCATCTTCTAAGAACAAGTCTCTGTTCTCCAAAATTGTGTTATCTGGCTTCTGTTAGTAAATGAGTATTGTAAAACAGCAGAAATGTGGGGTGGGGGTGGCATTTACAGGAAATGACCTCTTGTAGAGTAAAAAATCACAAGTCAAATTCTCGTCTTTCTTTTTTTTATTAGACAGTTACTTTATTTGCATTTCAAAGGTTATCCCCTTTCCTCATTTCCCCTCTGAAAACCCCTATCCCATCCCCCATCCCCCTGCTCACCAACCCACCCACTCCCACTTCCCTGTCTGAGCCTTCTCAGAACCAAGGGCCTCTCCTCCCTTTGTTGTCCAACAAATTCTCATTAAGTAGAGTCTTTATGTCCAACAAGTTCTCATTTTTTAAGTAGAGCCTTTATTGAGAATAGAATGGAATTTAAAGCAGTAAAGTCATGCAAAGAGAATCCCAGACTTCCATTCCTGGGCTGAAAGTAGTGTTCCTATTTCCCTGGAGTGAGGAGCCATCTCTAGTTACATGTCTCTTGGACTAACAAATATGCTGACAAAAAGTAACATAGGGAAGGATGGCTTTATTCGAGTTCACAATTTCAGGTTCCAGTCCGTCATGTCAGGGGTGTTGGAGGGTAAGGGGCTTAAGGATATCATACCACATGCACAGTCAAGAACACAGGCAGATATATGCATCCTGCCTACTACTGGCTTGCTGTAGAACTAGGTAGGATTCTCTACTCTTACATAGTCCAGGACCAACATGCTAAATGGTGCCTCTAGACATCAAATTGGGTCTTTCCATTTCAATTAACAATCAAGACAACTACTCCCAAGACACATTCACAGGCTAGCTTGATCCCTATAATTCCTGGCTGAGATTCTTTTCCCAGGTGGATCTGGGTTGTGCCAACTGGACAGTAGAAACTAACTAGCAGGGAAAGTTTCTTGCCAGAGGAGGCATTTGCGATTCATTGACTACAATTGGCGCCTGAAATCTGAAGATTCTGGAGCAGGCTAGAGGCACCAGTAGTGAAAAGAGATGTAATTTATATTTTGCAAAGTTTGATGATGGGTGTGTGAAGCAGGAAGAGGACAAAGGCAAATGTGATTCTAAAACTGTGCTGTCCCCCATCATTCTTAGCAACTGGGAGAATGATAAACATGCAGGAGTCAGTTTTTTATCTATATTCTTTCTTTACATTCCAAATGATTTTCCCTTTCCCAGTTCCCCCATCCCCATAAGTCCCATAAGTCCTCTTCCCTTCACCCATTCCCCAATTATGTCTTGATAATCCCCTACAATGCTGCATCAAGCCTTTCCAGGACCAGGGCCCTCTCCTTCCTTCTTCTTGGGAATAATTTGATATGTGAGTTGTGTCTTGGGTATTTGGAGCTTCTGGGCTAATATCCACTTATCAGTGACTGCATTCCATGTGTGTTCTTTTGTGAATGAGTTACCTCACTGAGGATGATATTTTCCAGTTCTAACCATTTGCCTAATAATTTCATGAATTCATTGTTTTTAATTGTTGAGTAGTATTCCATTGTGTAAATATACCACATTTTCTGTATCCATTCCTCCATTGAGGGATATCTGTGTTCTTTCCAGGTTGTGGCTATTATAAATTAGGCTGCTAAGAACATAGTGGAGCATGTGTCCTTATTGCATGCTGGGGAATCCTCTGGGTATATGCCCAGGAGTGGTATAGCAGGATCCTCCAGAATTGTCATGCCAAGTTTTCTGAGGAACCTCCAGACTGATTTCCAGAGTGGTTGTACCAACTTCCATTCCCACCAGCAGAGGAGGAGTGTTCCTCTTTCACCACACCCTCAACAACACCTGCTGTCTCCTGAGTTTTCAATCTTAGCCATTCTGACTGGTATGAGGTAAAATCTCAGGGATGTTTTGATTTGCATTTCCATAATGACTAATGAGGCTGAACATTTCCAAAGGTGCTTCTCAGCTATTCAAAGTTTTTCAGGTAAAAATTCTTTGTTTAGCTCTCTACTCCATTTTTAATAGGGTTATTTGGTTCTCTGGAGTCTAGCTTCGTGAGTTCTTTGTATATATTGGATAATAGCCCTCTATCGGATGTAGGGTTAGTAAAGATCTTTTCCCAATTTGTTGATTGCTGTTTTGTCCTTTTGACAGTGTCCTTTACCTTAAAGAAACTTTGTAATTTTATGAGGTCCTATTTGTCAATGCTTGATCTTAGAGCATAAGCTTTTGGTGTTCTGTTCAGGAACTTTTCCCCTGTGCCCATGTACTCAAGGGTCTTCCCCAGTTTCTTTTCTATTAGTTTCAGTGTGTCTGGATTTATGTGGAGGTCCTTGATCCACTTGGAGTTGAGCTTAGTACGAGGAGATAAGAATGGACCAATTCGCATTCTTCTGCATGCTGACCACCAGTTGAACCAGCACCATTTGTTGAAAAGGATATCTTTTTTCCAATGGATGGTTCCAGCTCCTTTGTCAAAGATCAAGTGACCATAGGTGTGTAGGTTCATTTCTAGGTCTTCAATCCTATTCCATTGATCTACCTGCCTGTCACTGTACCAACACCATGCAGTTTTTAACACTATTGCTCTGTAGTACTGCTTGAAGTCGGGGATACTGATTACCCCAGAAGTTCTTTACTGTTGAGGATAGTTTTAGCTTTCCTGGGGTTTTTATTATTCCAGATAAATTTGAGAATTGCTTTTTCTAACTCTATAAAAAACTGAGTTGGGATTTTAGATGGGGATTAGCATTGAATCTGTATATTCCTTTTGGCAAGATGACCAGTTTTACTATATTAATCCTGCCAGTCCACCAGCATGGAAGATTTTCCTTTGTGTGAGGTCTGCTTTTATTTCCTTCATCAGAGACCTGAAGTTCTTGTCATATAGATCTTTTACTTGTTTGGTTAGTGTCACACCAAGATACTTTATATTGCTTGTGGCTATTGTGAAAGGTGTCATTTTTCTAATTTCTTTCTCAGCCTGCTTATCCTTTGAGTATAGGAAGGCTACTGATTTGCTTGAGTTAATTTAATAACCAGCCACTTTGCTGAAGTTGTTTATCAGCTGTAGGAGTTCTCTGGTGGAGTATTTTGGATCACTTAAGTATACTATCATATCATCTGAAAATAGTGATAGTTTGATTTCTTCCTTTCCTATTTGTATTTCTTTTTTTTAAATTCGATATATTTTTTATTTACATTTCCAATGGTTTCCCCTTTTCTAGCCCCCCACTCCCCGAAAGTCCCGTAAGCCCCCTTCTCTCCCCCTGTCCTCCCATCCACCCCTTCCCACTTCCCCGTTCTGGTTTGGCCTTTACTGCTTCACTGAGTCTTTCCAGAACAAGGGGCCACTCCTCCATTCTTCTTGTGCCTCATTTGATGTTTGAATTATGTTTTGGGTATTCCAGTTTTCTAGGTTAATATCCACTTATTAGTGAGTGCATACCATGATTCACCTTTTGAGTCTGGGTTACCTCACTTAGTATGATGTTTTCCAGCTCCATCCATTTGCCTAAGAATATCATGAATTCATTGTTTCTAATGGCTGAATAGTACTCCATTGTGTAGATATACCACATTTTTGCATCCACTCTTCTGTTGAGGGATACCAGGGTTCTTTCCAGCTTCTGGCAATTATAAATAGGGCTGCTATGAACATAGTGGAGCATGTATCCTTATTACATGGTGGGGAATCCTCTGGGTATATGCCCAGGAGTGGTATAGCAGGATCTTCTGGAAGTGAGGTGCCCAGTTTTCGGAGGAACCACCAAACTGATTTGCAGAGTGGTTGTACCAATTTGCAACCCCACCAGCAGTGGAGGAGTGTTCCTCTTTCTCCACACCCTCCCCAACACCTGCTGTCTCCTGAATTTTTAATCTGACTGGTGTAAGGTGAAATCTCAGGGTTGTTTTGATTTGCATTTCCCTAATGACTAATGAAGTTGAGCATTTTTTAAGATGTTTCTCCGCCATCCGAGGTTCTTCAGGTGAAAATTCCTTGTTTAACTCTGTACCCCATTTTTTAATAGGGTTGTTTGGTTTTCTGGAGTCTAACTTCTTGAGTTCTTTATATATATTGGATATTAGCCCTCTATCTGATGTAGGATTGGTGAAGATCTTTTCCCACTTTGTTGGTTGCCGATTTGTCCTTTTGATGGTGTCCTTTGCCTTACAGAAACTTTGTAATTTTATGAGGTCCCATTTGTCAATTCTTGCTCTTAGAGCATACGCTATTGGTGTTCTGTTCAGAAACTTTTCCCCTGTACCGATGTCCTCAAGGGTCTTCCCCAGTTTCTTTTCTATTAGCTTCAGAGTGTCTGGCTTTATGTGGAGGTCCTTGATCCATTTGGATTTGAGCTTAGTACAAGGAGACAAGGATGGATCAATTCGCATTCTTCTGCATGCTGACCTCCAGTTGAATCAGTACCATTTGTTGAAAAGGCTATCTTTTTTCCATTGGATGTTTTCAGCCCCTTTGTCGAGGATCAAGTGGCCATAGGTGTGTGGATTCATTTCTGGATCTTCAATCCTGTTCCATTGATCTGCCTGCCTGTCACTGTACCAATACCATGCAGTTTTTAACACTATTGCTCTGTAGTATTGCTTGAGGTCAGGGATACTGATTACCCCAGAATTTCTTTTGTTGCTGAGAATAGTTTTAGCTATCCTGGGTTTTTTGTTATTCCAGATGAATTTGAGAATTGCTTTTTCTAACTCTGTGAAGAATTGAGTTGGGATTTTGATGAGTATTGCATTGAATCTGTATATTGCTTTTGGCAAAATGGCCATTTTAACTATATTGATCCTGCCGATCCATGAGCATGGGAGGTTTTCCCATTTTTTGAGGTCTTCTTCCATTTCCTTCTTCAGAGTCTTGAAGTTCTTGTCATACAGATCTTTCACATGTTTGGTAAGAGTCATCCCAAGCTACTTTATACTGTTTGTGGCTATTTCTTTGACCTCCTTATGTTGTCTAATTGCTCTAGCTAGAACTTCAAGTACTATATTGAAAAGATATGGAATGAGAGGGGAGCCTTGTCTAGTCCCTGATTTTAGTGGGATTGCTTCAAGTTTCTCTCCATTTAGTTTGATGTTGGCCACCAGTTTGCTGTATATTGCTTCTACTATGTTTAGGTATGGGCCTTAAATTCCTGTTCTTTCCAAGACTTTTAGCATGAAAGGATGCTGAATTTTGTCAAATGCTTTTTCAGCATCTAATGAAATGACCATATGGTTTTTTTCTTTGAGTTTGTTTATGTAGTGAATTGCATTGATTGATTTCAACATATTGAGACATCCCTGCATCCCTGGGATAAAGCCAACTTGATCATGGTGAATGATCATTTTGATCTGTTATTAGATTGTTTGGAATAATTTTATGGAGTACTTTTGCATCAGCCTTCATAAGGGAAATTGGTCTGAAGTACTCTTTCTTTGTTGGATCTTTGTGTGGTTTGGTATCAGTGCAATTGTGGCTTCATAGAACCAGTTGGGTAGTGTTCCTTCTGTTTCTATTTTGTGGAATAATTTGAAGAGTATTGGTGTTAGGTCTTCTTTGAAGTTCTGATAGAATTCTGCACTAAAACCATCTGGTACCATGCTTTTTTTGGTTGGAAGACCTTCTATGACCCCTTCTATTTCTTTAGGGGTTATGGGACTATTTAGATGATCTATTTGATCCTGTTTTAATTCTGATATTTGGTATCTGTCTAGAAAATTGTCCATTTCTGACAGATTTTCTAGTTGTGTTGAGTATAGGCTTTTTTTTCGATGTATTTTTATTTTATTCGATATATTTTTTATTTACATTTCAAATGATTTCCTCTTTTCTGGTCCCCCAATCCCTGAAAGTCACATAAGCCCCCTTCCCTCCCCCTGTTCTCCCACCTACTCCTTCCCACCTCCCTATTCTGGTTTTGCCTTATACTGCTATACTGAGTCTTTCCAGAAGCAGGGGCCACTCCTCCATTCTTCTTGTACCTCACTTGATGTGTAGATTATGTTTTGGGTATTCCAGTTTTCCAGGTTAATATCAACTTATTAGTGAGTGCATACCATGATTGATCTTTTGAGACTGGGTTACCTCAGTTAGTATGATGTTCTCCAGCTCCATCCATTTGCCTAAGAATTTCATGAATTCATTGTTTCTAATGGCTGAATAGTACTCCATTGTGTATATATACCACAATTTTGCATCCATTCTTCTGTTGAGGGATACCTGGGTTCTTTCCAGCTTCTGGCTATTATAAATAGGGCTGCTGTGAACATAGTGGAGCATATAGCCTTATTGCATGCTGAGGAATCCTCTGGGTATATGCCCAGGAGTGGTATAGCAGGATCTTTCAGAAGTGATATGCCCAGTTTTCTGAGGAACCACCAGACTGATTTCCAGAATGGTTGTACCAATTAGCAACCCCACCAGCAGTGGAGGAGTGTTCCTCTTTCTCCACATCCTCGCCAACACCTGCTGTCTCCTGAGTTTTTAATCTTAGCCATACTGACTGGTGTAAGGTGAAATCTCAGGGTTGTTTTGATTTGCATTTCCCTGATGACTAATGAAGTTGAGCATTTTTTAAGATGTTTCTCCGCCATCCGAAGTTCTTCAGGTGAGAATTATTTGTTTAACTCTGTACCCCATTTTTCAATAGGGTTATTTGGTTTTCTGGGGCCTAACTTCTTGAGTTCTTTATATATATTGTATATTAACCCTCTATCTGATGTAGGGTTGGTGAAGATCTTTTCCCAATTTGTTGGTTGCCAATTTGTCCTTTTGATGGTGTCCTTTGCTTTACAGAAACTTTGTAATTTTATGAGGTTCCATTTGTCAATTCTTGATCTTAGAGAATTCTCTATTGGTGTTCTGTTCAGGAACTTTCCCCCTGTACCGATGTCCTCAAGGGTCTTCCGCAGTTTCTTTTCTATTAGCTTCAGAGTATCTCGCTTTATGTGGAGGTCCTTGATCCATTTGGAGTCTAGCTTAGTACAAGGAGACAAGGATGGATCAATTCACATTCTTCTGCATGCTGACCTCTGTACTAGGATCTGATGATATTTTGAATTTCCTCAGTTTCTGTTGTTACATCTCCCTTTTCATTTATTATTTTGTTAGCTTGGATACTGTCTCTGTGCCCTTAGGTTAGTCTGGCTAAGGGTTTATCTATCTTGTTGATTTTCTCAAGGAACCAGCTCCTGGTTTTGTTGATTCTTTGTATGGTTCTCTTTGTTTCTATTTGACTGATTTCAGTCCTGAGTTTGATGATTTCCTGTCTTCTACTCCTCCTGGGTGAATTAACTTCTTTTGTTCCAGGTCTTTCAGGTGTGCTGTTAAACTGCTCATGTATTCACGCTCCAGTTTCTGTTTGGAGGCACTCAGGGATATGAGTTTTCCTCTTAGCTCTGATTTCATTGTGTCCCATAAATTTGGGTATGTTGTGCCTTCATTTTCATTAAATTCTAAAAAGTCTTTCATGTTTTCTTTATTTCTTACTTGACCAAGGTATCATTGAGTAGAGTATTGTACAGCTTCCATGTGTATGTGGGCTTTCTGTTGTTTTTGTTGCTATTTAAGACCACTCTTACTCCATAGTGATCTGATAGGAGGCATGGGATTAGTTCGATCTTCTTATATCTATTGATGTCTGTCTTATGACCAATTATATGATCTATTTTGGAGAAGGTACCATGAGGTGCTGAGAAAAAACATATATTCTTTTGCTTTAGGGGGAAATGTTTTATATACACATATAACATATATATAAAAACATATATATAGCACATATATAACATATATATATATATATATATAACAAATATATATATATAATATATATATAGGTTAAATCCAGTTTGTCCAAAGCTTCAATTTGTTTTACTGTGCCCCTGTTCAATTTCTGTTTTCCTGATGGGTCCATTGAGGAGAGTGGAGTGTTGAAGTCACCCACAATTATTGTGTTCAGCACAATATGTGCTTTGAGCTTTAGTAAAGTTTCTTTTACGAATGAGAGTGCCTTTGCATTTGGAGCATAGATGTTCAGAATTGAGAGATCTCCTTAGTGGACTTTTCCTTTGACCAGTAAGAAGTGTCCTTCTGTGTCTCTTTTGATGACTTTAGGTTGAAAGTCAATTTTATCTGATATTAGAATGGCTACTCCAGCTTTTTTCCTGAGACCATTTGCTTGTAAAATTGTCTTCCAGCCTTTTACTCTGAGGCAGTGTTTGTCTTTGACACTGAGGTGTGTTTTCTGTATGCAGAAAAATGTAGGGATCTGTTGATGTATCCAGTCTGTTAGTCTATGTCTTTTTATTGTAGAATTGAGTCCATTGATGTTAAGAGATATTAAAGAATAGTGATTATTACTTCCCATTATTGTTGATGTTATTTTTATATTTGAGTGGTAATCTTATTTTGGGTTTGATGAAAGAAGGTTATTATCTTGCTTTTTCCAGGGTGTAGTTTCCCCTCCTTGTATTGGTGTTTTCCACCTATTATCCTTTGTAGGAGTGGGTTTATGGAAAGATATTGTGTAACTTAGGTTTTATCATAGAATATCTTGATTTCTCCATCTATGGTGATTGAGAGTTTTGCTGGGTATAGCAGTCTTGACTGGCATTTGTGTTCTCTTAGAGTCTGTTCTAGAAGATCTGCCCAGTATCTTCTAGCTTTCATGGTCTCAGGTGAGAAGTCTGGTGTAATTCTGATAGGTCTTCCTTTATATGTTACTTGGCCTTTTTCTCTTACTGCCTTTAATATTCTTTTTTTTTTTTTAGTACATTTGGGGTTTTGATTATTATGTGATTGGAGGTATTTCTGTTCTGGTCCAGTATGTTTGGAGTTCTGTAGGCTTCTTGTATATTCATGGGGATCTCTCTCTTTAGGTTAGGGAAGTTTTCTTCCATAATTTTGTTGAAGAGATTTGCTGACCCTTTCAGTTGGAAATCTTCACTCTCATCTATGCCTATAATCCTTACCTTTGGTCTTCTCATTGTGTCCTGGGTTTCTTGGATGTTTTGGGTTACAAGCTTTTTGCATTTTGCATTTTCTTTGACTGTTGAGTCAATGGTTTCTATAGTATCGTTGGCATCTTAGATTCTTTCTTCTATCTCTTGTATTTTGTTGTTGATATTTGCATCTATGACCCCTGATTTCTTTCCAAGGTTTTCTATCTCCAAAGTTGTCTCCCTTTGTCATTTCTTAGTTGTTTCTACTTCTGTTTTTAGATCCAGGATGGTTTTGCTCAGTTCTTTCACTTGTTTGTGTTTTCCTGTATTTCTTTAATAGATTTTTTTGCTTCTTCTTTCATGACTTCTGCCTGTTGACCCAATTTCTCCTGCATTTCTTTAAGTAATTTTTGTGTTTCCTTGTTATTGGCTTCTATCTGTTGCCCCATAGTCTCCTAAATTTCTTTAAGTGATTTTTGTGTTTCCTTTGTAAGGGATTCTACCTTATTCATGCTCCCCTGTATTTCTTTAAGAGATTTATTTATGCCCTTCTTGTGTTCCTCTAACAGCATCATGACCAGTGATTTTAAATCCAAATCTTGTTTTTCTGATGTGTTGGGGTATCCAGGACTTGTTGTTGTTGGACAATTGGCTTCAGATGCTGCCATATTGCTTTGATTTCTGTTAGTAATGTTCCTACATTTACCTTTTGCCATCTGGTTATGTGTGGCATTAGTTTGTCCTGTTGTCATTGGCTGGTGCTTGAACCTCCTGTGAGCCTGTAAGGCTATTTCTATACCACTGGATGACTGGGTTTCCCCTGGCAGATTACTGATGTACTGCCCTACTCTTGGGTGCCATTGAAGCACTGTTGTTCCTTGCACCAAGCAATGTTATACCTGGGGTTGTCTCTGTGTACCTGGTGTTGCCTGTCTGGTCCACCTGGGATCAAAGACGGCAGACACTGCTGGGACCCCCTCCAAGTGCTGATCACTCTGCAGGGCAAACAGCCCAGGACAGTGCTGGCACACAGACAGCCTACAGAGCTGCCCAGGCCCTGGGCGCAGTCAGAAGCCTGGTGGGCTGCATCCCAAGCAATGTTAGACTCGGGATATCTCTGTGAACCTGGTGCTGCCTGTCTGCTCTGTCCAGGAGCAAAGATGGTGGATCCAGGAGTCAGTTTTTGACAGATACTTATACCAGTCTCTAAAATAATCAGCCTTTATATCAAACCTCTCAAGGTTGATAGTATCTTTTTTACACAGAAAGACATAAGGTCAAATGTTTGTTACTTTGAGAAGATGAAGATGAGCTCAGTTCCTCGCAAATAGCAGTTGGAACTGATATGCTTATGAAAACAAATGATTTTTGTGCACCAGAGAAGCCTGAGCTGGGGTCAGCCATGGGGATCATTATAGCTCTTATACATGAAGAGTATCTGTAAATACAGTGTGTGGTAGGCACCATGGAGCCAAAAGAGAGGAGAACTAAGACAATCCATAAGTGAGCATTTGGGTGGAAGTAAGGAAAGAAATAGCAAGAAGTAACTGAGTAGTGAAAAATACATCCTGAGGTTGAAGCTCCTCAGATGAAATCAAAGAAGAGGTAAGTATTGTAACTTCCCAAGCTTGAGTACAGGCTTAACTGTGTAAGACTCTGTGAAAACACTCCTTGTTTTCATTTGTTTAGCGTATGTCCATTCATCCTGAGTCTCTGCTTCCTCTGCAGAACCATGGCAACAACTCCTGATGCTGCTTTTGAGGTCCTCATGAATGGAGTGACCAGTTGGGATCTTCCTAAAGAACCCATTCCCAGTGAACTCCTCCTTACTGGCGAGGCTGCCTTCCCAGTGATGGTGAATGACAAGGGCCAGGTGCTCATTGCTGCCTCTTTCTATGGCCAAGGCCGCCTGGTGGTCGTGTCCCACGAGGGCTACCTGCTGCATGCTGGCTTGGTTCCTTTTCTTCTCAATGTGGTGAGCTGGCTCTGCCCCTGCCCTGGGGCTCCCATTGCAGTTCATTCTTCCTTAGCATCATTAGTTAACATCCTAGGAGACTCTGGGATAAATGCAGTGGTTCAGCCTGAACCTAGAGAGGCTCTGGGAGTTTATTGCATTGATGCCTACAACGACACCTTGACTGAGAAGCTGATCCAGTTCCTGAAGAATGGAGGAGGCTTGCTAATTGGAGGCCAGGCTTTGAATTGGGCTGTTCACCATGGCCATGATAAAGTGCTGTCCATTTTTCCTGGAAACCAGGTGACAAGTTTGGCTGGAGTATATTTCACAGATGTCTATGGGAATAGAGACTTGTTCAAGGTTTCTAAGGAGATACCCAATCTCAGACTCTATGTCCAGTAAGTGATGTTGTCCTCATGGGACTCTCATTCTTGTTAATAACAGCCCAATTACCCCATTTTAAAAGGAGATTTCAGCCTAACAGTGGATAAATTGGTTATCACAGAGTGAAATAATTATAACTACTAATGCAATTATCATACATGATAGTTTTCTTAGTTAATGTTTTATGGCATGAAGAGAAACTATAACCACAGAAACTCTTTAAAGGAAAAATTTAATTGGCTGGTTAGCATATTCAGAGGTTTAATCCATTATTGACACAATGGATATGGTAGCACACAGGCAGACATAGTGCTGGAGAACAAGCTGAGAGTTCTACATCTAGATTGATGGGCAGCAAGAAGGAAAAGACTCTGGCCTTGGCTTGAGCTTCTGAAACCTCAAAGCCCACCCCACTGACACACTTTATCCAACAAGGAGTGCCATTCCATATTGCAGTCTATTGGGGTCATATTTATACAGACTACCATAGTAGTTAAGCAACAATATCTTATGTTCTCTAGTATAGACTGGTTATTAACTACCTTGAGGTCAGGGTATTTTGTTGTATTTACAATTGAATAGCCTCATCATGAGTAATTAGAGAGGAGTGGTTCAACTTGAAAGGTAATTTATAAAAAGGTCAATAAAATATACAAAACACAAATTGTGTTTGTTTATATCTGGGGATATGGCTCAACAGAAACAGTGCTTGTCAAGCAAGTGTGAGGACCACAGTTAAATCCCAAGCAACCACATAAATGCTGGGTTAGCATGGAGGCCATCTGATAATCCCGGTATGTAGGTGGTAGAGATAAGGGATCCTTGGAGGAAGTTTAGTATTGGGCTACGTGAAACCAGATAAGCTCTGGTTTCAATTGAGAGATCCAGCCTTAATAGACAAGATAGAGTGATCAAAGAAGACTTCTAAATATCAGTTTCAGTCCACCATGTATGTACATGACACTCTTAAATCTGTGTCTACACACAGATGAGTACACACACACTAGTAAACAGGCATATATACACATACCCCCTCACATAGAGAGATTTTAAAAAGGAATTTTTTTCTATTTTGTTTTTCAATTATTCAAACATCATGCAGGACCTGGCATTGTAAATAGGGACTAAACATGAATGAATGAATGAATGAATGAATGAATGAATCAGTCAATCAATCAACCAATCAGTCAATCAAGTGCAATATCAGCCATCCCAGAGATAGCAAGGAAAATGTAACATGGATGTAGCTTTACATGCAGGAATCTTTCTCTTTCCTGGAGCAGAGTAGAACCATCAGGAAAAGGTAGTGTCTGAGTGGCAAAGGGTGCTGAGATAGCTAGTGTGAGCCCTGCAGCATCTTGTTCCATTTTCGAGCAGGATTCTTCATAAAGATTAGATTAAAATGGGACAAACAGTGGGGTTCCCTTGACTGAAGGTTTGGATCAACTGCCCAATGCATTTGACTCCAAAAAGAGTAAATACAGTGTTGTGTGGTGGTTGTGCAATCCCAGCCCTTGAAAGCAGAGACAGGCAGATCTCTGAGGCCAGCCCGGTCTACAGAACAGGCTTTAAAACAGACAGAGATACACAGAGAAACCCTGTATTGAAAACCAAATCCAAACCGAACAAAAAGGAGTAACTACCACATGGTGGAGGACAGCAGAGGTATGTTATTATGTGTTGTTAACGTTTCCACATGAGCATCTATCTGCTGCATATATCACATGCCAGTTCTCACACCTAGTCTATGAAGGTGAATTCTGGATTAATAAATATTTGTTTATGAAATGTTCATTGAAATTTAAAATTGCCATTTTAAAATGCCATATTAACTTATACTCATGACTAAATATAGCTTATACTATTACTAGTATTAAATATTATGAATTTTTGCTTGATGTTATTGTCACTATTCATTTGTGTTTTCTGATTACCAACTTCTTTATAGCAATCTCACTTCTTTCTTGAAGTGCTTGCTCTTCATTTTCGCTACTTTCATGTTTCCCTTGATTATTAAATGTTCTTCCTGTATTATGGATACTACTTCTTTGACATTTTTACATGTCGTAAATATTTCCTCTCATCTTTTGCTCAATATTTTGGTTTTGTCTATTTGGTTACGGTTTTGAAGTCTTTTGTTTTGGTAATTATTCATACGTACCCAGGCCTGCTGTGATCAATTTAATTAATTTTCTTTCCTTTCTTCCCATCCTCTCATCTTACCTTCCCTTTCCTCCCAGTTAAAAAATGATTTGAAGGTGCATCATGGTGAGGTAAAAGTATCACTCTCCTCTTTTCACTCTTGAAGGTTTTAGACCAAAAGAGCTGAGGTCCAGGCATGTCTCTGCTGGCCTACCAATATCATACTCACTTCTTTCGCAGACACTGATGTGAGAATCATCTCTTTCCAGGTGTGAGGATGAGCTCAAGTATGACCAGCAGCAGCTCCTGAAAGGGATGTCTGAGATGGACCTTGAGACAGGCGCAGCCCCCTCCCAGCTGCTTGTGCATGGACAGCGGGCATTTCCCTTGGGAGTAGACAATTCATTCCATTGCTTTCTTGCAGCTGCCCGCTATGGCCGTGGTCGGGTGGTGCTGGGAGGGCATGAAAGTTTGATACTTAATCAAACCATGCTGCCATTTGTGCTCAATGCTTTACACTGGCTGATGGGGAATCAGACAGGCAGAATCGGGTTAGCTTCAGAAATGAGAGCACTGAAGACTATGCTACCCAATAGCAGTTTCCAGTGGAGTGAAACCGAACTGCTAACCAGTGACTTGAGTGTGTTTTGCTGCTGCTCATTCGCCCGTGTAGACCCCGAGAAGATAGAGGAATTTGTTGCAGAAGGTGGAGGCTTGCTAATTGCTGCAGAGGCCTGGGTGTGGGGCCGCAGGAACCCAGATTCTAACTGTATGACTCAATACCCAAATAACATCATCCTGAAACGCTTTGGCCTTGGCATCATTAGCCAGGTGGTCCATCGAGGCTCCTTCCCAGTCCCCAATCCTGAGGTGATAAACTACCACATCCGTAGAGCCCTGTCCGAATTTGAGTCCCAGAACTACAGTCAGGGAAGTAGCTTACAAGAGAGCTGGCTGAATAAGCTCTTACAAGATTGTTTCTACGTGTTTCAAATGACGCACCAGAGGATTTCCATCTACGACTCTGTGAAGAAACATGCCCTGAAAATAATCCAAAGCAAGGGCTTCCCAAGTGTCACGGAACAACACCCGGTCACAAAGGGCAGCTCTCAGGCTTTTCTGCTCTCCCTTGCCTATGAATTATTCAAATCTGGAGTGGACAGATCTCAGCTACTTCCCCCTCCCGCCTTACTACCTCCTACAGAATCGCCAATGACCATTAAAATAAGCACAGGTAAGAAATGGAGAGCGGGCCCTGGGCATGCAGGACTAGAGAAAGAGAGCTGGCTAACTTCAGCGTCACTTCGGGGGCTCTTCCCCCAAGTCCATCTTCTTTCCATCTCTGTAATCTTTGGTGAAGGTAAGTCTAGGAACACAGGCAGCTGGGGCGGTCTGAGGAGGATCTGGGAGATCCTGTAGCTCTGGGATTGGGGGAACTTGGGGAATTCTGGAAGAAAGTGGAATCATGGATAGAAAAACTACAACCTTTCTTGTGAATCATTAGAAAACGACAACTCCTGGGTGAGCACTGGACTCTACTTACCTGAAGGGCAGGTGGCACAAGTAACACTTCCCAGGGAAGCCACTCACGCCAAGCTGAAGGTAAAGCACTTGTATCCCTATTGGACTTCTGACAAGTCCACAGAGCTTTACGTCCTCATCTACTCACTTTATTTTCTTATCTGAGACAAGGTTTCTTTAGGTAACTCTGGCTGTCATGAAACTTGCTATGTAGATGCTCCTGCCTCACTTCAGTAACAATTTAGATTCTCCCAACACCTCACCAGGCATAGGCCAGAAACACACCTATTTTAAAGACAAAGACAGTAATCACTAAAAAGCTGAACTGTGGCACATAATAGATGCTTTAAAAATGTACTTCCTTCATTACCTCTCCATCTTGTACTTACTGTCAAAGCTTCTCTCACTGGTTTTCTTTCCTGGGGTATCAGAAATACTATCCAAATATTTTCCAGGCTTCAATTCCATTAACCAGTTCCATAGTCTTCTCTTCTTGAAACCCAAGCAACATGGTGCAGACACAGGCAGTGCATTTTCTGAGTCAATATTTACCTTGGAAATCATTTTACTTTTTTTTTAAGCCCCAAGTACTTATGAACAGATATGGGTGCTCTAAAGAAAATGGATAAATGGTACTAATATTTTATTTACGCATGATATGAGACACTTATTGTTCTGAGGTTATATTCTTTCTACCTCTACCAGACCTCTTACATGTACACACACACACACACTAGATTCTATAGTTTCTGTCTCATTTATTTGGGAGCTAGGCAGGATAGAGAAAAGATTGTCACTTTTAGAAATGCATTTTTACTTCCCCAACTTTGACTCCATTTAATTATATATACGAGGAGATGGTACTGTCATTCTCATAAAGACTTATGTTCACTATAATAGGTCCTCATTGGATGCCACACGGATAACATAAGCCAAGCAAAAACTTACATCCGTCCCCCTGTGATGACCTATGTGTACCATTTGACTTCATCCCAGACATCCATCTCCTGGCTCTATGGGGGCCTTCTCTACATCATGGTCCCTGAGAAATACAATCATGATAATGTGTCTGTCACCATCAGTGGGGCTGTGTCTGCTCCATACTTCAAGCTGGGTGAGTAGGAGACCCAGTTTCATAATGGTACACAAAGGTGGGGGAAACCTAGAGGGAAAGAAGGGATCTGGCTTGAAAGAAAGCAATGGAGTAATTGGGGGGAAAGTGAGTCTCAAGACAGAAAGTGGACTAAGAAATATGCACACTCTCTTCTGGAAGGTCTGAAAGGTGACAGGGAAAGACAAAGGAGATTCATTATCAAGCTATCTCTCCGTGGGGTCTACAGTCGAAGGCCTACAATGGAACTCTAGAAAAAAGTGTGGGCCAAGCTGTGTAACGTTTATTTGCAGGTAAGACAACCCAGGAGGAATGGAAGAATCTTATTGAACACAGCAGAGCTCCGTGGGGAGAATTAGCCACAGACAACATCATCCTGACAATTCCAACAGTAAACCTCAAGGTTCTTCAGGACCCCTACCCACTGCTCCAACTCTGGGACGAGATGGTAAAGGCTGTAGCCAAGCTGGCAGCCCGGCCCTTCCCTTTCCAAAGAGCTGAGAGGGTTGTACTTGACAAGCAGATTTCATTTGGTAGGTACTTCATGGGAACACTCTGAGAGTTGACTTTGAATTGAACTGACATAATTTTATGGAGATCAGCTGGGGAATGGGGCATAGTTCACATCATTTAAATTTCAAATACATGAAGAGTTACAGGATACTAAGACTGAAAAGAAAAATCTGTAAATATTTTACATGTGTTATCAAGGAAGATAATTAAATGGAGTCAAAGTTGAGGAAGTAAAAATGCATTTCTAAAAGTGATAATCTTTTCTCTAGCCCAGATAGTTTTCAAATAAATGAGATGGAAACAATAGGATTTGTTTGATAAGCTTTACAGCACAATAACTGGGTAGTTATTAATCTATTCTAATCCTCAAGTTAATTGATTATGTTCCAGTCAAATCCCAAAGATACTGGCATTTTAGTATTGATTTGTCTATCTCTAACCCAGATGTTTTTCCATGGTGTCTTTTGAACCCTCTCCTCATGGTGAATTACTTCTCTCTCTCTCTCTCTCTCTCTCTCTCTCTCTCTCTCTCTCTCTCTCTCTCTCTCTCTTTCTCCTCCCCAGCTCCCCAGGCTGGAATCAGAAGTCCAGCCCTATTCTCTTTCTTCTGCCCAGCCATTGGCTGACCAGCTTTTATTGACAAATAAGAGGATAAATGAGAAGCAATGTTTGCACAACATTGAGGCAGGAGTTACTTAGAACTAGCATTACAGTGCCATGCTTGGAATGCAGCCAGATATTGTGACAGAGTAATCAGCATTTGAATAACACAAGGATAATCTTTACATGGTGTGCAAAAACAGTACACCTACTGGGAAGAGAAGACAAGAAATGGGTACTTGGTAGCTTTCAGCAGAGCCAAGGGGACTTACTAATGCTGAATAAAACAGAAGAAATAATAGGTGTGAAGAGGACAATGAGAAAAACTAATTGCCACCTACAGACTTTCAAAAATGATTCCTTAAGATTAAGACTAGCCTGGAGAAAACTCTTGCTGCTTTTTCTCATGTAGACACAAAACCTCACGACATGCATGCATCACCTATCTGAAAACACACGAAATAATGACTAGTGCCAGTCAGCATTACGTTCCATATATATCTACCATTCACGGTGAAATGCAGACGGTCATCAATGTCTGTCCAAGAAAAAGAGAAAAAAGTTTTATGGGCTGAAAATAAGCTTAGGTAGTGGGTAAAGCCCACATGAACATACTCATATTCTAGGTCTTCTGGGATGGTAGTGGAGGTGCAGACTATGAAAAGGTATCACATGCCATTTCGCTTCTTACTTCCTGGTATTTTTCCTCAGGTTTTCTTCATTCCGGATACCCCATCATGGGCCTCATTACTATAGTGGAAGGCATCATTAGCGAGTTCAAAATAAGGTCACATGGTATTTGGGGTGTGATACATGAACTGGGCCACAACCGTCAGAAGCCTGGATGGACTTTCCCGCCACACACCACTGAAGCTTTGTGTAATCTCTGGACTATTTATGTGCATGAGACGGTTTTAAACATTCCCAGGGAGCAAGCCCATCCTTCTCTGAATCCTGAGCTTCGGAAGCAGAGGATCAAAGACCACGTGAACAAGGGAGCACCTCTGAGTAACTGGATTGTATGGACAGCTCTAGAAACTTACCTTCAGGTACTGTGTATGTATGTTCACGGAGGCAGGAACCACCAGACTTCCTGGTATCCCAAGATCCCTTCACAATGAGGAGAGATGGGCAAATGGTGGCATCTTCTTGTAGAACAGGCATGACACATATGAAGTAGCTAACGCAATGTGTCTCCCCTTCTCTGCCACATAACTCTGTGGAAATAAATAAAATGTATTGGGTCATTAGCAGAATTACATAGCTGTGCTCAGACAATCTATGGTGAAATCCAGCTTAGCCAAATGCAAATAGTTTCTCTTGAACAAGCTTGGTCGTTTAGGAGAAATTAGTGTCACCTTACTACAACAATGCATTATGGAAGATAGATTATAGGAACAATAACATGGTAACAAATTATTCAAAATGCCATTATCTTAAGAAAACTTCAAATATGAATGAAATCATGTTTCATTGTAAAATCAAAACCCTTCCCTTCCATTCCTTACTACCTGTGGAAAATACATTGAAAAAAATTATTCACATAGCCATACTACATGCTCAAATTTTCAGAGCAACAGAGACGAAACATGCTGTTGACCTAATTAATTAGTAAAGACAAACCTAGAGGCTAGTTTTAATACTTTAGTCATTATAGCACACTGTCTCTGAGTTTTCATTGCCTTGTGATTTCAGTGGGTCTGAGATAACTTCTAGATCACATCAGCTTCCTTGTTAATAGGGAATCTGTCTTAAGATCTCTAGGACCCAGTCATGGTGTCAGTTAAACCTTGACATTCATGATCAGTTCAAAGTCTTTGGAGACAAACTGCTGCTCTGGGGCTGAATTCAGTCTGAGACTGAATTTCTGGCCAGGTAGCCGCCTCCCCCTATCATTGGTGTTCTGTATTCCAATGTCACAAGTAAGACTCAGTTCTTCAGCACCTTTCAATCTGGTTCTCCAGGACTCTTTTCTTAGTCTCCCTATTTCTCAACTGGACTAGTCTTGCAGAGTGCTGTCAGCAAACGCTGTAAACCTGAAACCCACCAGTAGCTCCCCACTCCTTTATGTAGAACAGCACACCGCCTGCATCCAGTTCCACTTCTCACCTGTTACACAGTCTGCTACAGCCACAAACCTTCAGAATGGCCCACGTTGCTGACATTTACTTACGATGCCTTTTCTACCTAAAACAGTTTTGTGTCCTTTAAATATCAAGAATCACCTATTTAGCTTTTAACATCAGTTTCTCTAAGGCCTCTGGGAACCTTTCCCGTATTAGTGTCCTGTGCAATATTTATTCCCTACCCCACATTCTAATACAGCTTGTATGTGCATTTGTGGATTGTCTAAGCATGTGCGTCTGACTCTGGTGCTTCGCACAGCTCCCACACACACAGGGATAGGATTCTGGAGAAAAAGAGAGAGACGCTGACAATTTAAATCACCATAACAGGATATCCGGTTTATAACTACACCCAGCATGTGGTTTTATGCATGTGTTCAGGAGCTGACTTCCTGGCTGTACATGTCACTCTGCCATTTCCTTCTCTTTCCAGCTCCAGGAGGGCTTTGGGTGGGAGCCGTTCATCCAGCTCTTTGCTGACTACCAAACCCTCTCTGGCCTCCCTCAAAGCAATGAAGACAAGATGAATCTGTGGGTGAAGAAGTTCTCTGAGGTTGTGCACAAGAATCTGGCCCCTTTCTTTGAAGCCTGGGGCTGGCCGGTCAAATATGCTGTGGCTAAAAGCCTAGCCTCTTTGCCAGAGTGGCAGGAAAACCCCATGAAAATGTATACAGCTGAAGGTACAGAAGGTAGAGAGTGAACCCACACTAGCTGTTCTCTCTGAGAGAAGAATGTTTATGTGGTGCAACAGGAAAGCCCTCATGATTCTTTTTTAGGGAATTCAATTTTAGGGAATCCACTCCCCCCACCTCCATTGTTAGAATCTACTTTTTGCAAGGTAGAGATCAAATTACACAGCAGCTTTCAAATTTTGTAATATAGATGATGCAGTCTATTGCCTGTAAATTAATCTTAAACTGTGAGATTTGTATCTTGACTTGTTTAGCATTTTTCATGTTTTCAGTTTATTTACAAAAGCTGCCCAAAGTCCAGAGACTTAGTTAAAGAATTATCTTTTATTGTCTCCACTTATAATATCTTTTTGCTATTCCTAAATTAATACACAAATATCATTTGTCTGAGTGGTTTGAAAAGAGTAGGTGATCAACATATGCTTTGATTAATATTGTGATTGAGACCTCTCTTACTTAACTCAGGTTAACCTCTGTACTAGAGCAAAATGACCACTTATGAACTATCACAGATGGGTCCTCTCTCAAGTTAGTATGCTACTGGAAATTAAAGGATTTATATAATAAGCTGAACTTCTTTGAAGGCAGTAGGTGATATAGATTCATATATACATATATGTGTGTGTGTCTTTATAATTTGCTGAGAATTATTTTTTTAGCATGAAATTTTTCCCTTAGCATGCAGTTTTTACCACAAATAGTCACCTCACCTCTGCCACACAGTGGCCAGACAGACTAACAAATATCAGACATTTTTCCTTTAGGAAATAACTGAATGATTCACTGAAAGTTATATCTGTTGTCCTTAAAATATTTTATTAATTAACATTAATCTATCTGATAGACTAATGCCAACAAAGCAAACTTTTGAGGTCAGAAACTTATGCTAGATTTCTGTGTTGAAGGGTAAATGTCTTTGCAACAGCGTGACACATAAATATTGCTAAACTATGTATATAAATAGAACCTCCAGGTGAAGGCACCTAAATTTCAAAGAGACCAAGCAGGAATGGAGCAAGAATTTAAAATAGATCATTAGCTAAGGGCTGAGAAGATGGTTCAGCAGTTAAAGCACATATCACACAAGCAAGAGTAGGATGCCCAGAGTTTACAAAATTATTGTGTGGGTAGAATGGCCTATCTGTAATCTCAGCTTTAGTAGGCAGAAGGAAGAGATCCTCAGATCAAGTTAGATAGCAAACTCACCATATCAGGCAAACTTTGGCTTTGACTGGGGGACTTTACTTTAAAAAATAAGAGTGGATGAGAAATGAGGAAGGTTCCTGACATAAACCTCTACCCTACACACCCATGTGCATACACACACACACACACACACACACACACACACACACACACACATAAACACACATGGTACATACATATGCATGTATATCTACATGTATGCACCTTATTACATACGCATAAAAATGAAAGAAATACTAAATCAATGATAGATCATTGGGTGCTAGCTCCACTGCCCTTATCTGAATATATGAATCCTTTATGTTTTTATGTGATTTGTAAAATTTCCACCTGAGAACTGACGTTTACCTCTACATGGCTGAAACGGGCTGTCAGGCAAGAGATCCTGATACTCCCATCACAAATTTAAGCATGAATCCATGAATGGTCATCCACAGCCCTCGACTTGCTGGATGTGACTTTACTATATATGCTTAAAGATTTAAGTTAAGCTGCCAATTACTGCACTTTTCTAATGCATCACAAAAACATAGTTGAGGGAGAGTTTCTTTTTAAAATCATGGTGTCTATGAATCATAGGAGCCTAAAATTGTTTTGTATTAGCACTATCTTCACACACACACACACACACACACACACAGGGCTTTGTAAATAAAAGTTGATGAGATATGAAAAAATAAAGAACGATGTCTCTAAGGACATTTTTAAAGAATCTTGATGTAGTAGTGACTCAAGCTTCATGACTGGACTCAGATTGTCTTATTTATTAAATCAATAAAGTGTTGCCTTTGCCCCTGTTGGTTTGTGTTTCTCTTACCTGTCATAAGGGAAGAAACAAGTAAAATATTGTCCCTTTCTTCAAGAACTCCTCTGCCTGCTGCCTGAGAAGTATAGCTCCTGTCTTCTCTCACAGAGAACCTTCTCTGGAATATGTGCTCCTGGTTCCATATCTTTCTGTTACTCCTACAACCTGGATTCCAACATGTGAGGAGAGTTAAACACAAGATGGTTTATTTCTAATGGAAATGTTGCCCAGGGGTCACCAAGAGTCTTATTTATTCTTCTCATTGTTGTGACCAAATATCTAACAGAAGTGACTCAAAGGAGGAGAAGGCTATTTCTGTTCATGAGTTTACAAAAGTGAAGTGCATTGTAGGTGTGGTGATGGCTAGAGTTGCAGGAGCTTGCTCTCTCCTCTGTTCTTGTCTCAGCAAATCAGAGACAGAGAGAACAGAAAGTAGAAATAGCCTATAGCTCTCACGGCCCACCCAACCCTCAGTAGTCTGTGACTTTAACGTAGGTCCAAAGTTTCTATATCCTCCCAGAAACAGAACCATCAGCCAGCCTGTGGTGAGTACATCTCTCTATCCATATCTCTAGAACCTGGGATGTAGCCCAACAGTACTCACTTGCTTAATATGAAAGGATCAAGGGATGCTTGGGATCAAATCAAGAGCCTTCAGCATGTTAGACAACTGGACACCACTGAGCTACATCCCAAGATTCTCTCTTAGAAGAGAATATATGCTCAGCTATGTATCACAACTAAGTATATTGTTTATCTGCAGTCACACCATGCAGCTGTAAAATCTCACCGCTCTTACAATTGTCTATTTAGTGTTTTCTTACTCCACTAGACTGTCCATTTCATTAAAACTAGGGTGGCACTTGCATTTCTCAAAATTTTATCTTCAACAAAATGCCAAATACATAAGAAAGCTTTGGATAGGCACATGTGGCCTGTGTTAGATTGTTAAAGAATGGTCAAGGATCCCTAACTCACATCCTTATAAAAAACTATTTTATTTGCAGAAATTCAAAACATTCTTTACAGGGTAGTCACAATAAAATTTTAGTCTTTCTCCTATTCTCTTCTAACTAATAATAGGCAACATAAAATCTGACCACATTCATGGTCAGATTGCATGACCAAAATGTGATCTACCGTTTCCCATTTTTCACATGCAAGAGTTAGTTTTGTTTTCGTTGTTTTTGGGGGGAGGTTGGATTTCTAATTTACATTTCAAATGTTATCCCATTTCCTGGTTTTCCCCCTCCAAGAAAACCCCTATCCCCTACCCCATCCTCCTGCTTCTATGAGGGTGTACCTCCACCCACCCATCTCAATTACCTATACTGGGGCATCTATCAAGCCTTCATAGAACCAAGGACCTCCCCCATTGAGGCCTGACAAGGCCATTGTCTCCTACATATGCAGCTGGAGCATCTGTACTCCTTGGTTGTGGCATAGTCCTTGGAATCTATGGGGGTTGATATTGATCTTCTTCCTATGGGGTTGCAAACCCCTTCAGCTCCTTCAGTCCATTCTCTAACTCCTCCATTGGAGACCCTGTCCTCAAACCCTGTCCCTCTATATTTTTTTTTTTGCTTTTCCAAACTGCTTTATTCATAGTAGATAAAGATGCATATGACTTACTGGTGAAGCAGAGATTAAATAGATACCTTACCATGAAGAACTCTAGACTCCATGCTAAGTGACTAGTTGCGGTTGTCATGATCCTCTCAGTGGAGTGTTCCAGGACAGGAATCTGGTCAGGAGCTAGTTCAAACTCCTGCCATCCTCAATTATGAGTTTTATCAGGGTTATAAAGTTTGCTATAACCTTTCCAGTTCTTCTATTTGGTGGCATGGTCCACTGCCCTACAGGAACCAACCTAGGCTACATGAAACCTTATCTCAGAGAGGAGGGGGGAGAGGGAGAAGGAGATTGAGAGGGAGAGAGAGAGGGAGAGGGAGAGGGAGAGGGAGAGGGAGAGAGGGAAAGAGGGAGAGAGGGAGAGAGAGTTTAATGTGTAGTTCACCCTTACAAATGCTTTGGAGTTTCCTATTAGGTCAGACAAGTCCTGAGAAGTGAAGGTTCCATGCCTATAACATCTAGGTTTCGAATTCCCAGGAAAGAATTTATAAGCAGTTCAATAGTTCTCCTGATAACAATAAGTCAATTTAGATGAATCATTTCCTCCTTTTAAAATAAATACAGCATATGCTTGTGGAAAGAGCTTGTTGATATTTATGGAAATACTGTACAACTTATAATAGGCTGCATTCATTTCTAAGCTTATGACTTGAGTTAGAGAAATGAAGTCATTATATAATACCATTTCCAGCAACATCCAACCTCTCTATCAAACAAAAATAGAATTTGGAGCTCAAATGGCCCCTCCTGCCTACTCCCAAAGTGATCTATTGACTTACAGAAATAGAGCAGAACCCAGCTATCTCCCCAGATTTTTATGCAAATGGTCTCGATTCTTCAGAAGATGAGCAGGGGTACCCTAAAGTAGCCATTTTGAGACCATCATTTTCTTGGTTTCAGCTGAGAAGTGGGGGAGAGACACGGTAAGGTGACCATTTTGTCTAGGGGCCCTCAAGGCTGAGGGAGGCTTAGGTTTCAGTTGCTTTTCAGTGGGAGACTTGTGCAAAGAGGAAATGTGAGTCAGAAGAGTTCCTTCCAGGCTTCAAGATCTTCTGTGTCCTGTCTTAGCTATGTTGGCTGCTGTTATAAATAAAGATCACTTAGACTGGCAAAATGGCTCAGGGCATTAAAGCGCTGGCTGCTGAGCCAACAGCTGCAGTTTGATCCCAGGAGTCCATATGGCAGAAGGAGACGGCTGGTTTCTCTAAGCTGTGCTCTCACTTCCACACATGCTCTTTGGCACACACAGAATGAATGAATGAATGAATGAATGAACGCAATAAAAAGCAAAGATTATTTCAAGTCACTTATTTCTTCTTTGGTCAATCTCTTTTGTAAATTCATGTCCAAACCTCTCGTGCCTGTATGAGTTTCTTTTTTCCAGAGACAGCAGAGAGGTGTTTTGTTTTGTTTTGTTTTTTGGTTTGTTCGTTTGTTTGTTTTTTAAAGTGGCTTATTTAACTATTCATGTGCAGTGATGAGGTATCAGTTTAAAGTTGCTCATATTTTAATATGATAATTGTAGTTGTATCACCTTTAAATTATTTCATTATAGCTTTATATTTTAGCCTTATAATTTGTAAATTGGTAAATGTGCTTTTTTATTTTATTTATTTATTTATTTATTTATTTACGCTCCATATTTTATCCTACCCCCATCCACCCTCCAACTGTTCCACATCCCATACCTCCTCCCCAAACCCCTGTCTCCACGTGGATGGCCCCACCCACAACCCTACATGACCTCTAAATTCCCTGAGGCCTCCATTCTCTTGAGAGTTAGGTACATCATCTTGTAATGAATGCAGACATGGCAGTCCTCTACTGTATGTGTGGTGGGGACCTCATATCAGCTGGTGTATGCTGCCTGTTGGTGGACCAGTATTTGAGAGATCTCAGGGATCCAGATTAATTGAGATTTCTGGTCCTCCTACAGGGTCACCCTTCTCCTCAGCTTCTTTTAACCTTTCCCTATTCTAACCACAGGAGTCAGCCACTTCTGTCCATTGGTTGGGTATAAATATCTGCATTTGACACTTTCAGATGTTTGTTGGGTCTTCTTTTTTTTTTATTCGATATAATTTATTTACATTTCAAATGATTTCCCTTTTCTAGCCCCCCCACTACCCGAAAGTCCCGTAAGCCCCCTTCTCTTCCCCTGTCCTCCCACCCACCCCTTCCCACTTCCCCGTTCTGGTTTTGCCGAATACTGTTTCACCGAGTCTTTCCAGAACCAGGGGCCACTCCTCTTTTCTTCTTGTACCTCATTTGATGTGTGGATTATGTTTTGGGTATTCCAGGTTTCTAGGTTAATATCCACTTATTAGTGAGTGCATACCATGATTCACCTTTTGAGTCTGGGTTACCTCACTTAGTATGATATTCTCTAGCTCCATCCATTTGCCTAAGAATTTCATGAATTCATTGTTTCTAATGGCTGAATAGTACTCCATTGTGTAGATATACCACACTTTTTGCATCCACTCTTCTGTTGAGGGATACCTGGGTTCTTTCCAGCATCTGGCAATTATAAATAGGGCTGCTATGAATATAGTAGAACATGTATCCTTATTACATGGTGGGGAGTCTTCTGGGTATATGCCCAGGAGTGGTATAGCAGGATCTTCTGGAAGTGAGGTGCCCAGTTTTCGGAGGAACCGCCAGAGTTCCTTTCTGCTTTCCAGAGTGGTTGTACCAATTTGCAACCCCACCAGCAGTGGAGGAGTGTTCCTCTTTCTCCACACCCTCTCCAACACGTGCTGTCTCCTGAATTTTTAATCTTAGCCATTCTGACTGGTGTAAGATGAAATCTTAGGGTTGTTTTGATTTGCATTTCCCTAATGGCTAATGAAGTTGAGCATTTTTTAAGATGCTTCTCCGCCATCCGAAGTTCTTCAGGTGAGAATTCTTTGTTTAACTCTGTACCCCATTTTTAAATAGGGTTGTTCGGTTTTCTGGAGTCTAACTTCTTGAGTTCTTTATATATATTGGATATTAGCCCTCTATCTGATGTAGGATTGGTGAAGATCTTTTCCCAATTTGTTGGTTGCCGATCTGTCCTCTTGATGGTGTCCTTTGCCTTACAGAAACTCTGTAACCTTATGAGGTCCCATTTGTCAATTCTTGCTCTTAGAGCATACGCTATTGGTGTTCTGTTCAGAAACTTTCTCCCTCTACCGATGTCCTCAAGGGTCTTCCCCAGTTTCTTTTCTATTAGCTTCAGAGTGTCTGGCTTTATGTGGAGGTTCTTGATCCATTTGGATTTGAGCTTAGTACAAGGAGACAAGGATGGATCAATTCGCATTCTTCTGCATGCTGACCTCCAGTTGAACCAGCATCATTTGTTGAAAAGGCTATCTTTTTTCCATTGGATGTTTTCAGCCTCTTTGTCGAGGATCAAGTGGCCATAGGTGTGTGGGTTCATTTCTGGATCTTCAATCCTGTTCCATTGATCCTACTGCCTGTCACTGTACCAATACCATGCAGTTTTTAACACTATTGCTCTGTAGTATTGCTTGAGGTCAGGGATACTGATTCCCCCAGATTTTCTTTTGTTGCTGAGAATAGTTTTAGCTATCCTGGGTTTTTTGTTGTTCCAGATGAATTTGATAATTGCTCTTTCTAACTCTGTGAAGAATTGAGTTGGGATTTTGATGGGTATTGCATTGAATCTGTATAGTGCTTTAGGCAAAATGGCCATTTTAACTATATTGATTCTACCGATCCATGAGCATGGGAGGTTTTCCCATTTTTTTGAGGTCTTCTTCCATTTCCTTCTTCAGAGTCTTGAAGTTCTTGTCATACAGATCTTTCACATGTTTGGTAAGAGTCACCCCAAGATACTTTATACTGTTTGTGGTTATTGTGAAGGGGGTCATTTCCCTAATTTCTTTCTCAGCCTGCTTATCCTTTGAGTATAGGAAGGCCACTGATTTGCTTGAGTTGATTTTATAACCTGCCACTTTGCTGAAGTTGTTTATCAGCTGTAGGAGCTCTCTAGTGGAGTTTTTTGGGTCACTTAGGTAGACTATCATGTCGTCTGCAAATAATGATAGTTTGACTTCCTCCTTTCCAATTTGTATCCCTTTGACCTCCTTATGTTGTCGAATTGCCCGAGCTAGTACCTCAAGTACAATATTGAAAAGATAAGGAGAAAGGGGGCAGCCTTGTCTGGTCCCTGATTTCAGTGGGATTGCTTCAAGTTTCTCTCCATTTAGTTTGATGCTGGCTACCGGTTTGCTGTATATTGCTTTTACTATGTTTAGGTATGGGCCTTGAATTCCTGTTCTCTCCAAGACTTTAAGCATGAAAGGATGCTGAATTTTGTCAAATGCTTTTTCAGCATCCAATGAAATGACCATGTGGTTTTGTTCTTTGAGTTTGTTTATGTAGTGGATTGTATTGATGGATTTCCGTATATTGAACCAACCCTGCATTCCCGGGATAAAGCCTACTTGATCATGGTGGATGATCGTTTTGATGTGTTCTTGGATTCGGTTGGCAAGAATTTTATTGAGTATTTTTGCATCGATGTTCATAAGGGAAATTGGTCTGAAGTTCTCTTTCTTTGTTGGATCTTTTTGTGGCTTTGGTATCAGCGTAATTGTGGCTTCTTAGAAGGAATTGGGTAGTGTTCCTTCTGTTTCTATTTTGTGGAATAGTTTGAAGAATATTGGTGTTAACTCTTCTTTGAAGGTCTGGTAGAATTCTGCACTGAAACCATCTGGTCCTGAGCTTTTTTTGGTTGGAAGACTTTCTATGACTCCTTCTATTTCTTTAGGCTTTATGGGACTGTTCAGATGGTCTAGTTGGTCCTGATTTAATTTTGGTATTTGGTATCTGTCAAGGAAATTGTCCATTTCCTCCAGATTCTCCAGTTGTGTTGAGTACAGGCTCTTGTAGTAGGATCTGATGATATTTTGGATTTCCTCAGTTTCCGTTGTTATGTCTCCCTTTTCATTTCTAAGTTTGTTAATTTGGATACTTTCTCTGTGCCCTTTGGTCAGTCTGGCTAAGGGTTTATCTATCTTGTTGATTTTCTCAAAGAACCAGCTCCTGGGTTTGTTGATTTTTTGTATGGTTCTCTTTGTTTCTACTTGATTGATTTCGGCCCTGAGTTTGATGATTTCCTGCCTTCTACTCCTCCTGGGTGAAATAGCTTCTTTTTGTTCTAGGGCTTTCAGGTGTGTCATTAAGTTGGTAATGTATGCTCTCTCCATTTTCTTTTTGGAGGCACTCAGGGCTATGAGTTTTCCTCTTAGCACTGCTTTCATTGTGTCCCATAGATTTGGGTATGTTGTGTTTTCATTTTCATTGTGTTCTAAAAAGTCTTTAATTTCTTTCTTTATTTCTTCCTTGACCAAGGTATCATTGAGTAGAGTATTGTTCAATTTCCACGTGTATGTGGGTTTTCTATTGTTTCTGTTGCTATTGAAGACCACTTTTACTCCATAGTGATCAGATAGGAGGCATGGGATTAGTTCGATCTTCTTATATTTGTTGAGGTCTGTCTTGTGACCAATTATATGGTCCATTTTGGAGAAGGTACCATGAGGTGCTGAAAAAAAGGTATATTCTTTTGTTTTAGGATAGAATGTTCTATATATATCAGTTAAATCTAATTGGTCCAAAGCTTCAATTAGTTTCATTGTGTCCTTGTTTAGTTTCTGTTTTCCTGATCGGTCCATTGAGGAAAGTGCAGTGTTGAAGTCACCCACAATTATTGTGTTAGGTGCAATGTGTGCTTTGAGTTTTAATAAAGTTTCTTTTATGAAAGAGGGTGCCCTTGCATTTGGAGCATAGATGTTCAGGATTGAGAGTTCTTCTTGTTGTATTTTTCCTTTGACCAGCAAGAAGTGTCCCTCAGAGTCTCTTTTGATGACTTTGGGTTGAAAGTCAATTTTATCTGATATTAAAATGGCTACCCCAGCTTGTTTCCTGAGACCATTTGCTTGTAAAATTGTCTTCCAGCCTTTTACTCTAAGGTAGTGTTTGTCTTTGACCCTGAGGTGTGTTTCCTGTAAGCAGCAAAATGTAGGGTCCTGTTTACGTATCCAGTCAGTTAGTCTGTGTCTTTTTATTGGGGCATTGAGTCCATTGATGTTAAGAGATATTAAGGAATAGTGATTGTTACTTCCTATCATTTTTGACATTATTTTTTAAATTTGATTGCTTAACTTCTTTTGGGTTTGATGAAAGGTTACTATCTTGCTTTTTTAAGGGTGAAGTTTCCCTCCTTGTATTGGTGTTGTCCTCCTATTATCCTTTTTAGGGCTGGGTTAGTGGATAGATATTGGGTGAACTTGGTTTTGTCGTGAAATATCTTAGTTTCTCCATCTATGGTGATTGAGAGTTTTGCTGGATATAGTAGTTTTGGTTGGCATTTGTGTTCTCTTAGAGTCTGCATGAGATCTGCCCAGGACCTTCTAGCCTTCATAGTCTCAGGTGAAAAGTCTGCTGTGATTCTGATAGGTCTTCCTTTATATGTTACTTGGCCTTTTTCTCTTACTGCCTTTAATATTCTTTCTTTGTTTAGAACATTTGGTGTTTTGATTATTATGTGACGGGAAGTATTTCTGTTCTGGTCCAGTCTGTTTGGAGTTCTGTAGGCTTCTTGTATATTCATGGGCATCTCTCTCTTTAGGTTAGGGAAGTTTTCTTCCATAATTTTATTGAAGATATTTGCTGGCCCTTTAAGTTGTAAATCTTCACTCTCATCTATGCCTATAATCCTTAGGTTTGGTCTTCTCATTGTGTCCTGGATTTCCTGGATATTTTGGGTTACAAGCTTTTTGCATTTTGCATTTTCTTTAACTGTTGAGTCCATGGTTTCTATGGAATCTTCAGCATCTGAGATTCTTTCTTCTATTTCTTGTATTCTGTTGTTGATATTTGCATCTCTGTCCCCTGATTTCTTCCCAAGGCTTTCTATCTCCAAAGTTGTCTCCTTTTGAGTTTTCTTAGTTGTTTCTACTTCTGATTTTAGATCCTGGATGGTTTTGCTTAGCTCCTTCACTTGCTTGTTTGTGCTTTCCTGTAATTCTTTAAGAGATTTTTGTGTTTTTTCTTTCATGACCTCAGCCTGTTGACCAAAGTTCTCCTGTATTTCTTTAAGAGATTTTTGTGTTTCGTCTTTCATGACCTCAGCCTGTTGACCAAAGTTCTCCTGTATTTCTTTAAGTGTTTTTTGCATTTCCTCCTTGTTGGCTTTTGTATTCTCCTGGATTTCTTTCAATGATTTTTGTGTTTCCCTTGCAAGGGCTTCTAACTTTTGATCCATTTTCTCCTGAATTTCTTTAAGTATGTCCTTCATGTGTTCCTGTACCAGCATCATGACCAGTGATTTTAAATCCAAATCTTGTTTTACTGGTGTGATGGGGTATCCAGGACATGCTGGTAGAGGAGAATTGGGTTCAGATGTTGCCATATTGCCTTGATATCTGTTAGTGACGTTCCTGCGTTTGCCTTTTGCCATCTAGCTCTCACTGGTGTTACTTGATCTTGTCAGTGCTGGACTCACCAGTGCAAGCTGCCCCTTCCCCGTTGGGCTCTGGTGCACAGCTTACACCCTGCACTGCCTGTAGACAGGGTGCTGCTGTCCAGGCTGTTCAGATCCTGAAGCAGGCACCTGAAGGCTCCCGCTGGGGCCCGCAGGATTTATTGGAGCACACCAACTTCTCCCAGCTGGCCGCCCGGAAGCCCCCACTAGCCTCTTGAGGGACCTGGAGATGTGGTGCGGCCGCCCAGGCTGATCTGAAGCGGAGAGAGTTGACCTGAGGGCTTCTGCCTGAGGCCTTGCCCCAGATTGTGTCTGTGGACCAGATGGAACCCGTGTGCACCCCCAGGGAGCTCCGAAGGTGTATGCTGCTGTGACCTCCCCTGTGTTCTGCTTACTCCGCTGGGCAGCCGATTTCCCCAACCGTGCTGGCGCACACTAGGTTAGCCTTGTCGCCCAGGCCCTGAGTCCAGGCAAAAGCCTGGGAGGCCAAGGTCCGAGCAAAGTTCCCCTAGGGCTATGACTGTTAATTGGGTCCGCCAGGTGACCCGGATGGCCGGCGTGTGCGTCCGCGCTCCCCGAAAGCACCGGGAGAGTCTGTTGTGCTAATAACCTGCTGGGCGGGTTGACACACAGATGGCCCACCAAGGCGCCCAGTTCTTGGGGTCAGTCCTGTGCCTTTTGGGGCCTAGACCCCCGTTTTGTTAGCCTCAGGCTACGCTTGTTAGCCGTCTGTGCCCTCCTGAGCACTCTGAGTCCTGTAGGCAAAATGGCGGCGCGTGCGCCGGCCAGGGCAAAAAAAACTCCTGGCTGGGTTGGCACCCCGATGGCCACCCTAACAGCCCAGGGCCTGGGTGCAGGCCAACGCCCGTCGAGCTCAGACCCCTGCGGTGTTGGGCCTAGGATTATGTTTGTGTACCTCAGTCTGTCCGATCTCTGGAGTCAGAAATCAAGATGGAGGTGAGCCTCTCCTGACTGGCAGGAAGCCGAGTTCTGAAGTGGCTTCCGTGCAGCGAAAGGCTCCGCAGAACCGCAGCTGCTTGCCGCCTGGCTGGTCAGCGAAGGTCAGTGGTCGTGGGCGCAGGGCCTAACTGGACCCTGTGTTGCCTTGGTTCCACCGCTGATGTTCCATGACTTTTAACATGAAGGGATGCTGAATTTTGTCAAATGCTTTCTCAGCATCTAATGAAATGATCACATAGATTTTTTTCTTTGAGTTTCTTTATGTAGTAGATTACAATGATTCATTTCTGTATACTGAACCATCCCTGCATCCCCAGAATGAGACAAACTTGGTTGTAGTGAATGATTGTTTTGATGTGTTCCTGAATTCTGTTGACAAGAATTTTATTGAGTATTCTTGCATCAATGTTAAGGGAAATTGATCTCAAGTTTTATTTTTTCTTTGTGGGGTCTTTGTGTGGTTTAGGTTTAAGCTTAATTGTGGCTTCATAGAAAAAATTGGGACGTGCTCCTTCTATTTCTATTTTGTGTAATAGTTTGAAGAGTATTGATCTTAAGTCTTCTTTGAAGGTCTGAAAGAATTCAGCACTAAAACCATGCAGTCCTGAGCTTTTTTTATTTTTTTATTTTATTTTTTGGATGGAAGACTATTAATTGTTGCTTCTATTTCTTTAGGGGTTATGGAATTGTTTAGATCATTTATCCGCTCCTGTTTTTACTTTGGGCCAGGTATCCGTCTAAAAAAATGTCCATTTCATGCAGATTTTCCAGTTTTGTTGGATATAAGCTTTTGTAGTAGGATTTGATGATTTTTTTAAATTCTATGGTTTTTGTTGTTAAGTCTCCCTTTTCATTTCTGATTTATTAATATGGATACTGTCTCTGTGCCCTCTGGTTAGTCTGGTTAAGGGTTTATCTATCTTGTTGATTTTCTCAAAGAAGCAACTCCTGGTTTTGTTGATACTTTGTTTTTGTTTTTTGTTTGTTTGTTTGTTTGTTTGTTTGTTTTTAATTTTCTTTATTCTTTGTTTACATTCAAAATGATTTCTCCTTTCCAGGTTCGCCCCTCCCTATAATTCCCTTAAGCCCTTTTCCCTCCGCCCATTCCCCAATCACCCTTCCCACTTCTCTGTTCTGATAATCCCCTACATTGCTGCATAAAGCCTTTCCAGGAACAGGGCCGCCTTCTCCTTCCTTCTTCTTGTGAATGTATTTGTGTTTTCCTGTAATTCTTTAAGAGATTTTTGTGTTTCCTTTTTCATGACTTTTGTGTGTTGACGCACGTTGTATTTCTTTAAGTGATTTTTGCATTTCCTCTTTATTGGCTTCTTTCTGTTGATGCATATTCTCCTGAATTTCTTTAAATGATTTTTGTGTTTCCCTTGTAAAGGCTTCTAACTTTTGATCCATTTTCTCCAGCATTTCTTTAAGATATTTTTTATGTCCTTCTTGTGTTCCTCTAACAGCATCATGACCAGTGATTTTTAAATCCAAATCTTGTTTTTCTGGTGCGTTTGGGTATCCAGGACTTGCTGTTGTTGGAGAATTGGGTTCAGATGCTGCCATATTGCCTTGGTTTCTGTTAGTAATGTTCTGCACCTAAAATTTTCTCTTCTATCTCTTATATTCTGTTTGTGATACTTGCATCTATGACTCCTGGTCTCTTTCCTAGGTTTTCTAACGCCAGAGTTGTCTCCCTTTGTGATTTCTTTATTACTTCTATTTCCATTTTTAGGTCCTTGATGATTTTGTTTATTTCTTTCACCTGTTTGATTGTGTTTTCCTGTAATTCTTTAAGGGATGTTTGTGTTTCCTCTTTAAAGGTTTCTACCTATTTTCCTGTGTTCTCCTGTATTTCTTTAAGGGAGTTACATATGTCCTTCTTAAAGTCCTCTATCATCATCATGAAAAGTGACCTTAGATCTGAATCTTGCTATTCCTGTGTGAGGGTATATCCAGGACTTGCTATGGTGGTATCACTGGATTCTGATGATGCCAAGTAACCTTAGTCTCTGTTGATTACGTTCTTATGCTTGCCTCCCACCATCTGGTTATCTCTAGTTCTACCTGCCCTTGCTATATCTGACTGGAGCCTGTCCTTCCTGTGATCCTCATTGTGTCAGAATACCTCAGAGTCCAGCGGTGTCTCTGATCCTGTGATTCTGGGATACTGTGATCCTGAGATCCTGGGTGTGTCAGAGGTTCTGGGAGTCAAGCTGCCTCTGGGGCCCTGAGATACTGGTGTGAGCAAGCTCCTGGGATCTTGGACTCCTGGGATCCTGGGCATGTTAGAGCACCTGGGAGTAGAGCTTTCTCTGAGTGTTGTGGGACTGGCAGAGGAGTTCTTGCCCAAGGTCTGCTCAGGGCACTGGCCCATTCAGACTGAAAGGAACCCATGCCACTGGTCAGTCAGGGTTTCTGTGTCCCTGGATCCTGCTGGTCCCAGTTACTGCTGGTGTTGGAACAGATAGTGTATCCTCCTCACCTCTGATCCTATGATCCCTGGAGCTTTAGAGAGCCTGGGAGTGAATCTTCCTCTGGGTGTTGTGGGTCTGAATCAAGAGTTAGTTCTTAAGAGAATAGCTCCAGCAATATTTTGTGCGAGATGAAAACAGAAACTTTCAAGGAAAATGATCAACTTTTAAATACATTTCCCAATCTTCAATTTCTAGGTCTCTGGTTTCCTTCTTGTCAGCCCCACTTCTTCTCCATGTCCATTTGAATCCCACAAAACATTAACTTTGAAGAAGCTCCTTTTTCATCTAGATATTATGGTCAACCCCTTTTTACTGTGTATAATCCAAGAACATTCCTATAGGTTAGGAGTCCCCAAATTTCTGTCAGGTAAATAACTTGGGCTCTTTCTTGTCTGTCCTCCAGATGGCGCACTAAGTCCAGGCTGAAAACAGCAGTGTCTGTACCTGTCTGCCTCCATCCCACCCCCATCCTGCTGCTCCACCCCAGCCTCAGATTGAACAAATAAAACGAGATTTTTTGCAAAATTCTATCACCGTGTTTGATAAACAGAAGTAAAAGAGCCAAGAAACCAAAACCCTGCTCCAAATAAGTTACAAAGAACGGGAATAGCCATCAAAGGTCTGTGAAGGACAAAAAAAAAAAAAAAAAAAAGGTTTCAGGAAGCTGAGGAAAAATTATATTAGTGGTCACATCAAGAGCTAGACACTGCATGCTGCAACCTTGACCTGGCAGGCAAGATGTGCCTACTTATCCAGTAGTAGCAATAAATAAACACTCTTTTGATTTGATCTGAAGCCATTTGCATAGGAGTGCTTATGCCTGTTTTTTTTTATTGATTCTTTTTTTTCATTTTTATTTTTATTTATTTATATTTTTTATTTACATTGCAAATGATTTCCCCTTTTCTGGGTCCCCACTCTCCACAAGTCCCATAAGCCCTCTTCCGTCCCCCTATTCTTCCATCTACCCCTTCCCACTTCCCTGTTCTGGAATTCCCCTATACTCTTGCACTGAGTCTTTCCAGAACCAGGGGCCACTCCTCCATTCTTTTTGGACATCATTTAATGTGTGGATTATGTCCTGGGTATTCAAAGTTTCTAGGCTAATATTCACTTATCAGTGAGTGCATACCATGATTGATCTTTTGAGACTGGGTTACCTCACTTAATATGATGTTCTCCAGCTCCATCCATTTGTCTAAGAATTTCATGAATTCATTGTTTCTAATGGCTGAATAGTACTCCATTGTGTAAATATACCACATTTTTTGTATCCATTCCTCCGTTGAGGGACACCTGGGTTCTTTCCAGCTTCTGGCTACTACAAATAGGGCTGCTATGAACATAGTAGAGCATGTGTCTTTATTGCATGCTGGGGAATCCTCTGGGTATATGCCCAGGAGTGGTATAGCAGGGCCATCCGGAAGTGCCATGCCCAGATTTCTGAGGAACCGCCAGACTGATTTCCAAAGTGGTTGCACCATCTTGCAATCCCACCAGCAGTGGAGGAGTGTTCCTCTTTCTCCACATCCTCGCCAACACCTGCTGTCTCCTGAGTTTTTGACCTTAGCCATTCTGACTGGTGTGAGGTGAAATCTCAGGGTTGTTTTGATTTTATGCCTGGTATTTTAAACATGGTCCGTCAAAAACAATGGCTATCGAAGTCACAGGTCCCAAGGGAGAACCAATGATGCTTTTCTAAATGGTCATGTTGTCAAACTGCCTTCCAAATAAGTTATGTTTGTATCTATAGATTTGTGCTGTTCCAAATCTTGGTCAGAGACATTTCTCATTTTCGTGGGTGGTGGCTAAGGCAGGCATGCATTACTGCTGTTCAGAGTGCTGCAAGTGAGTGAGTGTTCGTGTTTAGCTATTAACAGGACGCTTGAATCAACCCTTCCACGCCAAGGCTCGGGAAACTTCATGGAATGTGGTGTTGAAAGAATGTAAGTGCCAAAGACAGGCAGGAGGAGTGTTGGGAAATGCTGTCCTCTGGACAGGGCTCTCCTGCTGCTCACATAAACTCAAAGCAGCTGTGGCTACCTACACAAGACTCACACAGGATCAACGCCAGCTAAAAGTTACTAGCTGAAGAGCTATTGGGAGGTGAGGGCAGCAGGGAGTTGAATCGGCTCCTGAGGGAGGGAGAATCACTTTTCTAAGGAAGAAGTGAGGTCACTGATAAGTTCTCCATTTCACAATAGATGAATAGTTGTGTGGCCATGCACATAAGAAAAAAACTAATGGAACTCAGTGGGTTAAAAACATCCATTAAGCCATTTAATCCCAGCACTTGGGAGATAGAGGCAAGCAGATTTCTGAGTTTGAGGCCAGCCTGGTCTACAGAGTGAATTCCATGACAGCCAGGGCTACACAGAGAAACCCTGTCTCAAAAACCAAAAACAAAAACAAAAAACAAAACAAAAATCCATTAACATATTAAAAACTATAAAAGGAGGGCATAAAGATGGAAGGAGATGTGTACCCTGGGGGAAGTTGGAAAGGGAGAGGGTAAAATTAATATACTCAAGATATAGAATATATATATGATTAAAATAAAATTTAATATTTAAAAATACAGAGAAACTGGGTTGTAGGAACAGGAGAGGTCTTGAGAATGAAAGTATGATACCATTTTAATACACTTAGAGTCACAGAATTTATAGATTATAACAAAAAATATTCTACTCATTTTTTGTTAAATTTGGGGTTTCATAGTGACATTTTCCAAAAAAATTATCTGATATTTTGTATTTATTTACTCCCTTGCCAATATTCATTATCTTTTCTCTCCCACTTTTACTAACCCCTTCTTCTAAGTGATTCCGGCTTCTGTTTTCTTGTAATATATCATTACTTCTTTTACCTCCATCACCTCTCCTCTTCATACATTTTAATGATTCTCTTCCTCCTTTCATGACCTAACTGCCCCCCCCCCCATGCACATACATTCTTAGAGAAAACACACAGTATATTTCTTTTAAAGATTGGCTTATTTAGCTTCATATAATGATCTTTCGGTTGAATACATTTTTTTCCTGTGGTTGGGATCAGTTTGTTTTTCTTTACAGCTGAAAAATTCCATTATGTATACATATCACATTTTCTCTATCTATCTGTCTGTTGATGGACATTTAGGCTGGTTCCAAATCTTACCTATTCTGAACAAATAGTACAGCATTAATGTGCAAGAAACTGGTATTCTCCCTGGGAATCCTTAGGGTGCTGTCTTGATTTATTTTCTTGTTGCTATAATGAAACATAGAGATAAAATGCAACATAAGGTAGAAAGGGTTTATTGTGGCATGCATTTCCAGGTTATAGTCCATCATGATGGGGAATTGCAGCAAGGGGGCTTAGTGGAGCTGGTCGCATCACATCTGCAGTCAAAAGCAGAGAACATTCTGGAGCTCAGGTGGCTTTCTTCACTTTATAAAGTCCAGAATCCTAGTCTTAGGGAATAAGTGCCACCCACAGTGGGTGGGGTCTTTGCACCTCACTTAATGTATCTAAGATAATCCTCACAGGTATGTTTAGAGCCCCATCTCCCAGATGATTCTATATACTATCAGGTTAACAGCAACCATCATAGATATGTATGCAAAGAATACCATACATAGCTGGTCATGTCCTAATTTTATTTTTAGTTTTTTTGAGAAACTTCCATAATAATTTCCACAGTGGAGGAAACAAATTCTATTTTCCTCAGTGTCATATTTTGCCCTTTTCCCTCTCTCTTTATCTGCATTGGTTGACACTGATTTTCTTAGCAATAGCCATCGTGACTGAGATGAGATGAATCTCAGAGTACTTTTAGTTTGTGTTACACTGGTGTCTAGGGATATCGAACATTTGCTCAAATAGTTATTGGCTGTTTGTCTTTCTTCCTTCAAGAATTGTCCACTGAATTCATTAGCCCACATACTGATTGGCTGATTTGGAGTAGTATGCAATTTTTGGTACACTTTAAAATTCTAGATGTTAATCCCCAATCAGATATATAATTGAAAAAGATTTTCTCCCATTCTGAAGACTGTCTTTCCAATATGCTGATTCTTTTCTTTGCCATGCAGAAGTTTCTCAATGTCACGCAATCCCATTTGATCTTGACCATATTTTCTGTACTTTACACAGTATATCACCTTTCATATGTCTATAGTTTAGTGATTTTTACCTGGGATTTCTACTAACAATTCCAGCTTTTCAGATTTTATGTTAATGTTTTTCTTGCACTTTGAATTAATTTTTCTGCAGGAGAAATGCATGCATCTAGTTTCATTCTTTCGTGTGTGTGTGTGTGTGTGTGTGTGTGTGTGTGTGTGTGTGTTGTGTTGTGTAAAAGCAAGGTATTCTCAGCATCATTTGTTGGACAGGCTTTCTTCTAATAAATGTTCTGACACCACTGTCAAAGCTGTCGCTGTGGAGGGTTATTTCAGGATACTTTACTCTATTCCATTGGTCTACACGTCACTTTTTGTGTCAGTGGCATGCTGTCTTTGTCACTGTGCTCTGTAATATAATTTAAAGTTAGTTATTTTGATGCCCCCAGCAGTACTATATTCTGTGTCCTTTCTCCTTTCATCTGACTTCAACTTCTGTGGAAAATTTAATTAGGATTTCGACAGAGACTGCTTTGAATCTGTTGACCACTTCTGGAGCATAGAAACTTTTTACAATACTATTTCTGTCAGTTCGTGAGCATGGGGTTTTTTCCATCTATTGTCTTCTTTACTTTCTTTTCTTTAGTGTTTTTTTTTAAAAAAATTTTCCCTCCTTACAGAGATCTTTCATCTCAACTCGAATGATTCTTTTTTAAATGACTTTTTTTTTTTAAAGATACAGTGGTTTTTTGTTTGTTAATGTTTTTTTTTTCTGATTTTTCTGATTTCTTTCTCAGTAGGATCATTATTGACTTACAGAAAAGTTACCATAGTTTATATATTTATTTTTGTGCACTGCCACTTTGATAAGTTTGTTAATTCTAAGACTTTTCTGTTGGCGTCCTCAGGAATTGTCATTTAATTAGGGCATCATCTCATCTTCAAATAGGTGCTTTCAACTTCATCTTTCCCTACTTACGTGCTTTTTCCTTCCTTCTCCAGTCTTATTACTGAAGGTTAGACATCAGACAGTATAGTGAGGAGGAGCAGAGAGAGTGGCATGCTTGACTCATTCCTGACTTTACAGGAAATGTTCCCAGGTTTTTCCATTTATTATGTGGTTTGTTGTATGCTTTCCTACATAATTTTATTGTGTTCATGTATGTTCTTTCTTTTCTGATTTCTCAAGGTTTTTATTCTTAAGGAAAGTCAAACTTTGCCAAAGGACTCTTTTGCAGATACTGAGATGAACATACGATTTTTGTCCCAGAGTGTATTTTGTTATGTATTTATTGATTGTGTGTGTGTGTGTGTGTGTGTGTGTGTGTGTGTGTGTGTGAATACTTTGTTCTATTCCATTGATCTTCCTTGGAATAAAACAGATTTGGTGATGGCATTCTTGAATTCAGTTTGCAAGGATATAATTAAGAATCACTGTGTGCAGGTTCAACAAGGACACCAGGCTGTAGACTTCTTGTTCTGTTTTGTCCTGATGTGATTTTGACACGAGGGTGAGTCTAGCTCTGTAGAATCTGTCTCTTAGTGCTGTTTCACTGGCTGTTTTACAGAAAAGGCTGAGGAATGCTAATGTTAGCTATTCTTGAAAAGATTGGTACAATGCTACAGAACCTAAAGCTTCCATTTCCATTTCTACTACACAGGACAAGGAGGGCCTCATGAGGCCTCACGCTTGCTGAAATGTTTAGAAGCTGGATCTTGTGCTGATTTTGTGCTGATAACTCACTGGTGTGAATTCATGAGTGTAGCGTCCCTGATAACAGTGTTTCTTGGCATACAGAACACAGGTGTACTAAAATTGGTTTTTTATATTGGACTTAATTAACTGCCTATTCATTTGCCTCACTAATCTTACTTTTTACTATTATACCATTCTTGTAGATTCCTTCATGTTTTCTAAATATATACTCACGTCATCTTCAAAGGTAAAAATTCTTTCCTTTTCCTGTGTGTCCCTGTTATATTTTTTATTTCTTTCTTATTGTGCTCAGTAGAATTCCAGTGCTATCAGAGCAGTAAGAATTGACGTCATCACCATGTCACTAATTTTCAGAATTAAACATCCATTCTTTGAACACCATGGTAATGGCTGGAGTATGTTCTTGAGAGAAAAAAAGGGACTATTGGTGTAGTGACAGTTGAGTTATGAGATCTGACTTTAACTTCAAGAGAATCACTCAACTGCTGCAGGAAGAGTAGAGAATTTCCCATTTGGGGAAAGTAGAGGAATGAAGTGAGAGCAATAAGGAGCTATATCAAAGTCCAAACCAAACCTGGTGATGGTCGTCATTAGGGAGACAGCAGAAAATAATGAGTTTTGCAAAATATGTTAGATAGCATGAGAAAAAGAATAAATCCATCTCTGACTCTGTAATCTCTGAATTTTAAGTAATTATGTGACTATCTTTTATTATATGTGCATATATACTATTTAATTTTTCATAAGAAATTATGTGTAATTTAATAGCTGTTGAGTATAATTTTTAAAAAAATTTTTATACAATTTCATAGTAATTATTTTTTGAATTTGTGTTGTAGGAAGCCTGCAGGGACATAACTATAAAAAAAAGTATATTATTTTATTTTACAACATCAAAAGCCAGATCCTTTTATGAAGATGAAGTTGTTTTTAATTTATTCATTGACAATTCTAGCAAGTATATAATATAGTTTGATCATACTCATTCCCTCATTACCCTCTCCTACCTTCCAACTCTTTCTAGACCCTTCTTTTCAAGATGTCCTCTCCTACTTTCATGTCTTTATTATTATTATTTTACTGACCTACTGAATTTAATTAGAGTTGTTTACGTTTGCCAGGTTGTAAAGTTATTAACTGGTGCATGGGCAATTTATCACTGAAAAAATTTTTTCTCAATCCCCAGGAGCATTTGCCTGCCAGTAGCTGCACAGGACAGGGTAGAGCCTCAGGAGGCGCCCCATCTCCGTGTTTGCCAAAATTTGCGAGGCTGGATCTTGTGCAGGTCTTGTGCAGGTAAGTACAGGAACTTGTGAGTGTAACTGCCCTGCCACATCCAGCTAGCAGTTTCCAGGCACTCCTCCCATCTTCTGGCTTTGAAGTCATTCCACTCCCTCTTCCATGATGCTCTTTGAACCTTGGAAGTGTAATAAAGACATCCAATTTAGGCCTGCTTTTTCTTTAATTTTTTTTATTGTGTTCCTTGGCCACTAGGCAGTTAGCAACCTTGTAGGTCTTGTTCACTGCCGGAATCCAGAACCTAATGAGTACCCTGTGTGTATGTGCATTGGATGTTAAATAAATGTTTGTATAAATGAGTGAATGGAAGGGGTTTGATATTTCTAATGAATCTTCAAACTACTCCTGCTTTTCCAAATTATACTTCAACTTTTGGAAGTTTATTTTGAGAAAAACTGAACAACTGCAAACATCTGTCACTGTAGCTATTCATTAAAACATTCTATTCAATAGTGAAGAACTAAATACACCCTAACTGTTCAGTTGGAGGAAATTTGGGGCATGGCTCAACAGACTCCAGGAGGATTCTGTCCACTCTTAGGTCCAGAAGGCCACTGACTCCCACCCAGGCTCTAGCAGACCTGTGGGCATAGAAAATTTCCAGCCAGATGGCAGGGTTATCTCAGGTCACTTCTAACCATGGATTCTAATTACAGCTCTTGAAACCTCCAGGGCTTAATTTTCAAAGTTTTACAGCAGTCTTTGAACTGTTCCTGGGGCCTCATTATAGTCAGTGGTCTCCACCATGGGCCTATGTGCAGGGTGCTATGGGAAAGGAGAAGTGACTAAAGGAGAGAGACTGAAGAGAAGTAGGAACATCAGGAAACCCCAGGGAGCAGACTTAATTAAAACCCAGCTGAGCAATTTGCATCAGTGAGTTTCACCCCATGAAGAAAGAGAGTAGCCTCAGGAAGGGCTGCCTGGAGTGGGCTTGCTCCTTGCTATGAGGTGGTGTTTACCATGGACATTGAAGTACATCACAGCAGACATCAGCACCATCCTATGGAGAGTCCTGCTTGAGAGTGCCAACATGAGCTCATTGCAACTGGCAATTTGACCAATTTGCAAAGTCTACATTTATTGCCCTGTGTGCTGGGGGGAACAAGAGCCTTAACCCCACCTTTTTCTCTCCTAAAACAGAACTAGTGTTTTTACCTTGTTTAGGATTATTCAGAATTCCAGTACTCAATCTTAAGTATATGTGTTCCATAATCTAAGAACTCCTGAATTAAAAGTTCCTTAAAACCATTATATGTCTTCATTTGTATAAATAAGGACACACAGAAAATGCCTCTAAGTGACAAAAAGTAGGATGCTTTACCTAATGGTCCCTACCTCAACTCCACCTAGACAACCTAGTGACCTCATTTATTTAATCAATATACACTGAATTCTTTTTATGTAACACAGGTTGGCCGTTGGAAAAGGCCGTACCCAAGGTGAAGCAAGAATGATTTCTCCTTTCTTCATATGAATATCCTGGATATAAGGATGCTTTGGCTTTTGGGTCTGATTCTAAAAACATTAGCTGACCAAGACATAGAGATTCATGACCAAACAGAGCTAACACGAAGGGAATTTAACCCCCTCTTAAGTTTCCAAAAATTACGACAAATGGAGAGAATTCTTGTAGGAAGAGATTGTTATGCTGCTGTGATATTTTGCCAAAGAGATTATGAAGAAAATATATGACATGTACTGCTCTACCCCAGCTTCTTAGTAAACAGCAGAAAAGAAATTCTTGGGACACTTATATATTAGAAATATATAATATTAGGGAAGGGAAATATTAGAAAACATTTGGAGAACTGTACTGTACTTGAACTGCCACCCCCAGGCTCTTTTTTAAAATGTTAGTCCCCAGGGGTAACCACATTTTTTGAGATTGTACACCTTTAGGAGGAAGGGCGTAGCTGAGAGAACTGGGCCACTTGGGGTAACTGTTGTAGCTCTGCACCTAGCTTCTGCCACTCTTTACTTTGTACCACACCAGGATGTGAAGAGCTGTCTATCCTCTCCTCCATATCCCCACTACCATGAATCGCTGATCTCATGCTTTCTTCTTCAAAAGAATTAAAACCCTCAAATCATAAACCAAAGGTAAATATTTGCTGGTTTTTTTCTGCAGTTTTTTGTTTTGTTTGTTTGTTTGGTTGGTTGGTTTTGGTCATGCAGGTGTGACCAAGGCACCCACTGATGATAGAACATGTGGAGACCTGAGTTTGAACATGTTAATATCTAGCATCTACATCTTCAAGACCATAGGGGAAAATGCTATGAGGAGGGTTTGGTTATAATGCTAGGGCTGTAGGCATTGGCCATTTGAGGCCACTAGGAATGATTCATTCTTTTTTTTTTTTATTCGATATAATTTATTTACATTTCAAATGATTTCCCCTTTTCTAGCCCCCCCCTCCCCGAAAGGAAATGGAAGAAGACCTCAAAAAATGGGAAAACCTCCCATGCTCATGGATCGGTAGAATCAATATAGTTAAAATGGCCATTTTGCCTAAAGCACTATACAGATTCAATGCAATACCCATCAAAATCCCAACTCAATTCTTCACAGAGTTAGAAAGAGCAATTATCAAATTCATCTGGAACAACAAAAAACCCAGGATAGCTAAAACTATTCTCAGCAACAAAAAAAATCTGGGGGAATCAGTATCCCTGACCTCAAGCAATACTACAGAGCAATAGTGTTAAAAACTGCATGGTATTGGTACAGTGACAGGCAGGAGGATCAATGGAACAGGATTGAAGATCCAGAAATGAACCCACACACCTATGGCCACTTGATCCTCGACAAAGAGGCTGAAAACATCCAATGGAAAAAAGTTAGCCTTTTCAGCAAATGGTGCTGGTTCAACTGGAGGTCAGCATGCAGAAGAATGCGAATTGATCCATCCTTGTCTCCTTGTACTAAGCTCAAATCCAAATGGATCAAGGACCTCCACATAAAGCCAGACACTCTGAAGCTAATAGAAAAGAAACTGGGGAAGACCCTTGAGGACATCGGTACAGGGAGAAAGTTTCTGAACAGAACACCAATAGCGTATGCTCTAAGAGCAAGAATTGACGAATGAATCATTCTTTACGCTATCTCTGTGTCATCTGTTACAGATTCAACATCCCGAGTGCCCTGGGTTGACTGGCTGAGCTTTAGCTGCAAGAGTTACAGGAAAAGATATGTGGTTGAGATATTTAGCTACTGAACAGTAAAGACATTATTTTCCATTCATTTAGGGTACCTTAAACTAAATCAGGCTTAAATGATGGGTGGGAGAGAAGAGACAGATATATAGAAAGACAGAGACAGAGACAGAGTAGGAGGAGGGAGCAGAGGTGCAGGGGTAGAAAAGGAAAAAGAATATTCTTCTCCTTGTGTCCGGTTAAAGTTAAACAGAATGAACTGAGAGGGGGGAAAGGTATTCTATACTGTGAAAATGATCTCTGAGCTAATTATATCACTTTGGCTTATTAATATTCTGTCTCATTCTTGCTCTTGACAAACTTTATAATTTCAGAGAAAATAAATTTACCTGACATTTTTATCCTTTTGACCCATACCACAATTTCTCTTGATGCACTGGATTAATTAGTTTTAAAGGTTTTTATTTGTGTGTGTGTGTGTGTGTGTGTGTGTGTGTGTGCATATGAGTCAGATTCCCCTGGAGCTGGAGTTAAAGGACAACTGTAAGTCCATGTGTGTGTGTGTGTGTGTGTGTATGTATGTGTATGTGTGTCTGTGTCTGTGTCCATGTGTATGTGTCTGTGTGTGTGTGTGTCTGTGTGTCCGTGTGTGTGTGCCCGTGTGTGTGTGTGTGTGTGTGTGTGTGTGTGTGTGTGCATATAAATCAGATTCCCCTGGAGCTGGAGTTAAAGGACAACTGTAAGCTGTCCTATATGAATGCTGGATCCTCTGCTATACCACTCCTGGGCATATACTCAGAGCATTCCCCAGCAGGTTATAAGGATACGTGTTCCACTATGTTCATAGCAGCCCTATTTATAATAGCCAGAAGCTGAATGAGCCCAGGTATCCCTCAACAGAAGAACGGATGCAGAAAATGTGGTATATATACACAACGGAGTACTATTCAGCCATTAGAAACAATGAATTCATGAAATTCTTAGACAAATGGATGGAGCTGGAGAACATCATACCAAGTGAGGTAACCCAGTCTCCAAAGATCACTCATGGTATGCACTCACTAATAAGTGGATATTAACCTAGAAAACTGGAGTACCCAAAACATAATCCACACATCAAATGAGGTACAAGAAGAACAGAGGAGTGGCCCCTGGTTCTGGAAAGACTCAGTGAAGCAGTACAGGGCAAAACCAGAACAGGGAAGTGGGAAGGGGGGTGGGAGAACAGGGGGAGGGTAGGGAGCTGATGGGACTTTCGGGGAGTGGGGGGCCAGAAAAGGGGAAACCATTTGAAATGTAAATAAAAAATATATCGAATAATAAATAAATAAATAAATAAATAAACAAATAAATAAATAAATAAATAAATAAATGCTGGGTCTTTGTCAGAGAGTCTGTGTCCTGACTGCTGAGTCGGCTCTCTAGCTCCTTCTGACTGGATTCCTTAGAACTTAGACTTTGGTGTCTCAGATTCTTTACCTCCCTGAATCCCCCCGGGCTGGGTTCTTGGTCACTGTTTTCCCACCTTACCAATAGCTTCCACTGCCTTCATTAGCCATAACTTTCTATTTAACATTCAGTAACATATGTCTACTGATTTATTTTCTGCCGACCTTTGGAAAAGTATTTCTTCCCCACTGTTCTCTGTGGTCTAGTCTCTCCCAGTGTCATCAGCTTGCCTTAAAGTAGTATATGCCTGTAGCATTTTCTTCCTAAATAATTCCATTTGGCCCAAAGTTTTAAATACCATATATATTCTAATAACTCCTGAATTCTTATTTTTATTCCTAACCTCTGCACCACTATCTAGATAGGCATCTATTATAATGCCTATCCAAGATATCTAACATTTCCTCATGACCTTTTCCTCAGATAAAAATCTAGATTCATATATTAAAACTTTGATATTTTTCTTCATTTTTATATTAATATTTACCATTACCTCATTTGAAGATTTGAATACCAGTGACAGTGGAATACCCAATATACAATTCACAGACCACATGAAGCTTAAGAAGAAGGAAGACCAAAGTATAGATGCTTCAGTCCTTCTTAGAAGGGGGAACAAAATACTCAAAGGGGGAGATACAGAGACAAAGTGTGGAACTGAGACTGAGAGAAAGGCCATCCAGAGACTGCTCCACCTGGGGATCCATCCCAAATACAGTCACCAAACACAAACACTATTTTGGATACCAAGAAGTATATGCTGACAGGAGCTTGATATAGCTGTCTCCTGAGAGGCCAGAGCCTGACAAATACAGAGGTGGATTCTCAAAGGCAACCATTGAACTGAGCATGAGGTCCCCAATGGAGAAGTTAGAGAAAGAACTGAAGGAGCTGAAGGGGCTTGCAATCCATAGGAAGAACAACAATATCAGCCAACCAGAGCTGCCAAGGTCTAAACCACCAACCAAGGAGTACACATGGAGTGACCCATGGCTCCAACTGTATATGTAGCAGAGAATCGCTTTGTCAGGCACCATTGGGAGGAGAGGCCCTTGGTTCTGTGAAGGCTTGATGCCTCAGTGTAGGGGAATGCCAGAGTGGGGAGGCAGGATTGGGTGGGTGGGTGAGCACCTTCATAGAAGCAGGGGGAGGGAGGATGGGATAGGGGTTTTCTGGAGAAGAAACTGGGAAAGGGGAGAACATTTGAAATGTAAATAAATAAAATATCTAATAAAAAAACCAGATTCCATCCTTGGTCTCTGCTTCCTGCTCCCTATCATGTTCCTTTCATCATCCAGTGATATTTGTCCCATCTCATAAGCATAGAGGATCATACTTTCTAAAGAGCATGAATGTTTTGTACCTTTATTTCCATTTTTCTTTCCGTTTCTTAATGTATTATTAAGCATGTCTAGGGATTTGCTGAAGGTAGGACTGAGTGGATATTTTATTTTTCTTGAGTTTAACATAAGTGCTTATGATATTTTAATGACGAGCATAATTTTTGCAGGAGGTCTCTGACATTGGACATACTATTTTTTGCAGGGAATTTTTTTCTATTACTGTACTGTACATATTTAATCATGAATGCAAATTTAATGCATCATCTTGATTTTGGCATGATCAGAATTTCCTTTCTTAACAGGAAGACTAATAAAATAAGAAAGTCACTTCATAACCTAGAGAGGAAAGCCAGTGACATATAGGAAAAAAAAATCCTAGGTGTGGATAAAAAAAGTCAGAATAATAAGAAAGGAAATTAGATTTTGAGAAATGGAAACTTTGGAAATGAAATTCTTAATGCTTTAGGAAGTACACTGGGTCTCATTGTGAGAGTTCATTCCTGAAATCAAGCATGAAGGTAGAGACAGGAAGAGAGCTGTATTAGTCCACCCTGGGTTACATATATATATATATATAGTGAGTTCAGTCTACTCTGAGCTGTGGAGTAGGATTCTGTCTCACAAAACAGAAAAAAAGAAATAACCAGAAACCACAGCTGAACTAAAACCAACCAACCAACCAGTCACACTGTAGAAAGCATCACTAATAGATTCAATCAGAGGAGGGAATTGTGTCTAAAATCTGAGTAACTTCGCAAAGAACTTGACACAATATATTTAGGACTTGTATACTAAAATTCCAAAACAACAAATAAAGAGGACCCATAGGCCTACTGACTCAAATTGGCAGTATTCCCTATAAATTGAAAGTGGCAATATTTGTTGTTGAGAGGTAAGATCATGTATCCCCAGCTGGCCTGTGATTCATTATCTAGCCTGGGCTGGCCCATGATTCACCATCTAGCCTGGGCTGGCTCAGATGCATGACTACCCTTCCCCTACTTCTTGAATACTAAGACTGAGATTTAAAATGTTATATAAATTTCCACAAAGATTTAACACAATCTTAATAAAATATTCCTAACAAGACTCCTTTTTTAGAACTTGACAAGCTAATATTTAACTTTATATGGAAAAATCAAAGAAGCTAGAAAAGCTGAGATAATTGTGAAATGGGCAAAGTAGGAGAATATAGAAGCATCATTTTCTGACTTTGACTAATCAAGATGTAAAAATTAAAATTAATACACAAAGCCATGTCAGTGTGGTTCTGCTGAAAGATCAAACACATATTATCAGTGTAACAAATCCAGTCCACAGATGCACTCACATATGTGTAACTAATACATTTTTTATAAAAGTACAGAAAAATCAGTCTTATAGATATGAAAGTCCAGGTTAAAAAAACTTGATATCATATACAAAAGCTAAATGAAAGTCTTGATAAACATATAAAAATGTGTCAAATTTAAAAAAAATAATTCCACATGGGCCCAGGGGAAAATTTCCTCAACAGAACACCAATAGATTATGCTCTAAGATCAAGAATTGACAAATGGGACCTCATAAAATTACAGTTTCTGTAAGTCAAAGGACATTGTCAAAAGGACAAAATGGCAACCAACAAATTTGTAAAAGATCTTTACCAACACTACATCTGACAGAGGGCTTATATTCAAGATATACAAAGAACTCAAGAAGCTAGACTCCAGAGAGCCAAATAACCCCCTTAAAAATTGGGTACAGAGCTAAACAGAGAATTTTCTCCTGAGGAACATCGAATGGCTGAGAAGCAACTAAAGAAATGTTCAAAATCCTTAGTCATCAGGGAAATGGAAATCAAAATAATCCTGAGATTTCACCTCACACCAGTCAGAATGGCTAAGATCAAAAACTCAGAAGAAAACAGGTGCTGGCGAGGATGTCAAGAAAGAGGAACACTCCTCCACTGCTGGTGGGGTTGCAAGCTGGTACTATCACTCTGGAAAACAGTCTGGCAGTTCCACAGAAAACTGGGAATAATACTACCAGAGGACCCTGCTATACAACTCCTGGGCATATACCCAGAGGATTCTCCAGCATGTAATAAGGATGCATGCTCCACTATGTTCATAGCAGCCCGATTTATAATAGCCAGAAGATGGAAAAGAACCCAGCTATCCCTCAATGGAGGAATGGTTACAGAAAATGTGGTATATATACACAATGGAGTACTATTCAGCCATTAGAAACAATGAATTCATGAAATTCTTAGACAAATGGATGGAACTGGAGAATATCATCCTAAGTGAGGTAACCCAGTCTCAAAAGAACACTCATGGTATGCACTCACTGATAAGAGGATACCCAAGACACAATTCACTATCAAGAGATGCCCAAGAAGGAAGGAGTGGCCCCTGATCCTGGAATGGCTCAGTGCAGCAGTGTCGGGGAATACCAAGACAGGGAAGTGGGGAGGGGTGGGTTGGGGAATGGGGAGGTGGGGGAATGGGGGGTGAGGGGCAGTGGGGAAGGAAGAGGGCTTATGGGCCTTTCGGAGAGGAGGGATCCAGGAAAAGGGAAATCATTTGAAATGTAACTAAAGAATATATCGAATAAAAAATGGGATAGGAAAAATAATTCCACAAGAAAAGGACAAGATATTAAATATGATAAGTTGAGCCACAACTTTTTAGACATGACAACAGATTACAATCCATGAAGGAAAAAAATTGAAAAGTCACAGTTCATCAAAATTTAAAATCATTGTGCTGTGGGGAGCTGGAAAAAAATGGCTGTGGTTAAGAGCATGTCGGGCTTTTATGGAGAACCAGAGTTTAGTCCCTAGCACACATGTTAGGGCAACTCACAGCCATCTGAAACTCTAAGAACACAAGCAAAGGAAATTAGTGAAGGAAATTCATTCTTCTTTAAACTTCCCAAGATCTAATTCTTCTCCACTATTAAGAATACTATATATTGTTTTATAATTACAAAGAAATAATTTTAATATTAGGTTGTACACTGTATAAACACGTCTCTATTGTCAAACAGTCATCGGTAAAACAACACATCATGCTTTATAGGTAACATTTTTTCTACTTTTTAGTTTCTTTGAATTTTAAGCCTTTATCCTGTGAGCATGTATCACTTTTTTTTGAAAAGCATGTTCTTTTATTGAAAAAGGAAGTAAAAATATTTTATGATAAAGTTGAAGATTTACATGGAAAATATTTCTGATAAAATAGAAGAGCTATATAGAAAAACACATTAAAATAGACAATTTTCATGGAAAATTAAAGAGTAAAGTGGTAGACATTAAAACATTGCTAAATTAATTGAAAATGAAGTAGAAACATTTTTTGATAGAATTGAAGATTTACAAGAAAAATATTTCTGATAAAATTGAAGAAAAATGTTAAAATTGAAGATTATCATAGAAATTAGACAGATAAAATTGTAGGCAAAAAAATAATTCTAAGTTGATTGAATGTGGAATTATAAACATTTTCAGGTAAAACTGAAGATTTACATGGAAAATATTTCTTATAAAATTCAAGAAATATATAGACAAACATGTTGAAATTTACTATTTCATGGAAAATTACCTGGATAAAATGGTAGATATGGGAAGTTTTGGGTTACAAGCTTGATGCATTTTGCATTTTCTTTGACTGTTGAGTCAATGTTTTCTATGGTATCTTCAGCACCTGAGATTCTTTCTTCTATCTCTTGTATTCTGTTGTTGATGCTTGCATCTATGACTCTTGAATTCTTTCCAAGGTTTTCTATCTTCAGAGATGTCTCACCTTGTGATTTCTTTGTTGATTCTACTTCCAGTTTCAGATCCTGTATAGTTTTGTTCAGTTCCTTCATTTGTTTGTTTGTTTTTTCTTGAAATTCTTTATGGGATTTTTGTGTTTCCTCTTTTTTTACTTCGATATATTCTTTATTTACATTTCTAATGGTTTCCCCTTTCCTGGATCCCCCCTCCCCAAAAGTCCCATAAGCCCTCTTTCTTCCCCCTATTACCCAATCCACCCCTTCCTGCTTCCCTGTCCTGGTATGCCCCTACACTGCTGCACTGAGCCTTTCCAAGACCAGGGGCCTCTCCTTCCTTCTTCTTGGGCAACATTTGATATGTGAATTGTTTCTTGGGTATTCTGAGCTTCTGGGCTAATATCTGCTTATCAGTGAGTGGATACCATGTGTGTTCTTTTGTGATTGGCTCACCTCATTCAGGATGATGTTCTCCTGTTCCACCTACTTGTCTAAGAATTTCATGAATTCATTGTTTTTAATAGGTGAGTAGTATTCCATAGTAGAAACATACCACATTTTCTGTATCCATTCCTCCATCGAGGGACATCTGGGTTCTTTCCAGTTTCTCAGTATTATAAATAGGGCTTCTATGAACATAGTGAAGCATGTATTCTTAGTACATGCTGGAGAATCCTCTGGATATATGTCCTGGAGTAGTATAGTGGAGTCTTCCGGAAGTATCATGCCCAGTTTTCTGAAGAACCACCAGACTAATTTCCAGAGTGGTTGTACCAGCTTGTAACCCCACCAGCAGTGCAGGAGTGTTCTTCTTTTTCCACATTCTCGCCAGCACCTGTTTTCTCCTGAGTTTTTGATCTTAGCCATTCTGACTGGTAGGGCTTTTACCTGTTGACAAATGTTCTCCTTTATTTCTTTAAGGGAGTTATTTAAGTGCTTCTTGAAGGCCTCTATCAGCATCATAAGATACGATTTTAAATCCAACTCTTGCTTTTCCAGTGTGTTGGGACTGGGACTTGCTGTGGTGGGAGAACTGGGTTCTGATGTTGCCGAGTAGTCTTGGTTTTTGTTGATAGAGTTCTTGTGCTTGCCTTTTTCTATCTGGTTATCTCTGGTGCTAGTTGTCTTGCTGTCTCTAGCTGGAGCTTGTCCCTCCTATGGGCCTATAAGCCTGTGTCTGTACTCCTGGGAGATCAACTCTCTTCTGTCAGGGTCTGTGCATAGAAGGCTGTGGAGTCACCCAGTTCCCTAGAGCAAATGGCGGAGGGAAGACCTCTGCTCCACCTGCTCCACTGATCGAATGCCCTGTGTGCTCCTAGCTGTTCCCCTCCAGGGAGAAGATAGAGATTTCACCTCCATGCTCAGAAGTGATAGCACTGCTGATGATACTCTCTCCTGCTGGGTCGTGCACAGAAGCCTGTGGAGCTGCCCAGCTCCTCGGGGCAAATGGTCACAGGAGGCCATGTATCACCTTTTAACCTAGAAAACTGTAGTTTTTAAAAAAGATAAATTTCATGGGAACAGAATGGAAAAATATCTTGTTTATAAATGAGATAAAAAAATTCCTGTACTTTTTGTTGACAATAAATTGATAATGGACAATGTGATATATTTTTAAACTCAGTTTTCAAACCTGTATTGATAATGCATCTTTTCCTTGCTCTGATTCAAGCCTTGCTATTCTCACTACCTGTTCAACAAGAATGATAAACGGGTCAGGCACATTTAGAGCAGGAGCAAGAAGGCAAATTATTAAGAAAGCAGAGACCTGAAATCTAAAGGACCATCATCAAACAGAAAATAAAGAAAGTTTTTACTTGTGAGTCTGGCATTTAAGACAATGTGATTTTTTTTCCCTAATAGGATATCAGAGAATTGGAATTTTATCAATTGTTAAGAATTTCTTTGTCAGACATACATTTGAAAACTGAGAAAACCACTACCATATGGTTTTAGAGAACTGTTTGATCTATTTTGAGGCAAACTTGACAAGATTAAATTTACTTATTGTATCTTGCAACTCTTTCCCTGACTCACACAAAACAATGGCAGCTGCTGTTTCCTAGAAGAAGGTGGGGCAGCTGAATGATCTCCAGCCCTCGGCATGCCATGGAAGCTTCAGGCAGGAAGGAATGGACCCAGGAGGAAGGCATAAATCTTAGAAGTGGTGTAGACAGGAGGTGATTGATGTAGACTGTGACCTTTGAGGGCTGATGCGGCCCCATCCTTCATCTAGTGGCAGATTAATAATAATAATAATAATAATAATAATAATATAAAGATTTGTATCTAACAATGTGATAGAGTCCTCACCCCATTAAAAATGGACTGGTTTAACCACTCAGTCTCAGGAGAACTTTTGTAAGGATATGAGGCACTGGAATGCTATGTCATCTCTAACTTGCTTGCTAGTATGGTTCTTATAAATTTTAATACCTTAAGACAGAGCTCAGTAATTATACTCACTATCTATGTGAAGTGAACAGGGACTCTATTCATATCAATCAGAAGTTCATTTAGAATGTCCTGGTTCTCTCCACCTATCAGGTTCTGAAGAACATCTAGTACATAGAAACAATACATACTACTATGTCCCATATAGTATTTGGTAAGACCACGATCCCCTAAACCACAGCCTCTAACAATGGAGTTGCAGTCTTATGTGAAGTAATGAATGAGGAAATTTTGAAACCTTTGACAAGAGTAAATAATTTCTTGTGAAATAAGCAGAAATTGATTCAAACTCAAGTGCTTAGTGGATCCAAGGTATCTGGGTACTGCTCAGGCATGTTGCATCATGGGATTTCACTATAGCTTCACATTTAAACACAGAATGTGTCCACTTTGCACTGTGCATGTCACCCACTACCAATCAGTACAGTCTGCCTAGAAGCCCCTCGCTTGGCTGGATTAATCATTGTTGGAATATAAACTACAGTGTTTTTACTGTATATACAATATTTCTTGTTGTTCATAATTATACTGGTTTAATCATGTAAATAAAGACTTACTGTTTTCTATCACCATTTCTCAACATTTTTATGTATTGTGCATTAAATGCTGGTGATAAAAAGGCTTAAAAACTCCTGTTCTCCATTGTGTAGATAGAGAACGGGAGTTTTTAAGCCTTTTTTATCACCGGCATTTAATGGAGTACTATTCAGCCATTAGAAACAATGAATTCATGAAATTCTTAGGCAAATGGATGGAGCTAGAGAACATCATACTAAGTGAGGTAACCCGGACTCAAAAGGTGAATCATGGTATGCACCCACTAATAAGTGGATATTAACCTAGAAAACTGGAATACCCAAAACGTAATCCACATATCAAATGAGGTACAAGAAGAACGGAGGAGTGGCCCCTTGTTCTGAAAAGACTCAGTGAAGCAGTATAGAGCAAAATCAGAACAGGGAAGTGGGAAGGGTTGGGTAGGAAAACAGGGGGAAGGGAAGAAGACTGATGGGACTTTCAGGGAGTGGGGGTCCAGAATAGGGGAAATCATTTGAAATGTAAATAAATATATCAATAAATTTAAAAAAAAAAAAACTCCCGTTCTAAGCCCTTAGGTTTTAGAGAGCATAAAACCTAGCATGGACTGGATAGATATGTGTCATGAGTTCTATCACCCAGTTACCTAACCTGTTTTCCAGTAGCTCTCACAAGATCTACTGTCCCCAGAAGATCCCAGAAGGCTGTGGATCTCTTTGCATTCACCAGTACAGCAAAATGCCAGAGCCTCAGGTACATTATAACTGGCACCAGGAACCAAAACTCAGTGAATCCAGAGAAGTGTAAATTCTGGCTGCTCTCTTTCACCAAGTACTGCCATGTAAGTTCAACACACTGTCAGAAACTTCCCCAAGATCAAGCCAACATAAATTAGTTCTTTTAGTGTGTGTGATTTATTGTTTACTTTGAGCATTTTTCTCCAGAGAAGTAGGGCATGAATTTTTTTGTCCCCTTAACAAAAAATATATTCAGCAACGGAAGAAATAAGTTCATTTTAAAATGAAACAATTTCTTCAGAGGAGAAGCAAATATTTCCTGTAGGAAGGAAGGCTCTTAGATCAAGGATGTGCTTATGAGAGATCATGCTAACCATCCACGGTAGTGAGAGATGCAGGCTGACCAAGCCAGCTGAATAACTTAAGGACCTCCAATTTGGGGTTTTTTGATTTAACATGAAAAAAATAATTTAAGACAATCTGTTTGAAATAAAATCAGAGTTTATTTTTTAAGAAAGCCACAAGTACACACTGGATGGAGACAGGATCAGAATGTGAACATTATGTTAAGAACGTGTTTACTTGTTGACAGATATGTATGTGATATCACCACTTTTGAGGTCTCATTGTTCAAGGTATGTAACTTAAAGTTTCAAAGATTAAGTAAAACTTTTAAAAAACGAGTTTAAATTGTGTTTACTTATTTATGTTATCTTATTCCCTTTATTTGATTAAAATTGCAACGTGGTTGTGGTTAGATTGTTCAGTTTTACAGACAGCAGGTTAAAGTCAAAGGCTGTAAAGATGTAAGACAGACGATCAGCTGTTGCAATCATCTTAACTAGGAAATTTCTCAGGAAAGAAGGTATCATCTCTACACAGGAAGTCTTCACAGCAGTTTTGCATTTTCTATTTGGGCAGAAATTCTTGACTCAGCTCCCAAGGAATGTAAACCAGACCCGGGGAGTGGAAGAGAGTTAAGAAAAATCTTTTCCTTTCTCAGATCCATTTAATTTTTCCATATTTCCAGCTTGTCTCATGGAGAATTTAATTATGGTACCAATTCATCTCCCACATAAGAGTACTACAGTATATCCGCTCTCATGGTGTCATGCAAATGGAATTCACTAATCTTCCCCATGATTGAGACAGCAGCATCTGACTTGGTATCAGATCAGCAATATTAGAAAAATCTCTCTGACATAAGCAAATACTTAAAATGTTACTTTTGTGGATGAACTAGCTTTCTCACTCTGTTGTCTCAGCTTGAAAAACAACACACTCCAGGTCATGGCTTCCTTCCAGTTTGGAGCCCAGAATAAGCAGCAAAGAACAGAACTGCTTGAACCAGTTGAACCATAAATATATATGTGATAAAAATAAGCACATACCATAATGATTACTATAAAGGTTTTTGTTATATGAACACCTGACTAGAACACACATTGGTAACACATATCTCAAACTGCTAAGATTTTACACATGAAATGTTGACTGTAAGCAGCAAGAAAACTTATAGTAAAAGCTGAAAAATGGTAACGGATATCATATACTACCAAAGAAGATAAAGTAATTTCCTGGGATAACTAACACAAAATATGTTGACTAAATTATGGCATCATGCAAAGAACTTTTGAAGGAGAATTTAGAAAGGTGAGTTAATTTCTTGTAGCTGCAGTATTATGAAATTGCGTGAAATGGTAGAACAGAGGAAATAAATGGTCAGTTTGCAAAAACTCAGAGGAGGGGGATTTAATGTAAGAAGTTGTAGGATTGGAAGATGGACTCAGATAAAAGATATGATAGTTGTTAAGCAGCCTCAGAATAAAGACCAAATCAAGGGGAAAGATGTAGTGTTTGATAGGACCTTGTAGGAGACTGGAGCTTCATCTTTTCTGCTTTTTACAGCTGAGTAAAAAGCTCTCGGGCAATGACCTAAAGGAGCTTGGTGCCTCTCACATACTTATCTCTTGGTCACTCTAGAGAGAAGGTATGCCGCATAAAGAGCAGGTCATGTTTCAGCATGTATTTACATAGAATGAAACCCATAGAAATCTCACAATGTTTTCTGAGAGGATGATATTGTCAAAATTGTTACTGCTTCAGCTAAAAGAAGCTGAGAGTATATGAGATACAAAAATAAACACTATGTCTTCAGCTCTCTGGAAGAAACTGGATGATGACTGACAAGGAAAGGTCTCCAATGGGGTACAAAACAGATGTAAGCAACAGAGCAGGATGTGATTTCTATAGAAATAGCCAGGTTCAAATCTAGGGACCTAGAAATATTTCTTTACCCAGCAGGAGTTCAGACATTCTATCTAGCACTTTTGTTTTCAGTTTCTGGTGGAAGTGTTTATTTCTGTTACTAAATTCTTACTCTGTGAATATATGTTAAGTGTGTGGCAGGTAGTCTTACTCTCCAAATCATTCATTCATATATATATATATATGTATATATGTATATATACATATATATATATACATATACATATATATGTACATACATGTGTATATATCTATATCTACATCCATATCCATATCTATATCTATAAAGCTCGGGGATATATATATATATATATATATATATATATATATATATATCCAGACAATGTATGTCACAGATATAGATCAAAAGGCTTTAGGATGCAATTTTATTGGATGAAGGTAAAAGAAATTCAGGGCAGACTCTGATAGAATGAAATATTACAGAAAGTATTCACTTTCCCATAACAGTACCAAACATTCACACTCTTGCTGTGGATTTGTAGAAATGAGTTTTCTATCTTCACTTAAGTGACATACTTTGACAGTGGCATGCTGGAGGGTATGTTAAATGTAATATGAGCAGAAGTTTGAAATGAGCATGTGTGGTCGGTGTTTATTTAAGCATTCTAGCCATCCTCCTGAGAATATAACCATGGTAGCCTGTGCCCCTAAAGCATGGTCCCCAGAGCAAGAAACATGGAGGAGAGCAACAGCTTACCAAAAAACCAAGAGCACAAAGAAGGTACCTAAGTCAACCCCCAAACACAGAAGCAAAAACTAAATGTTCACTGCTTATCACTGACATGATGTCATTTTGTTCATTTTGTAGCTACAGATGACTGAAACTAAGCCTCGTTCCATAACTTATCTCTATACTCCAAAAAAGAATTTCATAAGAATATGATTTCTTTTTCATGAATTAATTCAGTATCTTGGATAGAAAAATCCCTCAATTCTGTGTTTGTTTTTTAGGCAACAAAAGCAAGGAAATTATCCTGAAGACTCCCTAATACCATGCATCACTTCAGTTCTTTGGTTGCACACGATCATGACAATTTTAACAAACTCCTTATAAGGAGTGAATAGAACTGACTACAAACTGAAGAATGATATTTAATAACAATAGGTACCAAAGGGTTTTCTGGAATCTAGAAGGCTCCAAAATTAAGAATGATGGAATGTGAAGGATTCTGATGGAGATGCCATGGAGAGAATATTTGGATACATTGTAACATTATCACATGAAGAAGGAAAACATAGATAGTTTAATGTGGACCACATGGCTGTCTACTGAATAGGAGAAAGCAATACCTCTGCTTAGTTTCATCCAATTAGTAAAATAAAGTAGGTAGAAAGAAAGAGTGGGAGTGAGAAGAGGAGAGAAAGGAAAGAGAGGGAAGGAAAAGAGAAGGGTCCAAATAGCAAGGACCTGGCTGCTGTCAGGAGGGAACACATGTGTAAGGAAGCGATGATTTAGCTTCCACACTGCCATGCAGCACATGGCAGAGACCCTCTTAAAGCAGCCCATTTGTGCATGAGCCTTCTATGCATTTACACCTGTTTTTAGCAAATGTCACTAAAACCATAAGCAAGAGCTTTAAAAAGACATGCATCTTCAGGAGTCAAAGAAATGAGAGCAGTGGTGAGAGCCAAGAAGCTTAAGACTTGACAGAACAGGTGGGTAGAAAATCCAGTGCGGCAGATGAAGGAAACTAGAGATCTAAGCTGGAAGTAGTCTGAAAGCGCAGAGGTATATGGAAGATTCCAGAACCCAGGAAGAACGAAATGGCAGGGAGGCATAAAATAAAGACAAGTTTAAAAGCCTTTTCAGAAGCTGCTGACAATTGCCACGCTCTTCCATAGAAAACAGGAAGGCTGAGTGAGTGAACTCTGTATTTGAAGACGCTATACCCAGTAGAGCAGGTCCTATGCTCAGAAGAGGAGCACTGATGAAGATTCTGTCAACATTCTACCCTCTTGTCTTTTTCCCTAGAGATTCCCATGTTGTGAGCAGCTAGGCTTATGCCTGACAGGTGACAATCAATAGACACCTTTTTAAGTATGCTGGCATGTCCATGGAAGACAGCTGGAGCTGTCATTTAGAGATCTCCCACTGAAATGACTGAGGAAACAACCAATTTCCAAAGCCTACCAAATGATAGTCTATGTTTTATATTGACCCACTTACAAATAAGAACAAAGAATGAAGAAATACCAACATAAGGAAACGTGGTTCATGGGGTAGAAAAAGTGGCAGGACTGAGGAGAAAATGTCTCCATGACTGAGTAGAACAAACACACAGCCTATTGTGGTTAAATAAATTCAAAGACTTAAATTATTGTCTCAGTGTTCAGGGAAAGTATTGATATCCACTGAGAGTGCTAAGCAAACAGTCAATGAGGTAATTATTAATACCAGGGAAAGTAAAAAATTTACAAGAAAGAAGACATAATAATTAGTGGTGATAAAGTAGTTATAACCCAGTCATAATTAAGGTGAACATAATTGTTCACAGTGTGTATTGTCCAATACCCAAGTCATGATGTCATTGTTATGCCAGGAAAGAAAGTATGTGTGTGTTTCTCTGGTATGTGTTTATGTTGGAAAGGGGTATAGGAATGCCAAGGTCTCATTTCTACAGCAATAAGCTGGGAAGCAGTAAGCAAAATTGTAACTAAAAAACACATGCAAGTAAAGATTAAAAAATACAATGGCAGTTGATAAATGCTAGCCTTGCAGAAGAAGAGTTTGACCTTCTTCTACAAGAGCCCACATTCAACAGAAGCAGGGGGCAGGGCAGTGCTAGTCCAACATGCTCACGTATAATTCCGTGAAGTTCGCTAGCTAGATAGTCAGCATATTTGGTAAGTTTCAAGACAATGAGAGACCTTCAAGAATGACAAATAATAATAAATGATATTATGATAGTATAAACATTAACAAAGAAAGAAAGAAGGTGGATGGCACTTGAGGAACAACTGGGGTTGTTCTGACCTACACAGGTACGCACAGGTGCACTCAGCACTTGCTTACACAAGAATAAGCACACACACACATATACATGCAAGCACGCAAACAAAAAAAGTATGTTTCTAAAAATGTCATGTAATGTTTCAAACTGTCGTTAATGCTAGTTACTCCTTTCCCCTATCCTATTTAGCCCTATTTGCAAATGGAGGCAGAGGCGAATATGTTCATGATACATTGTGAGAAATTCTGAAAAAGATATTGGTAAAATAGGAGAAAAATATTTCTAAGTGTCAGAAGATACAGATAATGGAACAGAAACTGAAGACAACAACTCAACCTTCCATATGTTTTTATTTTAATTGTGATAAGAAGGCAACTAAACTAATTTTATTTTCTTAACAGGAACTTTTGTAAGAAGTGATAGGGCAGCCATGAGAGAGGCTTCTCTTCAGGCATAAGCAAGGAGATATATCCCCAATAACTCAGAGGGACAAAGCCCCCTGCTAAGGAGCTAGGAGATTCCCCAGATACAGCTCTTAGAAGGATCCTGAAGAAAACAGACCAGCTGCTTATTTCACTGTGATGTACCTTCCTTACATCCTAGAATCAGTAACAAGATTAAATTTCAGGATTGCAGAGATGGCTCAGTAATTAAGAGCACAGGATGCTCTTCCAGAGGATATGGGTTCAATTCCTAGCACCCACATGGTGGCTCAGAAACACCTGTTCCAGGAGGTGCCCTCTCCTGGCCTCCACAGGCTCCAGGCATGTATGTAGTGCACAAATAAACATGGAGGCAAAATACCCATACACATGAAAATTAATTAGTGTTTTAAAAGATTTGAATTCTAGGTTCACTGTCTCTAGAGGTCTTCTGCACTTAAGAGACATAAGCAGAGAACCTGCAGAGTGGGAGGTGTCTAGGAGAAGAAGATGAGCTTGGGTGGTAACTGCTATGTTTAAGTTCATTAAAGTGAACAATTATAACACTTGAAGGACAGTGAGGGTCTTGGTGCCTTGCACAGAATATGTGCTACACACAGTCTTCACTTTGTGTCCTTCTCGTTATAAACTATAAATAGCTCTGTAAACCAGGTTAAAATTTTATGGCTCTGTAAATACAGAGAATGCCTGCCCAGCATTCACCAATTCTCAGGCATCATGCCAACACTCCATTATATCTTCCTTAAAACTCTCTGGTGGGTGTACACTTGATATCATTTCTATTTTTAAAAGAGGGAAACTCAAAATAGAAAAGCTTATAATTTGCCAGTACTTTCACTTATCCTAAATGGACAAGCTGGAACTCAAAGGTCTAATTCCAAAACCTGCTCATGGAGACATTACACTAACAGCAAATGACAAAATTAAAATGTAATAGAATTTAAATGACATACCTAAGGATAGTCACATGTGAGGGGACCCAGCTCTAAAATCCTATCTTCTCTGAACCTAAATATTGTCTTTCATTGGATTGTACCACCTTCATGTCAGAAGTCCAGTACGTTAAAAAGCAGCATTCCCTTTGTCTTGGGATTACCATCCAGTGATGGCATTGATCAGTGGTATAGAAGGACACTGGGGCACAGAGAAATGCAGGGTGAAGGCATTAGCAAGAATGAACCTCCAAATCTTGGGATATTGAAGGCTGTGTGTGTGCCTGCCCTTTTCTCTACCTCTATGACACCCTCACCAGTAACACAGAGTTTCAGAGGCTTGATTCTGAAGCCATCCCCATGGTTTATAGACCCTGGTTCTATTGCTTACTAGTTGAGCTAATCAGGCTTTGGTTTCACTATGTGTAAAACACTAGTGGAAACCCAGGCATATCTGTAATTTCAAGCACATGGAAGACTGGAGCAGAATTTCTAGGGAATTGAGACAAGGCTAGGTGTTTTAGTTAGGGTTTCTTTTTCTAAAACATTAACTCTATGACCAAAAGGCAAGCAGGGGAAGAAAGCAGGGAAGCAGCGTATACTTCCATATTGCTATTCATCAGCAAAGGAAGCCAGGATAGGAACTCAAGCAGGGCAGGATCCTGGAAGCAGAAGCTGACGCAGAGGCCATAGAGAGGTGCTGCTTACTGGCTTGCTCACCTGGCTTCCTCAGCCTGCTTTCTTATAAAATCTAGGACCAGCAGCCCAGGCATGGCACTGCCCACAGTGGTCTGGGTCCACCCCCACTGATGACTAATTGAGGAAATGGCTTACAGCTAGATCTCATGGAATCACTTTTTTCACCAAGGTTACTTCCTCTCTGGTGACTCTAGCCTGTGTCCAGTTTACACACAAGACCAGCCAGTGCACTGGTTACAAGAGTTAGACTTTGTCTGAAAAAATCAAAGTGGAGTGGTTAACATAACAATGAGATCATTTAGAAACTAAATTATTTCCTTACTATAATTAAATAGGACAAATAGTTCTTGGCATAGAGTGTTAACATTGATTATAATTATTGCATTTTTGTTATTTAAGAATTTAAAGACACCCTAACTCTGAAACAAAGTCTTCTCATTAGGTCACCTGCCCAATATCGTCAAGATGACCTTTGCCTCTGCTCTAGATATTGCAAGCTTTAGGAATGGATGTCCTTGTCTTCTACCACAACCCTACTTATGAGTATCTTACCTAATTTCCTGTGGTGTGTCCATTAAGGCCTCAAATTCCTAAAGAGTGCAAATTGTAACAGTTATTATTACTCCCAGGACTCATTACAAATTCTTGTTTCCCCTGTAACAGCAGTCAATCCTGCAGGTCCTGGTATGTATGTAGATGTGACTTGTACTCTCTGCCAGCTTGCACTGGGGCTGACTTCTGAACCTGGAGTTCCATCACCATTGAATCACAATTCACAACAGAGCCAAAGCTGGTTCAGTCTTCTAACATTTAAAAAGATTTACTTTTTATGTGTTTCAATGTTTTGCCTACATGTATGTAGGTGTACCTCATGCCTAGAGCCTGCAGAAGCCAGAAGAGGAAGGCAGATATCCTAGAACTGAACTGTTATAATTTGCAAAGCAACCTTACAACAAATATTATCTAATTTAACCTGCATAAAAGTATTTTTGACTAGCATTTTACTGCCCCTAAATGTTTGAGATTCAGTCATGATTAATTTGAGAAAAGTTTTAAAGAAACAGTGGCAACGAATTAGGAACTGGGTTTTCTGTTTCCAGACACTCTTTAGAACACCCTGCCTATAAGGTCTGCACAGAGTCTATACTGTCCTCCTTCTACCTGGTGCTTAGTTAGAAAATTGCCAAAGATGTTGTATCCAGCCCAGATCTTTTTTCTCTACCTCAGTACCTCTAATACCCACCTTTATGAATAATCTGAACACCCCAAGAACAGCAAGTCTCATATCTGCAATCAGCATCCTTTCTAGATCACTCTGGCCTTGCTATATATCATTCCACTCTGTTACTGGTCTCACTTTTTTCCCCAAGGTCCAAAACCTGACTTCTGCTTGACTTCTTCCACACCTTCCGCCATAACATTCTGTTATCCCTTATTACCGAAGAAATGTTCTTGTTCTTCTACTCATTTGTGTTATTGGCATTCCAGTAAAGTCCACACTACTAATCACTTTGAACTATCACCATCTCTGCCCTCCTTGATTTCATTTTTTCCCTTTTCATCCATCTCAAAACTATATTGGATGAATCTGGGTAACACATCACTTCTTTCCTTGATGAAAACCTTTCTACATTCTTTCATATTCTTAATATTATACCTAAATTCCGTCACATGATTTCTTTGTGCCGGGAAGTGGTAACCCTCTTTAGATGCTAGTAGATAGTTCATTTAGAAACAAACAAGCAAAATAAATAAAAGGTATAATTTAATATAATCTAAAATCACTGTTTTCTAGCTTTTATGACAAAAATAGTCAAGAATAACTTAAAGTGGGGAACAGGAAGTATGTGTCTTAGTTTGTGGCTTCAAAGGGGCACTTGAGTACCCCTACATTGGAAGAGCATCATGATATGCAGATACTATGATGAAAGAGGTTCTTAAGGCAAACAGGAAGTATATGTGATCAGGAAGCTCTCAGAAACAAGAGCTCACCCTCAGTGTTTCACTTTCTCCATCTAGACCCCACCTCCCAAATATAACCTTTAGCTAGAAACTAAATCTCCACTGCATGAGCATTTTGGTGGGACACACTATATGCAAACCACTACAAATCACATTCATCCACTTATATACACTAGCACTCAAAAAGAATACATGAGCAAGGTTTTAAAATGTTTAAGTTACCATTTTAAGTGTATTGAATCATAGAATTCCCTTGTCAAAGAAAATTTAGAAACCACTCGTTTGAAATTAATGATCTGCTTAAAGGATTGAGGTATTCACTACTTCTCCATTCATGACCCTTTCAAAATTCACCTTCCGTTGCTACATTTTTGCACATCTATCTTGTCTCAACTGACTCCTAAGGGAATCAAACCAAGTCCTCCCTTGGATTTGATACCATCCTTCTCTGACTACCTGTAGCCTAATGAAGAATCCAGAATTCAGCTCACTGAGATGGGGACCTGTCCTAGATTTACCACATGGTCTTGGTTCTATGTGCCTCATTCTTCTTAATAAAGATGACTCAAATGTGTCACAAAAGTAGATATTTCTATGGGAAACATTTATCATTTTGATTGGATTGATTATTAATATTTGACAAATGCTAATTGAATACATATATTCAAGGTAAATATATGAAGATTCACCATAACTATACATTGTGAAATGGCTACTACAATCAAGCTGATAAATACATTATCCCTTTATATAAGTTAATTCACATGTTAAAAAATTCTTTATTAAATCATAGTGAGAATTTTGGTTTCTTTAAAAACACAGAAGTGTTATGTGACTATGTTCTCATTCTAATCCAGGTGTAGTATATGGGGTTGCTTCAGATTGTTCACAGCAGCTGACAATGATATGTCTCATGGTCTGGCTGGAGCGTGATTTTGCCAGCTGAAGAGAGTGTGTTGGAATTCTGGAGACCTTAGAGGGTATGTAAATGCAAAAGCTCTGAGAAAGGTAACTGATGATTTCCCTGCTGCTGCTGCTGCTGCTGCCGCTGCTGCTGCTGCTGTGGCTGCCTTTGCTGCTGTTGCTGGTTGTTGGATTGCTAGTTGCTGGTTGGAGATATCTTAATGATTAAGATCAAACTTGCCCCAAGGAACTCAATACCCTTAATTAATAGGAAGTAGTCTAATGAGATAAATGATCCTTGTTTTTCTCCTACCCAGCGAGGGCAGGTAGGAAAGATAGAGAAGGGTGGTAGGTCAAAGAACCCAATAAAATAGCCAAAAGTACAGTTACATTAAATTGTGCAACTTGATTCCTCGCTAGCCTAGTTGACTTGCTATCATTATTCAGAAGTCATGTATAGTTTCTTTACTGCTGATCTGAGGCACTATGTGCAGTACTGCATTTTAAATTATGTTTCCTATTCTTCTGTATTTCTTCTGCTAGGCTAGTATCCATTTATCTCTCTACTTATTTATCTTTGAATGTCTGCCTTTCCAACTACCACTAAATATGACAATTCCAAAGCTAATTAGCATTTTTTTTCAAAAAATTTCAAATACTCAAATTCTATTCATCAAAATTAAAATTTAGTTATAAAGATCATACTTACTGCCTAAGGAGTAGATACTTCTATCTAAACAATAAACTCTATGCTGAAGGGAGTTATCTCAGTACCAAAAAACCAGACAGGAACCAAAAGACAGGAAACAGTCTTTATTTCACCCTTTTATAGGTGTTTAACCTATAAAATCTGGTATTTAACCACCATTCTTTCTTAAAATTTACCAAGTACTCAAAGATCGCACCTAAAGTGCTACTGGAATAATCAGTACAAAGGCAGATGACAAGCCACCTATGGAGGCTGAAGGAGGATGGGCTCATAGGCTCACATATTTCAAAGGTTAGTCCCCAGGGAGGACTGGAAGAATTAGGAGGTATAGCCTTGTTGGAAGAAGTGTGCCACGGGGAGTTTCTCTTTGAAGTTTCAAAAGCTCACAATATGGGCTTTTGCTCTGCCTGCTGACTGGTGCTCGGGATGTAGCTCTCAGGACTTCTCTAACACCTACATGCATGCTGCCATACTCCCCACCATGATGACAGACTAAGACTCTGAAACTACAAGCAAGACCCCAGTTAAATAATTTCTTTTATAATAGTCATCTTGGTCATGGTGTATTTTCACAGCTATAGTCCACTAACTAAGACAACACAGACAGTACCCTGATATAAAATAAGCAGGTATATTAAATTATTTGTGGGTTAAATAAGATGACTTAAGGGAAATTCCTTCAAAACTCTGCAGCAAGAGATGTGAATCTGACATGGGATTAATATCTAGAACACAGAACTGAAACAACTAAAGAATAAGAAAGCAAACAATCCAATTAACACATTGATTAATGAATTGAACACACAATTCTCAAAATATAAATTTAAGTGAAGATAAACGTGAAAATAAGTTTGCCTCAGAATGTATTTGAAAAATGTAAATCAAAACTGAGCCGTGATTCCATCTTACTCCAGTGAGGATGGTGGTCCTAAGAAAAGAAATAACTGCAAAAGCTGATAAGGATGCAGACAGAGGGAAGCCTTTTAAACAGTTGGCAGGGGTGTAAACAAGCCAGCCATTATGGAACTCAGTGTGAAGGTTTCTTTCTTATTACTAAGTAAAATGTTTTTTTTTCATCAACTATATTCTGATCATAGTTTCCCCTTATACAATTCTTACCAGCTCTTCCCTTGCTGTCTATCCCCAATCCCCTCTCCCTCTCTCCCTTTCTTCCTCTCTAAAAAAAAAAAAAAAAGAAGAAGAAGGAAATTCTCCCAGCCCCGGGCAGCTGAAAGTACTTGGCCCAGCCTCACAGTGGGCACCACTATGAGGAGTGAGCCTGGGATTGAGAGATGGGAAAGATGGAGCACACACCGGGAAGATAAGAGAGCAACTCAAAGCCAAGTTGTTCCTGAGCTATGGAGAGAGGGAGAACTGAAGACTCAACAACAGTGAAAAATAGGCAGATATGAGGAACCTGCACAGCCACCTGAGGCCATGGTAATACCCAGGTCAGCGTTGCTACCAAGGGCCACATCTGGGTCCATGGGCCTATCACAGCTGGGGTCTGTGTTGAGGCCTGTGGCACTTGTTACAACTGAAGGCCAGCCAGATGTCAGTGGCTTTTTTGTGCTGCCATCTGAGGCCTTGTTGACATCCTGACCCATGATGCCCCTGGGAGCAATGTCTGGGCCCACTGTCCCATCCTATGTCTGAGGCCTGCATTACCACCAAAGGCCATGCAGATATCCCTGCTTTGGGCCATTGCCTGAAGCCATGTTGACATCTGACCCTCTTTCTGAGCTGGCCCCACTCTATGTCTTCCCCTCTTTCCCCCCACCCTGGCCACCTGAGGCAGGTAGGTGAGCAGGCCCCAAGGGCTAGATGGGAGAACTGACCCTACCCTTGTTGGCTGCAGCACTTGGAAATACAGCACTGCATATCATCTGGGTAGTACAGGGGAGCACAATAGAGCTGCTCCCTCTTATCTGCCACATGGGGGTACAGGTAGAAACATGTGAGAGATGCAACATTGAGTTCATCTACTGATGAGCATAGAGCCTAACCCTAAGTGTGGGTAACAGCCCTTATGAGTCTAATCTGTCATTCATCCCACTGTATTCAAATATAAATTATGTCATCAAGAAATTTCAATGCATTTTCCATGTCAATTCTTTTGGTATTATGTTGGCTAGGGTCATAAATACTTAACCAATAAGCATCATTTATGCAGATTTAAACACATGTTCTTCTCATGTCTTCACAAGAATGCCCCGGTTTTACCCATTAAATTGGACATTTGTTGTGGAATTTTACGTGTGTTTTATAAGATTAAAAAGTCCTGTGTCTATCTTTCTATGCATTCTCATTATTTCTCTCATGTACATCATCATGTCCCTCATGAACTAGATCTTCTGAGGTTGAATGCTGCCTGTATTCCTGGGAAGCGTTTTAAAATTTTTTTTATCTACCAAACACTGGAGGATAGAGAGATGGCTCAGCAGTTAAGAGCACTCGCTGGACTTGCAGAGAACCTGGGTTCAATTTCCAGCCCTTATGTGGGAGTCTGAAAACTACGCTGGCTTGCAGAGTAACAATTGATGTGAAGCAAGATGAAAATCAAATGTCGGTTCAAATTTCTAGAGGTACCCTGGTCAGGTTATTTTAGGCACTATCTAAGTACCATGTAATTTGGGAAAATGTTTTCTTGTCTACCACAATCTCCCATGCACAAGAAGACAAAATTACAACAAAACTCTCCTCAGAGTACATGTCATTTCTTCCACGAAGATGCGCTCTAGAGATAGACTACATGTGTATCTTCAGGGCCTAGGAGAGGATCTGGTGTGCTTTTGCTCATTCAGATAAGGCAGAGGTCAGCTGGTCTCTAAGCCATCTTGGTCCCGGAAGTGGGAGCTTGGAAGCTCCTGACCATACCGATAACACAAAGGTCACCTACTTTATTAGCTCCCTCTGGTCCTGGTTGCAAGAGCTTGTCATGACCTGACCTTGCAGATACTTCAGATCACCAGGTTATTAAATACTTCCATTCCCTGCCTTTGGGGTTGAAAACCAGATTTACATAATTTTTTCATTTTCTTTCTCTCTTTTTATTTTTTGTTTTTGTTGCTTTTGTTGTCATTGTTTTCAGTACATCCTGAGAACAGTTTCCACTTTCCCCACTCCTCCCAGCCTTCTGACTCCTCCCAGTCACACCCCACCTTTATTCACCCTTCCTACCTCCCCTCTCCCATGGACCCACTCCTCCATTTTCCTTTAGAATAGAGAGGCCTTTCCAAGGATTTCAGTGGAGCACAGCATAATAAGTTACAATAAGACTAGATGCAAACCCTTATATCAAGGCTAGACAAGGCATTCTAGTAAGAGAAAAAGGGTCCAAAAACAAATGAAAGAATTACAGACACTCCAACTCCCACTGTTAAAGGTCCCACAAAAACATCAGGCTAGGAACCATAACTTATATGCTGAGGACCTATCGAGGAAGCATACAGACTTCGTGATTGTCACTTCATTCCCTGCGAGCCCTGCACAGTTGAAAGTGTGGGTTGTGTTTTTATGGTGTCCTCAATGCCTCTGGCTCCTACAGTTCTTCCTCCCCATGTTCCAGTGGGCACATCTGCATGCTTAACATTCCTGGGTGTTCTAGGGCTATTTGTGAGTGCCAGGACCTTTGTGTTCCTCACACACATGGCGGATCATAACCTTCTCTAACTCCAGTTCCAAAGGACCAGTGTCCTCTTCTGGCCTTCACATACACCAGGCACACATGTGGTGCATAGACATACATGCTGACAAAATACTCATATACTAAAATGAATAAATAAATGTTTTTAAATTGAAAATTAAAAACACTGAATTTGCTTAATGTCATTAATTTTCATTATTAAATGTAAGAAATTACTTAAAAGTTGTACAGAGCCATATTGGGGCAGTCTTGCACTTGGTCAGAGTTTGACTTTGGTCAAGGTTGACTTCTCCCAGTTAGCCAGGATCCTGCTCCACCTAGGGTGGAGCGCTCGTAGTAAAGGTTAAGTTCATTGTTCCTCCTGGTATAGGATTTCCTGAATTAAACAGGTGACCCACCCAGCTGCCGGAGCAGTCAAGACGAAGACCTCCAAGAGAAGCTAGACAACTTCCACCGGAACTCAGCCTGGAGTCTGGGGGGAAGGGTTTGCCCAAACTGTTAAAAGGTCCGGCGCCATTAAAGTTTACGGCTTTGATCAGTGAACATTGACTTGGCCGCGCTTTCTTTTCGCCCCTCTTCCCTATAACCCCAAGATTCTCTCAACAGGTAACCCGGTTTACATGTGGCTGCGGGCAGCTACAAAAAGTATTTGTAGATACTGAAAAAAATCAGAAAATAAATGATTTTATCCAAAAAAAGAAATAAAGGAGTTGAACACAGAAATGACCGTGAATGGCATTAGCATTGAAAAGGTCATCTTTTGTCCTCACTGCTTCCAATATAAATGAATTTTACAGGTAGATTTTTATCTTTATTTGAAAGGACACATAGTCTCCAAATAATACAAATGAAATTCCAAAAAAATGTACAATTATAATAAACTTGAAAGTATGCCTTAAATCTAAATTATGCAAAATGCACCCATTAGTGGGTTGAGGAATTATTTTCCATTTACATTGAAAGCAGTCAGGACAAAGAACGGTCTTCTAGATGTTAATGGTCAACTCCTCTACTGCTTTTTGGGCAAATCCACTCTTATTAACTTTTAAATCGTTTTTAAATTATTTTTCAATCCCTACTATGTCTATTTTAATTCTGCATTTTTTATTTATACAGTTTTTCCTGCTGTGAATTATTGAAATGTACCAATTTTCTTAGAACTTTTAGAGAATTCAAACATTCCTCACTTTTCTATTCTGTGACAAAACCTCATGACCAAGGTAAGTTAAGAAAGAATGTATTTCCTCTTATGGTTCTGGAGGAATGAGAGCTCCTCGTGGTAAAGGAGATGGCAGCAAGCTGCAGGCATGATGGCAGGAGCAGGAAGCTAAGGCTCACATCCTCTACCAAAAACACAAGGTGGAGAACGTGAATGGGAAGTGTTGCCAGGCTTGTAATGTCAAAGCCCACCCCAGTGATGTACTTCCTCCAGCAGTAAGGCTGCACCACCTAAACATCTCCAAAGGGTACCACCAACTGGGTGGTCAATAAGGATGGCAGATATTTCTCATTCAAACCATGGCAATCCCTTAAAGTTTTAACAGGAGTCTCCATGTTGATGTGTCTCTATGTCATTGATTTCCTTATTTAATTTGTTTTAAATAACCTAAATTTTTCTCCTAACATCTGTATTCCTATAATTTTTACCATATACATACATACATACATACATACATACATAAAGGAACATCTTCTTAGCTCATCTGGTGCATCAGAAAGCATACCTTCTCTTTCCCAGAAGCAGGGCCCCATCAAACTATCTGGTGACAAATGGCTAATGAATGCAGAGATGATGTCAGTCAGGATCCCCAGCCTCTGTTTAACACAGATCTCACATGAACACTTGTCTGAGAAAACTCACAGCATTCTCATAAAGCAGGAAAACAGCACCACCAGTCTGAGGAATGTCAGGGCCTAAGAAGGGAATGCATTTGTTGATACTAAGTCTTAAAAAAAAAAAAAAAGTCATCCTGCAGCCAAATAAAACATTGGTAGAAAATCCCAAACTCCTGTCACTGGTAAACTTTGCTTTAGCTCAACACCTAATACATCTCAAAAAATATGCCCAAGATTTATCTGGTTTTGTTTCTAAAATTCTGAATCATAACTATGTTGCTGTTTGTGAATGGAATCATTACATCTGTGACTTCTAACTACTAGGGAAACTTGTCCAGACTGTGTCCCAGCCCAGTCGCTTCTCACCATACAGGAAACTGTGCGGAGAAAGAATGAGAATAAAAGCATGCCGACTTCTGAAAATGTAATGCCTAGGAAGAGGGGATGGAAGAATCTCAAGACTAGAAAATACATTGGTGGTATCTGTGCACTATGGCAATAATTGTGTGATCTGTGTGCATTTTAGACTTTACAAAGTGTTCATATAAACAAGATCTCATTTACAAATCTGAAAGCATTAGACACAAACCATTATTCACTTCTTTTAGTCATTCGAATCAGCACCTAAAAATTACATATAGGGCCCGGGGTGATGGCTCAACTACAAAAATGAGGACCTGTGTCCAGATCCACAGCAGCATAAAAAGATCGTGCTGCTTACAGTCCCAAAGTTGGAGAGACAGAAAGAGGCAAGGAGTTCCCTAGAGTTCACTGGCCAGCTTGTTGTCTAGCTACTTGGTGAACTCCTGGCTTTACGAGAGTTCTGTTTCAGAAACTAAGTGAGCAATTAAGAGAGATACTCAGTGACAACCTCTTCCACATGACAACATAACCAAGTGCAAACACACCCATGTGCAAAAGAAGCAACACATAGAGTATATGTAGCCAAAACATTGGCAAATTTGGGGATAAGAACCAAGAACTTCAGAAGCCACCATTTTTGTTTTCCTCAAGGGCCTTTTAGTGTGCCCTCACTTCCATGGGATGGAAGGGAGAATATGCTCGTGCATTCTCATCCAATCTGACACATGACCTTTCCATACTAACTGGGTAGGGACTGACACCATTGTTTATTGCCAACAGAGAAAGTAATACTAATGTAGCATGGAATAATATATGTTTTGTAAGTATGTAAGTGTGAAAACTAGAAGATAGAAGACAAGAAAATGGTCTCAGATAAAACCTAGCCCATAGACTCTCCCTCAGTTTTCTATTCCAGTCTCTTCTTGACTTGGTAAACTAACATTTGAGTATATCAGGGCTCAGATTCCCAGAGTGATCCCCATCAGTTTAATAAGAATAACTGCTGACCACACTTACACCTCTCTCATGATGTGCACAGTATACGGCAAACTACACATAGATTAGTGTACTAGCTGTCTGGCAGGGATTTGAAATTTAGTATACCCTAACTAAAATTCCTGATTGAGTTTCTAAACCTTTGTCCATGTGAAGCTTCCGCCCCCCATATCCAGCACATTAGGAAATTCTAATTGCTCTGAATTTAAAATATATCCTAATCCAGCACATTTTTATGAATCCACTGCCAATCTGATGCAAGTCATTTTCCTACACAGATAGCTGTAATAGAATTGCCTAACCTCTCTCCCCCTGAGTTCTTCCCTAGTCCCTTAAGATCTACTCTATTCTCAACACAGCAATGGGAAGGAAACTTGAATATTATCCCAGCCCTTGGTCTTCACACAAAAACCTACTTCCCAGCCTCTCACGAGGTACTTCCTTCTGGCCACTCACCACCCTTGCCCTTATGCCATGCTTCTGAAATGCTGGTTCCCTCACAGTTCCATGAGCATGCCAGGCAGGCCTCTTCCCCACTACACGGCCTCTGCAGAGGCCTTTCTTCTGATTCTCACATGTTTCCTCATGCCCACATGGTTCACTTCTCTGCACCAAATAAAATCTTTCACCTCAGCCCCTTTAAAGTTCTATACCAGCCCCCATACTTTCTTTCCTCTTCTACTATTTCCAATTAGATTTATCAGTTTTGAATATAGTATACAATATTACATAATTATTGTCTATTTCTTTTCCCCAGAATATATGTTATATGCAAAGAAGAAAGGTGAACCAATTTTCTTTTTTTATTATATATTTTTATTTTCTATATTCTTTGTTTACATTCCAAATGATTTTCCCTTTCCCAGTTCCCTCCTCCCCATATGTCCCATAAACCTTCTTCTCTGCACTCATGGTCACTATCACCGAGTTCTTAGGTCTATACCTGGAAGCATATACTACCCTTCAATAAACATTTGCTAGCTTAATGAATAAAAAATTGAGAAAATTAATTAAAACCAGTCAACTCTTAAGACCTATGATTCTGGTGCGCATATGGTCATGCAAGATAATGACCAAGCCATCAAGAGTGTGTATTCGGTTCCATTTTTTGTTTGTTTGTTTGTTTGTTTTAGGGTGTCCTGCCCAAACTGTCTCACTAACACAGCAGGGTTAAAAGAATTGCATAGATTAAGATTCTTATGGTTATTTTCTGAGGCCCTTGCACATGTGTGGGAACTAGATTCATCCAGATATCCTAGTTCTCATTGATGAAACTACTAGAACATTAAACCTTCTCAGAACTGCCCAGTGCCTGATGTTCTACAGTGCAGTCTGAGCTGCTGCCTGGACTAGCACGTACAGATGGGAATTGCCATGATGACAGAGAAGAAAGAAACACTCTAGGGAAAGTGTGGTACCAAAGGGGAGGACCATGCTCTGGGCAGATGGGCAGCTCAAAATAGGAAGTCATTTCTCTCTGGACAGCTACAGAGTTGTACCTTTGCCAAGCTCCACCCTGGTCTCTTGCCTTGAGAAGGGACTTTGTGGGGATAATTAATCACAAGATATTTTTGCTCTTGCCTTCCCATTGGAATGGACTAGTGTACTCCTTTCTTCTCCCATCACTTCACCTCTCCAGGGACATAAGGAAAGCTAAGATTATAGCTCCAACCAGACACAATTCATCAGAAACGCCTGTGATAATCCCCCATCTGGGTTTGCCCACTTCTCATTTCTTCATCCCCATCAGCATTACTAGCTCTTGTCTCCCTGTATCTCTACTTTTCTCTTCCATACCTACCCACTGCAACCTCTGCTTGCCATTTTACCTGGGATCTTGCTAACCTCTAGAGACCATGACCTGAGTCACTTCTCCAACATTCCCAAGCCGTCCCTCTCTGAACTCAGGTAAGAAGGCTGGGGATGGATTCCATAGGCAAACAGAGATAAAGAAATACTAATAGAAAGCATAGGGACAGCAAAGCAGAATATGTTCTGGCTGGATGTGCACGATGGAGATAGCACTGATGAGGCAGGCGTCCATTCTTCTCCATCTTCTCTCTGTCAGATTCGATGCCTCTCTCCTCAGGACGTTACACAGTGCACCTGTTCAGTATGCTCTCACCTGCAGAGCTCTTCCATTCTGCGTACACTGAGGTGCAGTATGAGGAAACTATAGATGCCAGGACTGTCCAGTATGCTTCTGTTTTATTTAGTTACTTTCATTGTGTGCTGTTCTTGTTGCTTCACCATTCAGAATTAGATTTTTTTGTGGATGTCCCTGTGTGAACAGAGGCTTTCATGAAGAGAGGAAAGCAGCAATACATGGGTCCCAGAAGATAATTTGTAAGAAGACAAAGAAGAAACCATGCTTCAGTTTTTAGAGGCAGAACTGAGAATATTCAGAATGAGCAGATCTACCTTGTTCAGCTTTATAGAAGTTGAAACGTCATCACTGACAAGAGCAAAACAGGAAAGACTCCATTTATGCCTCCTGTTTTGGAAAGAAATCCTCAGGCTTTGGACCACATCAACCGTATAGACCTTCCCATTGCAGAGAATGTCGGTCCCTGTTCAAGGCTGACCACCCTGCATTGATCTCATTTAATCTAACCATTAGCTGTCTTCTGATAAACTCTAGGGTCAAATTCAGACCAAAAGACAGTAGGCAATTGGAAAGTAGGGAAGAAAAATCTGTTGCACCAATGATCACAAAACAGCCAGGTTATTCCAGGGAGCCTGGGCTCTCAGAGACACTAAAATACTTCCCTCAGAAAAATGCTCATCACAGAAATAAGCACTTTTCTTTCCCTACAAGGACTGACCTTTTTTATTTGTCTGTTTTCATCTCAGTGAACCATAAACATGTCCTGGCAGTAGTGAAATAATGTTGGTTTCTCTCTCCATGCATCTATGTTACTCACCACATACCTCTAACTCTGTGGCCAGCAAGGAACATGAAACCATATTTTTAGAAAGAGAGACTTTCAGTTTTACAAGGTAGCCTTGCCCTCTTGCTGCCTTATAGCATGAGGTGTAGTTTCTAAATCAGCAGTATTTTCAAGCCTGTTAAAATCACCTTCATAGAAAACAGTAATTAATTTAAAAATAAATTTTGGAAACAAACCAATTTTCTTACAGAGCAAAGATATTGATACTTTTGAAGTAAAGTAAGTGAACCCCGGATCTAAGATACTTTTCAAAATTTAACAACACGGTGATCACTCATTTCCTGTGATAGAGCTGACCTTCACAGTGCCAGAACTAGGACAGTCTCTGCCCCAGACAGTTTTTATGTGAAACATTAAAGTGCTCGGTTTTGAAGCTTATCTATCTGCCTCTGGAGGAAGCCTGTGTTAAAGGCATTCATTAAAATGGCTGCTGTTTCATTCAGGGAGAGAATCTCTTTTAACACATCAAAGGCAGCAAGCCAGCTGTACAATCAGTAGGGCTCCTAGATTTTCATGGTTCAAAGTTCCTACCCAATTGAAAGTAAGAGAGATCAGGGCGCCTGGAAAACGTCCTCTTCCGAATGTCCTAATCCCACACAATTGATTTTTGGAAAAAGGAGAACAAAGCATGGCAAATGTCCAGGGTGCTTTAAACAGACGCACTTAGTACCGTATCCTCTAAACAGACAAAGTCAGTAAAGTTGGGTCTGTTCCCCCTGAATTGTCAGGAAGCATGCAGTCTGGGAAATATTAGCCAAAGTTCACCGGTAGCATGTTGACCCAGAGCTGGACAGAGGTCAGTCATGTGACTACCACTTTAAGAAGAGCTCATGAGTAGCCATAGAAACCACCAAGATCGCCTCATCTGCACTAAATGTAGGATCCTTAGATACTATACAAAATGCAATGATAGAGAGAAAGCAAGAATGTCCATGTAAAACAAAAATGTCTCTGTTAATTCACTTAGCTGCACTTAGGGGATAAACACGACACCGAGAAACTAACAAGAGTACTTAGACTCACAAAAAGCCTTTGACAAGATATCATGTCACACTGAGGAAGGATTTAGCAAGCTACTTTATCTTGTAAAAGAAACGGAGCCAATGAATAGAAATGCCACACAAGCAAATAACACATCTCCCAGGAATCAAAGCTGAGATCATAAATAGCTAGGAAAAAAAAGAGTACACAATGTAATCACTAAATCCAGAGTTGATTCAGCACCCCTGAGTAAACACACTGTCAGACTGATGGAAAGACACCACAGAAAAAATGTTCATATGAACAAAAAGTACCAACACAATAAGCTTTAATTCAAGGGACTTTATTTCACAATGTTTAATTGAAATATATAATAATGCAAACATATAAAATGAATGCATGTCAAGATACCTGACATAAATCATGGTGAAGGCCCACATGACTAGAAAAAGGAGCTACTAATATCACTATGCAGGTGGAGCCCAAAGGCTGGCATGTCAATGTAGAAGTGAAAGTTACATCTCAATATGATGAGTTGTTTTCTTGGTGGCTGCTACTGTTTTGTGGCCTTTCCTTATACTATTTCTAATATTTCTAATGTCTCTAGGTATCTAGTGTCATCACCTCCTTTTATGTAAAGAGATGAAGCATCAGAGAAATTGAGGACCTCGCTGGCAAGTGGTTAAGATTTCAACCCAGAAATATATATGTAGCCAGTTCAGTAGCATGAAGATGATTACAAACCCAGGAGGAAAATAGTAACATAAAGATATTGTGATAGGTAGATGCAAGATAGAAATAAGAAGAAAGAGGGAGAGAGGGGGAAAAGGAGGGGTAGAGAAAGGAAAGGAATGAGGGTAGGTTGAAGGCAGGGAAGGAAAGGAGAGGAAGCTAGATATTATAGATAGATGGAAAATAGAGACAGAAAATGTAGACAGACATACAGATAGACAGGTGATAGGTAGATAAATAGACAGACAGACAGACAGACAGACAGACAGACAGACAGATAATAGAGATCTATAGACTATGGATAAATAATCTAGTTATATCTATTCATACCTACCCAGCACACAATGTACACCAGGACCTCAGGAAGATTGAAGTGTTGGACCAGTAGGGCTGAATTTTCCAAGAAACTAAGAGGATAATCAACCTAAGCCTTCCAGGTAAGAAAACATAAGAGTAAGACTACCCTCAGTGTTCCTGTGTGCCTACTGTGTGCCTATTTTGTGCCAGATATGCTTTAGAAGCTTCTCTACATTCTCTATGGTGTCCTCATCAAATTTATCTTTCTTTGTCTGAACCTCACAGTGAGGCACCAAGCCTGCAAGAGTTAGTTCATTTGCCCTCTCCTCTCCAATTCAAGCATCCAGAAGACAGCAAAGTACCTTCAAACTGTGAGGGTTCTTTGTATTTCATCAAGAGTTAAGCAGGGGGAAATTAAACACTATACTTTGAGTATATGTTATTTCTTTTAAAAAATTCTAAATAAATTATTTCACTATCATTTATAGAATGTCACAGACCATAGGCCCAGTCTAGTCAGAATATCTGTGTTTATTTGTAACTTTTGAAACTTGATTTGTTTTAGGACAATGACTTCTTCTGTGGACTTTCTTATTGGTACTTTTGTAAGTTATGATGTTAGCTTACAAAAAAACAAACAAAACTAGACAAGTGAGCTTCATTTTAACTATAAGGAAATTATTACACACCGAGAGAGAAACACACAAACACCCAGAGAGAGAGAGAGAGAGAGAGAGAGAGAGAGAGAGAGAGAGAGAGAGAAACTATTCTATCAAGAGGAGTAAGACCAGTCCAGCTCTGCCCACAGACATTATTGAAGCTCCAAACTGGGTAGCTGCCTCTCTGAGACTTGCATGGGTTTATTCTGCTGTTGAGTCTACCTTGACCATTTAACCCTAAATCTCCACTTTAGCATGGATGGAACTCTCAAAAGCTGAAGGAGTCTGACCTATCTGTCTCTCCTCTTCTATCCATTGTACAATTGTGTTTAGCAGTGCTATGGCTGGCTATTGAAATGACCAATGAGAAACACTACTGTAACAGATAATTTTTATTACCCAACACAGCAAAAATGGAATCCAAGGTCAGAATCCCTAACCCAGAAATCCTTCCAACCACATCCAGATGTCCTGGGCCCCCAGCCAGCCATGACTCCGTGGGTGTTTTGTGAAGCATCACACAATTAGAAACAAGAATCTGCGAGAACAATAACAAGATCAGTGATGAATGTCAAAACTAAAGAGAAATTATTTTTAGGTTTGCTATCTTAAATAATCTGCATTACTGTTCACATCCACTGTCCCCAAGGGAAATGTCAGTGAAGGTAAATCTGAGGACAGAAATGTCTGAGAGTCTGGGAGTCATTTCTAGTTTGAAGGATACCATAGAAAGGGAATAGCATATATCCTCTTGTGTGGAGGTAATCTGAAGGAACATTTAAATGAGGAGGGCCACATAGAGTTATGATGAGTTTTACATATGTAAATTATGTTATTTGAGTTCACTGAGAAGCTGGCTCATGGAGCAGAACTGTCCCTATCCTATTTCAGATCCACAAGCTTACTTGTCTCTGTGTGTCCACTAAGGTCCCTTGTCTGGTGATGGGCTATGTCCCCTAACTCTGTGAGAGAGAGGGAAAACAGCTAGAAGATGAACCATCTGCAAGAGAGGTTGTCATTGTTTATCACATGATGCAAAAGTGCCCATGGGGTAGAAGAGAAACCAAAAATTCAGCCACGGGGAAACTCATCGTTCGGGAATGCCAGCTGACTGGCTCAGCATCCCCAGCTGGTTTCTGCTGGGTGTTTTGAGTGCCTGGTTTGTTGATCTTGTCTGTATCTGAGGCTGGTTTTCCTTCGACTTGCAGACAGGGCACTCTGCTCTACTCGGGGAATTGCATTCGGCTGCCTCAAAGGGACTACTGCAGTCTGTTTTTGCTTTCTGTGTCCGAGCTTCTGATTTGATTGTTATAGTTCTGCTGTTCTTTGCTCTTTTACATGAAGGCCTCACTCAAGGAGATGCTGCACTCCCCAAACCTCTCTTCCAAACACAGGCCGACTGCCTCCAAGGAGCTACTTCAGGCCATTTGTGCTGTTTCTTGATATTAATGCTGTTTGCTTTAAAAGTTTTTAAAGATTTATTTACTTTTATTTTATGCATATGAGTTTTTCCTTAATGTATGTATGTATGTATATCACATGCATGCCTAGTGCCTGCAGATGACTGAAGAGGACATTAGATCCCTTGGAACTGGAGTTACAGACAGTTTTGACTCACCATATGCATGCTGGGAGCCAAACCCTGTGTCTTTATAAAGACAGACTCTTAACAGTGGGACCTTCTCCCCAGCTTCTTCTGCCAGATGTTTTGAGCATCTAATTTGGTGGCCTTTTGCTGGCTGTTTTGTCACCTATTTTTTTTTACTTTGCCTTGTTCTATACTTAATCAAGTAATTCAAAACTGAAAGAATAACCATCACAAACCATTGTCTAGAACATGCAGAACAATTGTGTAAAACCAAAGGTTATTGGGTGCTAAGACTCTTGCCTGAAAATTTGGCTCTAACATTACATAGGTAGCTATAAGACATTCACTTCTCTCACCTCTAAAGTGAGTGTGGGAAGAATCCATTTACTTCCCTGGGATGTTGTTAGTTTAAATGGGTTATATTTGAAGTCCTCATGATCACTTCCCTAGAGCTCTCTTAAGTGTTCATTATTTTTGTTGGTGTTATTAATTCCCCAGAAGAGTAAAAATGTCTACCCTCATCTTTATGAGAGAGGAAAGTGGTCCAGATGGTCCAGGCATCTTCTCTCCTCTCTCTCTCTCTCTCTCTCTCTCTCTCTCTCTCTCTCTCTCTCTCTCTCTCTCTCTCTCTCTCTCCCTCTCTCTCTCTCCAGGTTTGAATCACTGAAGCTTTGGAAGAGTCTGCAGCTACCTGCCTCTGGCTGTCAGTGCTGGTACTAAAGCTGAGTGCCACCATGTCCAGCGGATCCTTCCATTTTCTTAGCCTACTACAGCTAGCTTACATTCCTGGAGTTTATATCCATCGCTCCTGGAGAGCAGAACAAAGCAGAAACAACCCCTTTGTCGTGTTCAATTAGTTGACCCATCTGGCTTGTTTTAGGCAGCTTCACTTCAACACATGATTTCTCTTGAGCAACTTGACGCAGGTGCTTGATCCATCACCCAATGTTTCTTGTCATCTGCCTGGTTTACATCATGAAAATGGAAGAAATTTAAAAAAAAAATGTCTTGCTCTTCTTCCAGAACCTACCCCACTAACTTCTCTTCAGAGATGAAAAGGAAGTAGTAAGGAGGCCAGCAGAGGCAGCTCAAGAGCTGTCTCTGTCTTGGTCACTCCAGAAGGTTTATCTGCCTGAAACTTCAAGACACCAATTCTGTCTCTCTGAACTTTGTTCCTAATGCTACAACATCTGGCTGAGAACTGGCACAGGACTCAGGTTGGCTAAATATGTTCAATAGATGGGAAAATCCCATCCTACCCTAAAGGAGGGAAGGGTTTAAACCCCGTGGGAAGTGAATCTATCTCTCTCAAGCCTATTCCTGCCCCACCCACCCGCCCACATCTTCCTCCATTAGAGTAGAATGTGTTAGCAAATGCTCCCTTCAAATGCTACGAGAAAGAGCATAGGATGATGTTGATAAATCAAAACTCTCTAAAAGCTGCATTCAGCAGCAAAAGCCATTCTCCTTGCCGTTCTTTCATTCACCCATGTGTGGCTGTCTTCACCTGGTTCCACCACTCTTGCTCCCTGGCGTGAGGACTATGAACAAATTACACAGTCCATGTTGATTAGAACATTGAATGACTGAGTCTGGGATTAAATGTTTAAAAGACATAACGAACTTTTTAAAATGGATTTTTTTTCAACATCTGTTAAAAGATCAAACAACCTCCTGAAGGCCATACATACAGCCTTCATTACATCCCATATCTGGTCAAAAGACTCTGAGCAGCATGGTAGACCTTCACAGTGACCATGCTTCCCCACTGTTACTTACAGATGAGTCACAGATAGAGAGAAACTGGGGTCTGATGACAACTGTGGAAAGTGCTGCTCACTTCAAGAGTTGAGCCAGCATAGGCACGCACCAGATATCAATCACAATATCTGGTGTATTTGGATCCTGACAAATCCAACATGGCCCTCCCACAGAGCATGCTTGCTGCCTAAGTGTCTGTTCCAGTATGCACCATAAGGGCTGGGTCTCTACTGAAGGTTAAAGTAATGTATATTGTCTGATAAGTCCAGTGACCTCATTCCAGAACGTTATAGGGGCTGTGGGGACTTCCAGATTCAGTCTTGGGAATTCATTTTCTGGTTTTTTTCCTCTTTCTTTCTTTTCATTAATTTCTCTGAGAAGTTAAAGTCTGTATTTCCAGCCCCAAACCCAACTCAGTTATATCTTTCTCTTTAAAAATAAGTTGCTTGAGATGGTCTAGAAGACCCATATATATGTATATATGTTGTGACTCCATGACAAACCTCAGAAGGCAGTTCAGAATGACAGAGTTAGCTAAGGAAGCAGATGGAGCAGTAGAGAGGAAGGACTCATTTCCTGCTTTAGAGGACCTTGAAGTCTAAGACCTATGGCCATATAGAGCCCATCAAATAACTCCAGTGTGGCCAGTGCTTGACTCTGTGTGGAAGTCAGAAATGATGTGATCTAAGACCAAATGCTCCTCTGGGAATCAGGACTTTTCTGGAAACTAAAATTTGAGAAAGCAGCTACTTTGGATTCTAGTGTGGAAGACAGAAAAAGCTGCACTAATTTGTAAGGTATCCATCTGGAGATGTGGTAGGAAAGAGGGACCAGTAATGAATCATGGATCATTTTTGAAGCCACCCCTCCCTATTCTGTTCTAACTTCCAAGTAACCCTTTCTCAGATGTCAGAAAGGCCATGGCCACAGACTCACCCTTCCTCTGCTTCTCTCCCACAGGTGCCGCCTGACTCCAATGCATGGACAGCCCTAGCAATAGCACCATACCCCGTGGCTTTCTCCTTCAAGGCTTTTTTGAGTTTCCGCATCTGAGGCCCCTTCTCTTCCTGGTGCTGCTGGCTGTGCACCTGGCTACTTTGAGTGGTAACCTGCTCATCCTGGTGGCTGTGATCTCCGTGCCCAGCAGGCCACCCATGCTGCTCTTCCTTTGCCAGTTGTCAGCCATTGAACTCTGCTACACGCTGGTGGTGGTGCCCCGTTCTCTTGCTGACCTGAGCATGCCTGGCCATGGCAGGGGCAGCCCCATCTCCTTCCTGGGCTGCGCTGTCCAGATGCAGATGTTTGTGGCACTGGGTGGAGCTGAGTGCTTCCTGTTGGCAGCCATGGCCTATGACCGCTACGTGGCCATCTGCCACCCACTGCGCTATGCATCTATAGTGACCCCAGGTCTATGTGCACGCCTGGCCCTGGCCTGCTGCCTTGGGGGATTAGCTGTATCCGTGGGGCTAACGGTCGCAGTGTTCCACCTGCCTTTCTGTGGTTCCCGCCTGCTGGTGCATTTCTTCTGCGACATCACCGCACTGCTGCACCTGGCCTGCACACGGAGCTACGTGGATGAGCTACCCTTGCTAGGAGCCTGCCTGGTGCTGCTGTTGCTGCCCTCAATGCTCATTCTGACCTCCTATGTGGCCATTGCTTCTGCCCTGCGCCGCCTGCATGGTGGTGGAGGCAGACGCAAGGCTGCCTCTACCTGCGCCTCACACCTGGCAGTCACCTTCCTGCATTATGGTTGTGCCACCTTCATGTATGTGCGGCCAAAGTCCAGTTACTCCCCGCGACTGGATCGCACACTAGCGCTGGTTTATACCAACGTCACACCACTTCTATACCCTCTTATCTACAGCCTGCGCAACCGTGAGATTACTTCTGCCATTCACAGAGTCCTCGGGCTCCGTGGATCAGGGTCACTTTGAGCCAGAGGCCAAAATGCACCTGGAAAGGCTCCTGGGAATTCAAGGTTAAGATTCAGGAAAGAGAACTTGAAAACTGCAAGAGAAGAGAGACAGACACTGTGGTGACTGTGTCCTTCATTCCTTCCTGGAGGATTATCAAGAAGTGGAAAAATCTGGATCTACATTGAGTGCTTCCTTTGATCCCTGCCAAGTTTTCCCCATAATTCTCAGGCCTATACAAGTCAGTGACTGGCTTGCATGGTGCCTGTGGTTGGAAGGACAGATGTGAAGAGTAATAGCATATGGAGAGAGTAGCTTGGAGACCACCTAATCATGCTAGATTTGTCAAAGCTGAGTGGAGTTGTTACAGACAGTTTCTTGGGGCAATAGGTGGCTACCTGGAATACTAGAAGATTAGTAGGTGTTAGCCAGAAGAGAAGGATGGAGAAGGTACCAAGCAAAACTGCTTAGCAATGGCTGAGGCATGCTGAGAAGGATCTCAGCAATGCTGAAGGGTCTGTGCTGTGAGCTGCTGCACTCCCTTAGTCGTTGTGTAATAGCTTGGGTGCAGTGGGACAGACATAAGTGAGAATCAGCTCCCACCTCCTGTGTGGGAGGCAATGGAAGCTGGTTCAGGGATCCTGCACAGAAAATTAATTTGACATAATGTGTATATATGTATATTTATGCATATGTAAATGTAAAGCAGATGATAAAAAATAGAATTTCAACAAATAAACAGCTAATGTTAATTATTATAGTATTGATTCCTATCCCCCCAAATAAGAAATAAACATAAATACTCAATTCAGAAGGCTACTTCATGAAAATATTTTTTCTTAAACTTCAACTTCACTAGCAAAAAAAAACTTTTTAACAATAAAATGTCACTTGACTACTCTCAGATGTTTTCTTCAGCAGTTCTATCTCAGGGTAGTTTTGTCTCCTACATCCTGGTTTCTGGCAATAGTTCTCTTCTTTGACCCACTAGTTTTACTTCCTTTTTTTAAGATATTGAAAATAGATCCATCTTTCATACAATACATCCCAACGAGAGTCTCTCCTCCCTCTACTTCCCCTCTGTTTCTTCTTCAGAAAAGAGCAGACCTCTAAGTAACTACAGAAAAACCGGACAGAACAAGTTACAATTAAGACAAGGCAAAAGCCATTTCGCCACCATGCCTCAACAAGGAGGTGCAATAGGAGGAAAAAGATCAGACACACTGTACGTACACACACACACACACACACACACACACACACACTGCACACTACACACACAAAGCTACCTAGAAGTCATAACATACATAGAGAACCTGGTGCGGATCCATTCAGCCCCATACTTGCCTCTTCGGTCTCTGAGCCCATATGCACCATGCGAATTGATTCAGTGGGCCAGGTTCTATATCCTCTCTGTTTTCTACAATCTTTTCACACCCTCTTTCATTAGGTTTCCCAGTCTCCTAGTTGAACGACCTGCTAATGTCATCCAATTTAGACTCTCTCTCTGCATAAAGTCCAAATGTAGGTCTCCACACTCATGCCCAACTGCTGCTGGAGGAAGCCTCTACAAGACTGGACAAAGCACCTATCTATGAGAATAGCAGAATATCATTAGGAATCACTTTGGTGACTTTTTTCTAGTTGAGTATGGTTCAGCCCTAGGTCTTCATGTTTTAAAATATTTCCTTTTTTCTTTTTTCTTTTTCTTTCTTTCTTTCTTTCTTTTTTAAGACAGGGTTTCTCTTTGTAGCCCTGACTGTCCTGGAACTCATTCTGTAGACCAGGCTGGCCTCGAACTCAGAGATCCTCCTGCCCCTGCCTCCCAAGTGCTGGGATTAAAGGCGTGGGACACCACCACCTGGCTTTAAAATATTTCTTTACACAAAGACTGAAATGAAGTAATTCATTTTAAGGAATGCAGAGTATAATAAAGCAGATGTTTATCTCTTATATGTAACTTGAAGGAGGAGAAATACTGCAGATGCTTATCATGATGAGCAAATGATTCAATATTTGTGACACACTTAGAAGAGTGTTTGCTGTTATTATCAAAGAATTATTGGGAAACAGAAAAAAAGGATCAACACCTCACAAAATGTTGCAAGCTGTAAAACAAAAAATGCAAAATTTATAGTTCAAGGATTAAAGGAGCACCACCAGGAAGTAGTATGGAGCAAACTCTTGTATTTGTGGAGATAAACAGATTAAAGATATTAAATAGAATTAAGGGAGTGGTCAAATCAGGGCAAGATCCCACCCACCTAATCTTCCATCTTGTGAAAAGAAATTAAAGAAAAGCTAAAGTCCAGGCATAGTGGAATTAACCTTTAATCCTAGCATTCAGGAGACAGAGCCACACAGATCTCTGAGTTCAAGATCAGCCTAGAGACTACAGAGCAAGTTACAGAACAGCCAAGCTGAGGTTGTGGAGGAAACCGTGGAAAACAGAAAGCTGGTAAAGATGTAATTGAGTGATGGGGCTGTGCTCCAGGCCCAGCAAGTAGCAGAACTTGGCAGTGTTGGCCACATGGTTCTGGCTTTAGATTGTAGGCTGGAAGAAAGGGGTTATAGAATCTCCCTCCATGACTAACGAAAGCTGCTGAGGCTGGGCATGTGTCCATGGGGTCCCTGAATGGAGGCCTAGAGAGGCCATTACATGAAGCTGTCAAGGTGAAGCCCAGATTGCCTTGGAGACCCCAAGATGTTATACATGCCAGAGTCACAGAATAGCTGCTGAGGACTGCTGCTAGCAGCCCAAAAGTAGGAAGTGTGTTGCAGTGAACAAAGCTGAAAGGAGCTGGAGATTTGAAGAGCATTTTGACATCAGACATGGAGACCCAGAGATTGCAGTTTGCTCAGCTGATTTTTGATCTTGCTTTGGTCCAGTATTTCCTCATTATGCACGGTTCCTTATCTTTTGGAATGGTAATGTATATCCTGTGCTATATGATACGTGGAAAGAATGTAAACTGTACTTTTATTTGATTTCACAGGAGATTACAGTAAAGAGATCACATAAATCTCAGAAGATAGTCCTACCTTCAGACTGCTAAACGTGGTTGAGGCTGTGATAGACTGGGGACTTTTGATGTCAGACTAAAGGCATTTTGCATTGTGTTATGGCTACAAGACTATGGAGACCAGAGAGTGGAATGTGGTGATATACATAGGTATGGCCCTATAGGTTCAAGTGTTTAACTGTTTGCCTCATAGGGAGGGGCACTATTAGGATGTGTGGCCTTGTTAGAGGAAATGTGTCACTGTGAGGACAGGCTTTAAAGTCTCTTAAGCTAAAGCTCTACGCAGTGTGGAATTCAGTCTCCTTTGCAGTCTCCTACCTGCTGATCAAGTTGTAGAACTCTCTTCTCCAGCACCATGTCTGCCCGCATGTTGCCATGCCTTCCGCCATGATGATAATGAACTAAATCTCTGAAGCTGTAAGCCAGCCCCAATTAATTTTTTTATAAGAGTTCCCATAGTCATGGTGTTACTTCACTGGAATAAAACCCTAAAACAAGAGAGAATAGAGCCTTCAGATCTCCGCTTTGGGATCCAGAACAGCCTGGGCTGCAACGCCACATCTCCAGGGCTGCAAAAGGCCAGAGGGGTACCCGGGAGGTCAGCTGGTAGGAGTCAGTGTGCTGTGGTGAGTCCAGCAGGCCCTGGTAGGAGGCTTCAGGTGTCTGCTTCGGGATCTGAAGAGCCTGGGCCACAGCACTTGGTCTCCAGGAAGTGCAAGAGGCCTGGTGTGCACCCAGAGGCAGACTGGGAGCACACAGATTGCTCCCTTGGCACTGACCTTAGGTTCCAGTCCTGAAACCTCTGGCAGGAGCCTTCAGATCCTTCAGGATCCAGAACAGCCTGGGCTGCAACAAAACATCTCCAGGTCCTGCAAGAGGCCAGAGGGGCACCCGGGAGGTCGGCTGGGAGGAGTCAGTGTGCTCTGGTGAGTCCAGC